>NC_063350.1:19640824-19708443 GCF_021869965.1 Rhincodon typus | reverse complement strand
CTGTGTTCATCCAGCTCTACACCTTGTTATCAAAGAAAAAGTGTTGCCCATTTAAGACTGAAGAGAAACTTTTTCTGAGGGTTGTTGAAGGCAGTGAAAGCGGATTCTTTCAACATTTCTAAGGCAGAGATATATTTTTGATTAGAAAGAGACTCAAAGGTTGTTGGTGGTAGGCAGGAATGTGGAGTAATTAGATTAACCATGAACTTATTGAATGACAGGGCCAAGTGGTCTACTAATTAATTTGTTTGTATGTACTTTAAACTGTGGATGCCAGAAGTCTGAAATAAAAGCAAACTATCGGAAACTGTCAAGAATGGAGCAAGAAACAGTTGATATTTCAGGTTCACAATTGAATGTTTTGTGCCGAGTGAGTTCCAGTGGGTTACTGGACCTGTAACATTAACTCAGCAGGCCTGGCAGCATCTATGAGAGAAAGCAGTTTTTTTTCCAGCAATGTCTGTTTTCTCTTTTTTAAAACTGTTCAAGCAGGGTCCACATCCAAAACTTCATTTTCTCTGCATACACTAGTGACTGTGTGTTTCCAGTGTTTTATGCCTTTTTGTTTCCGTAAAATTTCCATGAAATGTGGTCTCTAGATTTTTTTTTAATCTGAAGTATATATCCCAAATCGAGAAACGCTGTCGCACAAATACTGCTCCTGTGTATCTTTTGGTTTGGACGATAATCAATTACATTCACACTGTTACTGTATACAGGTGGTCTTGACTTGAGAACACCTGACTAATGAACACTTGTACTTATGAACAGCTACTTTATATTGTTCAACATTGCATTCTGACTTGCATATATGGGCTTGCGAATATACTCAAGCAGAACCTGTATGCATACTGAGGACTACCTGTATTTAATATCTGTGGCAGCATGGTGGCTCAGTGGTTAGCACTGCTGCCTCACCGCGCCAGTGACCCGGGTATGATTCCATCCTCGGGCGACTGTCTGTGTGGAGTTTGCGCATTCTCCCCGTGTCTGCGTGGGTTTTCTCCAGGTGCTCCGGTTTCCTCCCACAGTCCAGAGATGTGCAGGTTAGGTGGATTGGCCATGCTAAATTGCCGATGGTGTTCAGGGATATGTAGATTAGGTGGGTTGTAGGGGGATGAGTCAGGATGGGACGCTCTGAGGGTCGGTGTGGACTTGTTGGGCCGAAGGGCCTGTTTCCACACTGTACGGATTCAGTGATCGATTCTATGATCTGAGTGTTGTGCCAGTCTGATTGTTGATATTTTTTACTTAAGCTGTTGCTGTCACATTTATTTACAAATCATATCTTACATGTTTTGATCACTGTAATTTGGGGATTTGGGAACCCAGTGTTTGGCACTGGGAAAACTGTTATCAGAATTACCTTTTGCTGGTATTTGCTAGACAAAAACCTCTGACCTATATGAGGTATTTGCTAGACCGAAACCTCTGTGCCCAATGTTACCTTTAGATCTTGTTTCTGTTAGCTTTTTCATTCATATTTAGTGTGTTTTAAAATAAAATTTTGTGTAATGTTCCATAAACTAGCAGCAATTTGAAATCTGAGTTATAGTGTCATTAAGCACAGAAATAGACTTTGTCCAACCAAAGTCCATGCCGACCATAATCCAAAATTAAACTAGTCTCACCTGTTTGCGCTTGGCCCCAATCCCTTCAAACATTTCTTCTCATATACTTACCTAAATGTTATATGAACATTGTAACTGCGCGCACATCCACCACTTCCTTTGGAAATTCATTCCACACATGAACCGCTGTGTAGAATAAAAATTGTCCCTCGTATCTTTTTTTAAATCTTTCTCCTCTTACCGTAAAAATGAGTTTTACTGCATTTATAAATGGTTTGAGTTCTGGTTAATGCTGACACCTGAAAGGCATGAATGATTTCTGGTGCTGTGTCCTGCTGCCCAATGTTTCATCCAATGTAGAATGGATGTAGTTACTCATAAGATTCATAAACATTGCTTGAATTGGCAAATAGGTATTTATGAAATTCTGAGCTTTAATCTGTTCTTTTGGCTTGATGGGTTAATTCAATACTTGATATGGTATTACGTTACAGACTAAAAGATAGCATGCTTCTCTAATTTGACAGAGATCAGGATGGAATTGTAAGCAGGCAGATGGGCCTCCTATAATTGGCCTCAATAGCTGATACATGTAGAAATAGCTGCGGTTTCCACTCATGGTTATTGCTTTTTAACTTTTGTGAGAGTAAACGTAGAGTTAGATGTCAGCTTGCAGGAAAGTTCAGATTATTTCTTAGCCAATATTTGGCCATTTAAATAACAAAATTAAAAAGAGCTTGATGGCCATTGGTAATAAATTTGAATGGATTTGTTGTGTTCTTATGGGTAGGGTTTATCTGGGCAACTTGGTACGTTAAGTCATTGCCAGTGTTGAAGCTGTACTGAAGTTGTTTTGTTGGAGTCACGTCATCTTCCTGAGCATAGAATGACAGTCTAGAAGATGACAGGACCAAGTAGCATTTCCTGTCTATTCGCTTTGGGAGCTTACTTTTAAGCAGCTTGCTTATGGTGAGGATGAATCCTTCATGTTTTTCATTTTATTGTTTTCAGTCTTATTTTCCAGTGACTTAGCATTCCCTATTTTTGTATCCTTTATGTTGAATTCCAGATTATGTATATATGAAAGAGAGATCTCCACATTGATTTCTGGGCAATACCACTATTTATAATCTCCAATGCAAAAGAAATATCCATTAACAATTTGTCTTTTCTGTTCTTTAACCAACATCTGAATAGTATTACTATATTTTCATTCTATCCTGTAGTCTAATTTTAGCAACATATTACCTTGGCAACATTTCATTGAGTTCCTTTTCAAAATCTTCAAACGTAGCATTCATGATCTTTCTTGTATCAAAAACTTTTCATTTTCTTATTAAATTCAGTTAGGATTGCTACATGTGATTTACTTTGCGAGATATACACATGAGGTGAGCATTATTTATCTACTTTTTTTTAAGTTTAGTGTTTTGTACCTAAATTTGATGACACATTACCGAAGACCAATGGTAACAGATTGTCATCTGAGTTGGTTTTAAATCTAAATTTCTTTTCAGTTCTAGATAACCATACAAGGGGGAAATAAAAAGTTTAAAACAAAAACAGAAATTGATTTCTGTTTTACTTTCTGATTTCCGGCATCTGCAGTTCTTTTGGTCTTTCATTTAGTAGAACGTTTTATGCTGATTGCTTTGATTTGATTGAAGAAAACTTGTGGTGGGATGGGGAGGCTCAAGTGATGCATAAGTGTCCACATGAACGAGTTGGGCTGAATGATTGTTTCCCTGTAATTTTTGGTGCAATGTTCGAAGAAAAAGTTTTAATTCCAGACATCAGATTGAAGTGACCAGATTATTAGATTGTAAATATTATATTTGTAATTAATAAATACAAGTTCAGAACCAAAATATTTTCAGGTTTGAAACCTCATTTTCTTTCCTATATATCTTCATTGAATGTTAAGCTTTATTCACCATTAGTTTAGGGAAGAAAATGCTGTTTTTGGGAGACCATTGTTCTTTTTTAAAGTGATTAGTTTTTGTATGAATGTCTTTCTTGGCGGTGTTAATGAACTGTGGTGAATTTAAAAAAGATCACAGCAGGGAAGAGACTTGAACAGATCCTCACAACAGCTTTACTGTAATTAAACGTAATAGTTTTAGAAGCCGAGATCCTTTCTCCTATCAGTTTTTATGATGAAATGGAAGTAACATTGAGTGAGTGGGCAAAGGTCTGGCAGATGGAATACAATGTAAATAAATGTGAAGTCATAAATTTTGGTAGGAGTAATAGTAAAAAGGATTATTACTTGAATGGTTAAAAGGTTGCAGCAGGCTGCTATGCAGAGGGACCTGGGTGTCCTTGTGCATGAATCGCAGAAGGTAGGTCTGCAGGTACAACAAGTAATTAGGAAGGCAAATGGAATTTTGTCCTTCATTGCTAAAGGGATTGAAATAAAAAGCAGAGAGGTTATGTTGCAGCTGTACAAGGTGCTGGTGAGGCCACACCTGGAGTACTGTGTGCAGTTTTGGTCTCCTTACTTGAGAAAGGATGTACTGGCACTGGAGGGGGTGCAAAGGAGGTTCACCAGGTTGATTCCGGAGTTGAGGGGGTTGGTTTATGAGGAGAGACTGAGTAGATTGGGATTATATTCATTGGAATTCAGAAGATTGAGGGGGGAATCTTGTAGAAACATATAAAATTATGAAGGGAATAGCTAAGATAGAAGTAGAGAGGATGTTTCCACTGGCAGGTGAAGCTAGGACAAGAGGGCATAGCCTCAAGATTAGAGGGAGCAGATTTAGGACTGAACTGAGAAGGAATTTCTTCACCCAGAGGGTTGTTAATCTGTGGAATTCCTTGCCCAGTGAAGTAGTTGACGCTACTTCAGTAAACGCTTTTTAAAAAAAAGTAGATTTTTTTTGAACAATAAAAGAATTAAGGGATACGGTGAGAACGCGGGTAAGTGGATCTGAGTCCACGAAAGGATCAGCCATGATCTTATTGAATGGCAGAGCAGGCTCGAAGGGCCAGACGGCCTACTCCTGCTCCTAGTTCTTGTGTTCTTGTGTAACCATTCTCAGTAAACATTTGAGGCTACAATGAAAATAAAACTCTGTGGCATAAATTGTATAAAAGTCCAGTACAAATCTAAAGCTAAAGTATTTTACTCATCATATACAGCACCTGAGATGGGGAGCTGTACTGAATGACTTGCAGTTGTCAGAACATATTTGTGCTACGGGTTGCCAATCTATGCTTCCACTGATTTCTCAAAACAGTTAAAGAAAGCTTTACCGCGGCTGGTTCACGAGACCGTTCATGAGACCATTCATTCAAGCAGCTTGACAGTCTCCTGGCAGTGTATACTATGCAATGTCAAACTCACAGGGTGTGTGACAGCCCCGTTTAGATCCATTCAACAGCCACAGCTACTTATCCCTTGCCCATTGCTCCACTTTACCACATTTCTCAGCTTTGACCCTCACAACACAGTAGTGCACACAGACTGAAGTTAGAACTAGCTTTTAACCCTGTTCGTGTGTATTTTTGAACAGAAAACACAAAAATGCCTCGCTCCAAACTGCTGTCTTTCTGCTTGTACAACTTTCATAGAATCATGAAATTCCTACAGTGTGGAAGCAGGTCATTCAATTGATTGCGTCTATACCGACCCTCCAAGGAGCATCCCCCCTCAGACTCATCTCCCTGTAATCCTGCATTTCAGCTAACCTACACATTGCTTGACACTATGGGTAATTTAGCATGGCCAATCCACCTAACTGTCTCATCTTTGGACTGTGGGAGGAAACCAGAGCACCGGGAGGAAACCAATGAAGACACTGTGATAATGTGCAAACTTCACACAGACAGTCGTCCAAGGATGAAATCAAATCTTAGTCCCTAGCGCTGTGAGGCAGCAGTGCTAACCACCATTTTAAATGAGCGAGTTTTGTCTAGTTTAACATTTAAGATCAAAACCATCCTTTCCAGTTCTAACATGGAAACCACACCTTCACAGCCAGTTGTAACCACCTCCTTAGCTAATGTCATGAGGTGAACCTGACTAGAGAAAAAGTTACAAAAGCTGGAAATCTTAAATGAAAGCATGCTGAACCTTGATGTATCTTAATGAAACAGTGTGAAACACTAACTCTTTCTCATCCTCTACAGGGATCCACTGAGTATTTTCTGTTTTTATTTCCGTCTATTTGCAACCTTAGCGTTGTACTCACACCTGAGCTATGATCCTGATGCCATATATTCTTCATCACAAAAAGTAGTTTCTTCTGCCTACAGCAATACCTCACAGTGCATCTATTACTGATGCTGTTGTGTCCTTTTACCACATTCAAAGGCAAGTGGCATATTGATAATGTCACTGGACTAGTAATGTAGAACACCAGGCTAATGACCTGTGGACATGTATGAATCCCTTTATGACAGATGGTGAAATGTGAATTCAATAAATATCTGGAATTGAAAGTTAGCCTAATGTCAACCACTGTTGATTGTTGTAAAAATTCATCTGGTTCACTGATGTCTTTTGAGGAAGGAAATCCGTTGTCGTTACCTGGTCTGGCCTACATGTGATTCCAATCCCATTGCAGTGTGGTTGACTCTTAACTGCCCTCTGAAGTGGCCACAGCCACTCAAGGACAATTAGGGATGGGCATTAAATTCCGGCCCAGCCAATGAGACTATCCACGTCCATGAACAAATGAGTCGTCCTTAGTTCATGTAAAAATTCTACTGCTTATGCTTTTCCTGTACCAAGTGTTACTCAATGCTTCCTTTCTCCTTGCTTATCTGTTTTGACATCTAGCCCCCCAACCCCCCCAATTTAACATTTTCATCCTATTTTTCAGTTCCTTAAAAGACTAACTACTTTCTGCGAAGCTCCCATCTTGTACAACTGGACTGTGTTAGAGTGCAGATTGTTTGTAACTGCTCATACATTTCCTATCAAGGTGTGCAGCCTTCTAAAATCTAAACTGAATTATAACCTTGCTGTGACTGTGAATGATTTTAATTCTTTTGTTTCTGTTGCTACACTCAAGTCCTGTGTGACGTCTGAATTATTGTGGCGTAATATCTCCTCGTTTGAGCTGAAAACTCTCTCTCTGGCTGCATGGTGACTTGTATACAAGTGCTGAAAGAGAATAGATTACTTTGCTATAAAAGGTTGCTCTTGGAGGCTTGTATGTTTTTAATATGTTGGAGAAAAGTCGCACCTAGTAGAGAGTTCAAATGTCATTGAGGGTTCAAACCTCATGCTAATGTATTTAAAAAAAAGTTACCAATAATGACTGCTGGTACACTATGTATTTAGTTCATTTTGTCTGTATGTACGTTTTATACAACAATGGTCTTGTACACTTGGTGCAACCTTACAATAACCTAGCAATTGTTTCATATCACTTGGGCAGTAATGTTCCGTTTCTGCAGAGACTGGGAGCAGCTATCACAAGGAATCCTATTCTTCCTTTTCATTGTCCTAACCTCAAGATAGGGGCTGTTCTTGGCTCTAAGTTTCTGTCTACTGGGTGATATATTTGTGACAACAAATAATGCAAAATATTAGAAAAACACGTTGGCTTTAAGGGGGACACAGTTGAGAGCATGCCCCGTTTGTCAAAATTGAAAGAAATTACAACTAAACGGCATTTAAAAAGGTCTGATGAATTCTTATTCCACATAGCTGTTTGTTCTAGAAATTCTGCCTGATCCATTGACTGTTTCCAGTGTTTTCTAATATTTTTGATTTCCAGTATTTTGCTTTCTCAGCATTTAAAGTAAAGCAAAATTAAGGAGGTTGGTTAAATGAAACGTATGATGTAGTGAGTGAAATCTACAACAGAAATATGTAAATAGCTGAAGGGTGTGGGTGTTGATGCAGATGAAAATAAAGGTACAAAAGTCGCAAAGTTAAACAGCTTCCAAAGGAGATTGACTCCATGAATGCATCCATTTTAAATGGAACCCAAATAGAAGGCTCCCACCACATGTGCCATTCCTTACCTTGTACGAGAATCATAGAATTTCTACAGTGTGGGAACAGACCCATCATCCCAACAAGTCCACACTGACCCTCAGAGCATCCCACCCAAACCCATCACCCTGCCCTTTCCCTGTGATCCACTTAATCTACACAGCCCTGAACAATATGGACAATTTAACAAGGCCAGTCCACCTAACCTGCACATCTTTGGACTGTGGGAGGAAACGGGAGCACCCGACAGAACCCCACACAGACACAGGGATAATGTGCAAACTCCACACAGGCAGTCGTGGGTGGAATCGAACCCGGGTCTCTGGCGCGGTGAGGCAGTAGTGCTAACGCTGAGCTACTGTGCCGCCTACCATCCATTCTAATCCAACCCACCAATTACCGGCATTCTACCTTAACGGTCAATTGGGAGCCTTCTTGAATGATAAACATTACCTCGAATGATAAACATTACCTCGAATTTGAGTATTCAAAGAATGTTCTAAGTAATTATTCAACTCCACAGCAATTTGTAAGTGGCTTCTACTGCAGTAATCATTGAGCCACCCTTTAGAAAGGAAGGCAACACCTACTATCGTTACTAGCTTTCTGTAGACATTTCAGAAGGTATTACACCACTTTTAATCTGTTTTTTTCCCCTGTAATGTTACAGTATTGGGAACTGACTGGAAATTCTGGGCACGTTGTGGCTTAACAGTAAAATCTATAAGGTATATTTTTTATCAGACATGCTCATTTGTACAATATGCATTTTTGCTCCCAAGGATGTTAGTTTATAGCCTCAGTAAAATGTATTTTTTTTTTGCACAACTGTCTGAAGTTTGACATGACTGTTATCTAGTTTTATTTGAATTTAAAGAATAACAAATTGTAAACAATATTGATGTGACCTTAATTTTCCATCAGGGATTTTTCCTTAATAGTTGGTGCTTGAACTTGATGTGAGTCATTAAAACAAAATCTTTTATTCAGAAATAAAATATTTAGAAAATGTGCATCTGTGTGTACTTTTGAATTTGACATAAATGATGTTCACTTTCTAATGAACGTCTTATATGTGGCAGGTGGTTTGGGGTGCTTTTGTGTATTTCTGTAAAATAAAATTTTATGCTTCACCCTTTCACTCATGTAAGACTTAGAATTGCAAGATCGGCATTGTTATTGTATGTCTCACCATACAAAAAAATTGTTCTATTTATGACTTATAGACTTAATTATTATAGATTGGTTTCAGAATTATTGAAATCTTGTTTACTTGCATTTGAATAAGATACAAAAATTGTGAAAATTTGCATTTTGTCCCCAGCTGTAGCCTTGTTTATAAAGTCTATCCAAAGGGTGATGAGCTTTTTTTATTGGAGCTCACCACAGTGCACCTTCAATTTTTGAATTTGAAACAATGAGATATAATCAGCGTCATCTTATCTTCCTGGTAGCACTCGCCCTTTCAAATCAGAGGGGGCTTGCATCCATAATCTAAACTGTCATTTCAGTTCATTGCTGAGGAACTTTTGCACTAACTTGGGAATGTTTTCTTTTAGATGAAACAGTAAATTGCTGCACCGTTTTCCCCATGTATGGATCCAAGGGCATCATTCAAAGAATAGTGGGGCAGTTCTTCTAATATCCTGGTCAAAAACTAGCCTCTTTTTTTAAAAAACATGGCTGTTTTCGGAACATTGCTGACATGGGTGGCGTGGTGGCTCAGTGGTTAGCACCGCTGCTTCACAACGCAAGGTACCTGGATTCATTTCCGGCTTCAGGTGACTGTGTGGAATTTGCATGTTCTCCCCTTGTCTATCTGGTTTCTGCCAGGTGCTCTGGTTTCCTCCCCCGGTCCAAAGATGTGCAGGGTAGGTGGAGTGACCATGCTAAATTGTCTGTGGTATCCAGGGATGTGTAGACTGGGTGGATTAGACATGGTAAATGTGGTTGTTAATGTGGGTTAATGGGGATAGGGTGCAGGAGCTGGGTCTAGGTGGGATGCACTTCGGAAGGTCAGTATTGGTGTGCAGAATGGCCTATTTCCATGCTGTAGGGATTCTGAGTCTGAGTCTGTTTCCAAAATTACAACACTAATTGCATTGCTATAAAGTGCTTAGGGATCTACTGAGGCTGTAAAAAGCACTGTATAAAATGCTTCTACAAGTAATAGCAGCTGGGAAGAAAACCATAAACCTGTAAGAAATACAGAATGCAGAGACTGTAAACTGTCTGACCATCGTGTTAGTATTTGCTCTAAAACTGACTAGGACTTGAAAGCTGATTGTATGTTTGAAATTGGTGTTTCAAAATCTGCTTAAAGTTATACATCGGTGTTTCGCATTGGGTTTCTAAAAAATTACCTTGATCCCAGAACTTTTGAGAGTGGATTTGGGGTGGGACGCACGGGGAGACTTGGGGTAATAAGGGCCACTTCTGATTGGAGGGAACTACTTGAACACAGGAAAACATTTACCTTTTCACCAAGGTTTCTAGCCAACAATCAGACCCCAAGAGTAGCTGGTTAGGCACAAGGATTTAAGAGGGCATGGAGCTGTTAGCAATCAGTCAGAGCTTCAAGGTAAGCATTGCTGTCTTGGAACTTGTGAACCTAAAATTTCAGCTCAGGACCACAGTGTGGTTTAGATTGTGACAAGTTTACTTTTGTTTGAGCCAAAGGTAACAACAGAGCATTTTTTCTTAACAGTGCTTTTTTAAAAATTCATTCATGGGATGTGGGCATCTCTGGCTAGGCCAGCACTTATTGCCCATCCCAGAGTGCAATTCGGAGTTAACCACATTGCTGTGGGCCTAGAGTCGCATGTAGGCCAGACCAGTAAGGATAGTATTTTCCTTCCCTAAAGGACATTAGTGAACCAGATGGGTTTTTCTCAACAATCGACGATGGTTTAGTGGTCATCATTAGACTCTTAATTCCAGATTTTTATTGACTTCAAAATCCACCATCTGCTGTGATGCGATTCGAACCCGGGTCCTCAGAACATTACCAGACTCATTGGTATAGCAGTCCAGTGATAAGACCACGAGGCTATTGCCTCCCGATCACTTCCCAAACTTTTCCCATCATTACTCTGTTCTTGTGTTCAACAGTGACCAAGACCCCAGGCCCATGAGCATGATGGTGGTGAGCAATGAAGAGAGTGGCCGGAGATAAAGTTACTGAATCCACAGGGTTTTTAAGTAAAAAGGATCTACCTTCCCATTAGGTTTTTTTAGGACAGCATTAAGCTTCCAAGATCATAGACTTAGGTCTCATCAATTATTAAATAAACAAGATTTAAAGAGGCCTTGCAGCTAAGGGTGCCTTTACTTTGAGGTCATTGATTAACCATGTTACTCAATTCCGAGTGTACAATAACGTGCTCCCTGGTTGGTTCCAGAATATTCTGCTCTAAGAAAGCACCTTAAAGACATTTTTGATCTTCATCCAAGCTACTGCTGCTAATTTGATTTTCTAGCTTGTATGTAAATTGAAGTCACTCATGATTCTTGCCATTCCTTTATCACAAGCACCCAATATTTCTTACATACCTTGATCTATATTTTGGTTATTGTTTTTGTACGCCTGTACGCCTCTCCCAGTCGTGACTTCTTTCCCCTATAATGGATTTTACATCCAGATCTCCTCAGCAAATTTAGTCACCTAACTATTGCACAAATGTTGTCCCTGATTAATAATACTCCCTCTCCACCTTTGCAGAACACTGACCAAAGGCACTTTGTTTATGTACTTAACACTTCAAAAACTGCACGTAGAATATGCCCTCCACCTTTGACTGGCTTCCAACTTTGTGCTGAAGATGGCAGACATGATGGACGATGATCCTTTGAACAAAAACAAAGTTGCCGGAAAAGCTCAGCAGGTCTGGCAGCATCTGTGAAGGAAAAAGCAGAGTTAACGTTTTGGGTCTGGTGACCCTACCTCTATTCTTTCGGTTCGATGATCCTTTGAATATGGAGGCTGGTGGGATGGGAGGCGAGGACGATGGGAATCCTATTGAGGTCCTGGGAGGGAGGATTCTCCTTCCCAGGGATGAGGACAGGAGTGTGTTGATCACAGATGTGGACTCTGGTGAGGATATTCTCCGTTGAGAAAAAAGTGCCATTGTGGCGGCCAGTAATAACTTGTGTTCCAATGCCCTTTTATATCCTTTCTTACAACTCCTTTCTTCTGACCCTATCCCATCTAATCCAATCTCTTGTACATTCACGTATCCTCTGACAGTCTGATCTTGGGACTTTGAATGCTCTGTGCTCTGTGAAGGACTCAGTTTTACCCCCTCATGACCCCACTTCAGTGAATTTCGGGCAGGGCATAACATTGAACTCTCCTTCTGTCACATCTGTGCCAGTCCTTTGGGCAGCAATCTGGATAAGAGGAAACCCATCTCCAGTACTCTGGCCTCTTACATGCTCTTAATCTTTTCACAGTGAACTGTCAGGATGATATCAGCGACCCCAAATTTCTCTGCTCCCGTCAGCTAAACTATCCTCTCTCCCTCTGAAATTACTACTTTCTATCCTCTCAGGTCTGAACCTCACTTTGTTATTAAATTAGTGATGATGTGATGCTTTTGTTATCTAACATGTAGCCCTCTATCATGCAGACACTGCGTTCCAATTCTCAGATACTCCTTCCCATCTGGACCACAAGCATCAAGTCATTGAAGTTGCTGACCTCGTCTCCTCTGTAAGTCGTTGGTATGCAGCTTCACACCTTACAGTTCCCCATCCTGAACTAATAGCCTGCTTCTATCTTCTTATACTTACTCTTCTATCCCACTTATTTCTATCCCCCCGTTTCACCAGCAGTTCCGAAGAAGAATTATTGTTAACTTTTGTGAAGAATTATTGGGAATCAGTAACATGTCTCTCTAAAGAAGTTGTCAAACGGGCTGAGTTTCTCCAGCACTTTGTTCTACTTCATATCTCCATCATCCGCAATGTTTTGCTTTTATTTAATATTGGTAGTTCTATCTGTTTATTATATTTTTAAATTCAGGAGGGCTGATGTGCTGAAGGATTGCTTGATTGTTTATATTATTTTTGCCTGATTTTTCCTTTCATCTCAGCCTTTGTCATTTGATCCTGCATGCTTGATCCTGTTGAAAGTTTCAACTAAGTAATTATCATCCTTATATGATCTCTGTTAATGGAGTTTGGTGCGTTTAATTGTTTGGAATGGTAATGCGATGGTAGGGGGATTTTGTGATTGTGCAGATAAATGTCTTCCTCACTTGAATGTGCTGGAGAGCCATCAACAGAAGGAACACTTTTTAACCCTCTCCCTAACAGCAGAGAGCTAAGTTTGATGTTGTTTGTTTGAATTTTAGGGAAGTCTTTGACAAGGTTCCGCATGGTAGACTAACTAATAAAGTTAGGTCACATGGGATTCAGGGTGCGCTTGCCAATTGGATACATAATTGGCTTAATGGCAAAGACAGAGTAATAGTCGAGGGTTGCTTTTCAGACTGGAGGCCTGTGACTAGCAGTGTTCTGCAGGGATCAGTTCTGGGTGCTTTTTTGTCACTTGTATAAATGATCTGGATGAGAATATAGAAGGCATGGTTAGTAAGTTTGTGGACGACACCAAAATTGGTGGCATAATTGACAGTGAAGAAGGTTTTCTAAGATTACAGAGGGATCTTGATCAAATTGATCCATGGGCTGAAAAATGACAGATGGAGTTTGTCTGGATAAATGTGAGGTATTGCATTTTGGTACAACAAACAAGGGTGTTGTTTATACAGTTAATGGTAGGACCTTGAATAGTGTTGTAGAACATAGGGACCTAAGGGTGCAGATACATAATTCTTTGAAGTTTGTGTCACATATAGACAGGGTGGTTAAAAACGCGTTTGGCATGCTTGCCTTCATTGCTCAGTCCTTTTGAGTATATGAGTTGGGCAGTCATGTTGAGGTTGCAGAACTTTGGTGAGGCCTCTTCTAGAATACCGTGTCCAATTCTGGTCGCCGAGTTATAGGAAGGATATTATCAAGCTGGAGAGGGTTCAGAAGAGATTTACTAGGATATTGTCAGGTATGGAAGGTTTGAGTTATAGGGAAAGGCTGGATAGGCTGGGACTTTTTTCACTGGAGCACAGCAGGTTAAGTAGTGACCTGATAGTTTATAATAGATAGATATAGATAGAGTTAATGGTAGTTGTCTTTTCCCTAGGATGGGGGAATTTCAGGAGTGGGGGGGCATGTTTTTGGTGTGAGAGGAGAGAGATTTAAAAAAGACATGAGGCAAATTTTTTACACAAAGGATGGTTCGAGTATGGAATGAACTTCCTGAGGAAGTGCTGGATGTAGGTACAATTACAACGTTTAAAAGATGTTTGGATAAGTACATGAATAGGAAAGGTTTGGAGGGATATGGGCCAGGAGCAGGCAGGTGGGGCTAGTTTAGTTTGGGATTACATTCAGCATGAACTAGTTGAACTGAAGGGTCTGTTTCAGTGCTGTATGACTCTATGACTGTATTACTCAAGTGTAGCGCTATTGCCATATGTAAATTGTGATCGCTTAATGGATCATAAATGAGTGATTGAGCCAGTGACTTGATCACATTCCTTGGTCATCGCATACATAGTCATGTGTGTATTTTTGTAAAATGTTAAGTGCCTTAATAAAGTGCCTTTGGGTAAGTGTTTTGATTTGGGAAGCATTTCTCCAATCAATAAATAAGGATGAGACAGATGTGCAGATGCCTACGGAAGCTGAAAATTATAAGACAAGCAGGTAAATCAGGAGCTCATAGTTAAACATTTTGGGTTTTAACAACCTGAAGATTTGTGCGATGATGGAAAGAAAAAGCATTGAGAATTTGAGCAGATTCCAACCACTATTACTAATTCCTGTACAGTTCCACATATAAGCGTATACTCCTCTGAAATTGAAATCCAGAGGATGGAACTAATCTGGGATAGTGGCACTGGTATATGAAGCTTCTTTAAGAGCGAACTGCACATATGAATAAATTGGTCAACACTGAAGTGTAGGATATGAGTTGTATGTTGCATAATATAGCTTTTTCTTATTGGAAAGAACAGTCTTACATCTGAGATTCAATTTACGAGTTCCAGTGCTAAAGTCTTCAAAACATCATCAAGCTCTGGCTTGTATCTAATGTGTGGTGTGGTGTGGAGTTGATTTTCTGCAGATAAAATTGGAAACCTTAAGTAGTCATAAAATAATGAATACAAATCAGATGAGTGTAGATTTGTTGTTGTCTGTCTGTCTCCACTGTGTTAAGCACAGACGTTTTAGTGTTTGGAATCTGTAATGCCGCAAAAATCAAGAGAGTGCTGCAGTCGAAACTGTGAAGGGATGTTCGTCTGCCTGTGAGGTTGACTGCATAATTTGCTACAGAGAACTTGAACCAGTGCTGATTTTTCATACCAGTCCCAGGAATAGTGGTGCACATTTCCAATTATTCCCACCCCTGGAAACAGCTGCCTAAAAAATTTTCATTTTGCACACAGATAAAAACCCGGCCACAAACTTTGTGTTGAAGAGGAACTATTCTGAGTCTACTGGTAAGATATGCTGTGTTTGTGATGTACGGTGTAATACGTACGAGAGCTTCAGAATCAACTTATTCTTGGCTGCAGGAATGCAGCAGATGCATTGTCTGATGTTTGGGCTTTTGAATGTTAAAAATGTGTTGCTTTTAATGAAAAGAAAACTAAATTCCTGTGTCCTTATTTGTCTCCACTACACTCTTTCCATTATACTTAACTGTCTCTTTCAATTTCTTTCAATTTACGCTATCTGTTTTTCTTTATTTCATTCTCTGTCTTTGCTGACCTTATTCAGGATGCCCTGTTTACACTGGAGCCTTTATGTCAGTGCAAACTGCGCCAAAAAAACGTTTCCAGTGTGAAATGGCTGTAACAGCACAGCTGTGGTGTAGCACTTAATTTTCAACCAGAATGTTGGCAATGTTGATATTTTCTCACTATAATACTGAAATAGCTGTTCAGTTGGCCCATGATGTATCTTGGAAACGTGCATTTACATCATGATACAGGCACATGATGCAAATTTTGTTTTCTGGGCAACTCTGTGCTTTGCATGTAACCTGTATTGTGCGTTGCACTGCTATGATGTGATGTTGAGGAAGTAGTTCTGCTTTATGCCTGGAGGAAATTGATACAATTTAATAAGTGCAGCTTCAGCAAGCAACGTGTATAATGGGTCAACCCTAAACATTTTCATAGCATTTCATTCCGTGTATTTTTGGACACAATTTAGTATAAAGTGTCATCTAACTTTCACTAGTTTCATTCTGCTTTCTGGTAAAATGAATATATCCTTGGGGAAAAGGGCACCGTTAAATACAGTTGAAGACAAAGCGTAAAGATTATTTGTCCTTTAACATTTCCAACCCAAAATATCCAAAAAGGTGACACTTCCATTGGAATGAGAGTATTTTCTAAAGTGTTTGGATGGGGGAAGTGTTAAAACTAGTCTGTCTGCTGCATCTATGTGCAAGTATACTATTTTTACTGAGTTTATGAAATGTGTGAATATATAACTGTTGTTTGTATGTAATTTGGCCTCAGTTCAACCGTTTCAATGGCAATAGACAACTAAGTGTGTGTATTTACTGTACTCGCAATAACTAACATCCTGAAATATGCTAAATGTTTACTAAAATTACTGGTTTCTATTGAGATTGCTATGTGTTCAGTAAAATGCAAATCACTGTTGCACATGCACTATATGTCATCGTGTGTTGGATTTTTATTTCATATTTATTGAATTTTATGGTGAAGTTATATTTTTAGTTTTAATATTTAATAATATTTGTTGAATATGTATTTGTTTACATACTGATGCAGATTGTGCCCCCTTAATCTGCCAATCTTGAAACTGGGACTATACTGGACCTTGAAAGGTTGTATCAGAGTCAAAGAAAAAGTAATTGTATGTCACTCAGTTTAGTACCATGGTTAGTGCCTGAAGTCCTGATGAAAGTATCCAAGTAATATATCCAAGTATATTCAAAGCAGGAAGATATTTTTTGGTACAATTGGATAAAAACCCCTTGATGAATGATTGCCCAGTTGGACACCAGAAACAGGATTCAGAGTATCAAAACTGAACTGAAAGGTGCAACAAAAAGTCATGAGTAAAGATCAAGGTACAGGAAACGCTGAAGTACTTTGGGTGGAGAGCTGGGAGTGCTGAGTTGGGGAGGTACAATCTGTACTGTTCTAACTGTTGCTGGAAATACTGTTGGTCATAAATTCAAAAATAAAGTTGTTGTTATTCCTGTCACCATCCAATTCAAGTCAGAAGAAATTTGTTCTTAAAAGTTGGAAAAACTTGCTATTTTCAGATTCAAGTTGAAATTTCAGGAATTATTGATATGTATAAGGTACATTTACTTAACAGCACAGTTAAATGTATACTTAAACGTAACTAAGTAGATGCCATTTATCATCCAACCAGCAATTAACAGAAATAGAAGTTAGCTTTTTGTATTATTTTCGTGTTTGTATTGAGTATTGTTACTCAAATGATGCTGGAGCAACTAAATTGGAACAGGGATAGACTTTTCAATTTCACCCCTGAATTGGATCATGGCTCCTGTGCGTGTTGACTGCTCTCCCTCCTTCCTACCCTTTGTCATGATCCCTATTTCTGATGACCTTGCCTAATAAATATATACAAATCTTTCTTGCAAATTTCAGTTAACATAGCATCTACAGCCTTTTGATAAATGATAATTCAATATTCCTATGATTCGTAGAGCAAAATACCTTCTGATTTCACTTCTCAATGGCCTAGTTCTATTTTAACATTATTCCCATGTTCTCTCTATCAGATAACAAGATTACAGATCAGACCTGCCTTTCTTTGTTTCAGTCAAGATTCCCAACTTACTTGACTCCTGGGTATAGGTTTAGCATTGGAGGAGTCTTGGGTAACTGAGTGAGTTTGGGAAGTTTTGGCTGGGTTTTTGTTTATTCATTCATGGGATGAGGACAGTTGAGAATCAACCACATTGTGGGTCTGGAGTTAAATGTCGGCCAGACCAGGTAAGGTTGGCAGTTTCATTCCCTAAAGGACATTTTCAGCTCAATTGGCTTGTCAGACCATTTTATCCTTTGACCTTTAGCTGCAGGAACCAGATTTATTGATAGTGTCCTGAACAGGAGGCAACAGTTCAATGCTGATTACCCTGATTAACTCTTGGCTGTGTGGGGAATTTCTGGAGGAAACAGTTTACTGAGGAGTTGCTGGAAATTTCACTCAAGCTGTGAAATGAGGAAACAAGGCATTAGATTAACATATATCTCTGGAAATTGTAGTCAGGTGCTCTGGCTGTTCATTTGGATTTAAAGCTACGATGGAATTGTTCCTTAATGAAAATATGTGAATTGAGTACTTCGATGAGGAGAGCAGATGGCCTGTTGGTATTATTACTAGACCTATTAATCCTGAGACCCAGGTAATGTTTGCATTCGGGTTCAAATCCTGTCATAAATATGAATTCAATCCCTGCCCCAAATAAGAATGTGGAATTGAGTCTGATGACGAAACTGTTGCTGATTGTTGTAAAAACAAATGCCTACATGTGACTCCAGAACAACAGCAATGTGGTTGTTTCCTACTGCTCTCTTGGCAATTAGGGATGGGCAACAAATACCCTTGTTTAGAGCAGCAGGGTGGCTTAGTGGTTAGCACTGCTGCCTCACAGCACCAGGGACTCCAGTTCGATTCCACCCTTGGGCGACTGTTTGTGTGAAGTTTGCATATTCTCCCCATCTTTATGGGTTTCCTTCGGGTGCTCCGGTTTCCTCCTACAGACCAAAGATGTGCAGATTAGGTGGATCGGCCAAGCTAAATTGCCCACAGTGGACAGGGATAGGGTAGAGGGTTGGGTCTGGGTGGGATGCTCTTCAGAGGTTTGGTGTGGACTTGATAGGCCAAATGGCCTGCTTCCATCCTGGGAGAGTTCTGTGATTCTATGAGGTCACGTAATTATAGCTTTGTTTATTATACATTGGTATAGATAGGATTATGGGTATAGATCAGGTATGCTTATAAATGCACCACTTAGAAAATATCTGTCGACATTAGCTATAAATACACCCATTATA
Organism: Rhincodon typus; assembly: GCF_021869965.1. Lineage (NCBI taxonomy): Eukaryota > Metazoa > Chordata > Chondrichthyes > Orectolobiformes > Rhincodontidae > Rhincodon > Rhincodon typus. The sequence continues at coordinate 19,689,781 of NC_063350.1, read as the reverse complement.
AACTTGCCCATTTTGCTGAGACCTTTGAAATGGCCACCTGTTTCATTTTGGTCATTTATAATGGTTATAGCCCAGTTTCACTAATATTGATGTGCTGGTAAATACCCAAGTAATTATTTACACTTTTTATTATGTGTAGTCAACTATATGTGAAACTAATTAAATCAGTCCACTCGGACTTATCCCCTTTCTGTAATATGTCTTAAATGTGGTGGTGACCTTACTTCAGTGACAAGTTTTTATTCGTAATTAATTAAATTTAATAGACTCATTATGTGTGATTTGCAGCTACTGATTTAGTTACCTGTACTTTGTAGTACTTGAGATTTCTTACCTGACACTTCCAACAGGATTCTTCTCATTCTGCAAATCTTATGTTGATTTACATAAAGATCATTCTTCTAGGGATCAGTCAAATACAAAGCACTCCTTCACCCAGTGAGGTGTAGCTAATAATTAATGAATTTGCAAGAGGTCATATCCCTAGAATTGATACATTCTGTAAAACAAAGGCCTGTGTGTGAATTCATATGGCAGATACATTTTTAATGAACCAAGTGTGATTAAAGACAGACTTTAAATATGAAAACTGCCAGACAGGTGGTGATTTTTATTGCTGTATCTTTCATTCTTGATATATGTCGAGGTAGCTAATACTTCATGCGGGTTGTGCCTGATATATGATGAATAATTTGCTTTTAAAACCACAGTAACTTTATGTATTCTGAAAGCCTAATCTTGAGGTTTGAAGTTGCAGGAACAGGAGGAGGCAATTTAGCCATTTGAGCCAATTCTGCCAGTCAGCTGTTATCATGCTAGATCTGTTCCTCAGCTCTCTTGCATTTTTCCCATGAGTTACTTTTTTTTTAAAAAAGTATTTATTTCTGTCTTGAAAATTTAAATTGATTCACAGTCCACAGGTGGAGAGGGTTCCAGATACTTACTGCACATTGTGTGGTATAGGGCTCCTTGATTTCATTCTTAAATGGCCTAGTTCTATTTTTAAGATTGTTCTTATTTGTTCTGAATATTCCATCAATTTCTGTATCTATTCTATCAAGATCCTTATTTTTTTTTAAAAATCATCCCTAAACCTCTAAACTCCTAGGAGTACAAATCAAGTTATGCAACCTCTCACATAATTTAAGTCCTCGTAGGCCTGAGTTTATTTTGATGAATTAATGCACTTGCATGTACTGTTATATATTCCCTAAGGTTAAATGCCCAAAATTAAGCACAGTAATTGAGATGGGAACCTGACTAAATCTGTTTTAAAATAGAGTCAACACTTTCTCATTTTAGAATTCAGCTTCCACCATCTTTATTGAGACAAGGTTATCTTTCTTTAGTTTTCCTTTAAGCCTGTTATCTATTCCCAAATTATGCATGTGGATGCCCAAATCCTTTTGCTCCTTCACTGATCTTAGTCTCACCACGTTCAGTAAACATTTGTATTTGAACCAAAATGGGTGACCTCATTCAGTTCCACCTGCCACTCTTTTGCTTATTCATTTAACTTGCCTACGTTCCTTTGTAACTTCTTGTCGCCATCTAGACAGTTTGGTATACCTCCTGTTATGATGTAATCTACAAATTTGGATGTCCAACTCTTATCTAATTCAGCATATGAAAAACTGAGTCTCCATCTCTAAGGAAAGCCACTTGTCATAGTCCAAAGATAAATATTGTTCCCTTTCTGTTTCTGGCCTCCTGTCCATTACCAAACCGTTTGGTAAGGTTAACTCCAATTTGATTCACTTTGAGTATGATTCAAACTATGATGCCATATAAAAATGTAGAAATGAAACATGAAAACATGGAATTTTTCAGGAGGGGAAGTTACATATTATAAAATGAGAAAAAATTGTTAAATTTTCTGTTTTTTTTCCCTTCTTTTCTGCCCTCTAGTGTCATCGTGTATAACCACTTACAAGAAGACTCCTCCACCAGTTCCACCACGAACCACATCTAAACCATTTATTTCAGTTACAGTCCAGAGCAGCACAGAATCAGCACAAGACACATATCTCGACAATCAGGACCACAAGAGTGATTTAAACAGTCAGTCCGGTCTCAGCAATTCTTCAGATAGCTTGGATAGTGCCAGGGCTCTGAATACGACTAAAACGGGAAGTGTTGCTGCCCCGGTTCGTGAACAATTAGACAACCGAACCCAACACCGAAATGCTACTGTAGCAGCTGAGAAGGGACCACTCGTCACTGAGGAACCGAAGGTGGAAGTTCCTCCAAAAAGAAAGCTGTCTTCCATAGGGATACAGGTAATTTGTGCTACACGATTTTCAGGTTAAAATTGCATTACTTGATTGTTCAATTGGCTGGATTGAATGTCGTGTTAAAAATTTGATACTTCATTAAAAGGATGGCTAAATTCTTTCAGCTTTGGATTCTTTTATTTGATGGGTAACAATGGTGGTGGTTGGGGGGGAATTGTTTTTCAGTGGTGACTAAAGCCGTAATTGTTATGACACCGTTTTCATCAAGGACTGTCTTCTTTGGAATGCAGGCAAATAGTGTTTGGATTTAGTTGGCTATGTGCTACGCTGTCTTTATAAAAAGTGTAGCAACACAGCTACTTCAATAATGCAAAGCAGTTTTACAAATCCATCATTACAACTCAGCAGAATGACCATGAATGTTAAAATCTTATGATGTGGCATTCTTTATAGGTTTGATTTTATCCAAGGACACTAACCTCTTGACTAAAAGCTTCAAATAATTACTCGAAGTTAAATTTCAGCTTGTCCTGCACTGGGAATCCTGTTTTGTACTGCTACTTTAGGTCACAACATGAAGCTAATACAATATCAACAGTGCTAGTTTCTCAGTGATTTTAGCCAAAAGCATTGAGTCCTAACTGTATTCTAAGAACAGATTTGATTGTCTGATAGGATTGTCATAATTTAGGTTTCTGTAATTCAGTGATTTATTAGCAAAATATTTGCATGTTAATGCTTTCTGAAGATTGATAATTACTTTCCTTTGGGTAGCTGATAATGCCTTTCAAAAGTTAGCAATGGTTCTGCATTTCCAAGGTTTCCTGCATGCGTTTACTAGTACTTGCATAACTCCTTGAACTTATATGCTGTATATAGGCCTTATACATGCTGTTGTTTTGTTTGTTATTTGTAAAAATGACCTTTTTCATTGTTGGATCACCTAATGTTCTAAAATGTATTTCTGCTGCATTTCAAAAACAAAAGATCTGTCTAATTCTGTTATCTTTAGCACTGCTATTTTATCTTGCATTATTCCTTCTTTATTTGTATTATGCGATCTTTATTTGTGTGTTGCCCAAAGGGGAAACGTGGGTAGGCCATTTTCTAGCAGTTTTCCTCTTGGAGTCTAAGTAGTCTGTGACTTCTCAGTACTTCACTGCCCCCACCCCGCCCCGCTTCATTCTGAATCTTATTGCGCCTGTATGGGCTTGTTTGTTAAATGGCTATGTACCCCAAATTTTTCTCTCAGCAGCAGTTCATAGAATCTCCTACAGTGTGGAAACAAGGCCCTTCAGCCCAACAAGTCCACACCAACCCAACACAGCATCCCACCCAGACCCATCCCCCAACTCACCTAATCTACACATCCCTGAACGCTATAGGCTATTTAGCATGGCCAATCCACCTAACCCGCACATCTTTGGACTGCGGGAAGAAACTGGAGCACCCGGTGGAAACCCACGCAGACACTGGGAGAATGTGCAAACTCCACAAAGACAGTCACCCGAGGGTGGAATCGAAGCCGGGTCCCTGGCGCGGTGAGGCAGCAGTGCTAACCACTGAGCCACCATGCTTTTGTCATGTTGTTTGTTCTAGTGAAAATTTTGTAACTTAGATTTCACCTCTCCCTCAAACAGTTGTTCTTTTTGACTGCCCAAATACACATTTTTCCAAAACGTTCCAGCTTTCTAATTCTCTGCTTCCAGTATACAAGTTTGAGAGTGTGCTTTCTGTTGTTTGCAGTCTCTTTAAGGTACACATTGATTTGATTGGTACTGACTAGTGGTTAGCTGCATCGAGGTGACCTATCGGGTTAGCTGTTTTCTTAAGAGTACCAATATATTTGTTTCCCAATGTAAGATTTTTCAGTGGCTTATAAGATCAATTTAGTGTGGTCCCTTTAAAATCAATTTAATTGTTTTGATGTTTAGAACACAATTACAGGGAAAAAATGGAATAGACAGTTGTCAATTTCTGTTACTGACTTATAGAGGTTTCTTTCTTTTCAGGTTGACTGTTCCCAGAATTTGATTAAGGAACAAGATTCTCAAATTATCAACAAATTCCAGTCTATTGGAATACAAGTGGAAGACGAGTGGCGGTGAGTGAAATTAATTCAACTAAATGAATTGATTTGCATCTGTTTTCGAAAATGTTACCATTTCAGCGCACACCACTCCCTCTGCTATTAACCCACTCATGGGCCTCTCTACTTGCACTGCACCTCCCTGGAAATAATCAATGTTGTCATCCTTTTGATGAGCATTTTTTTTTCTGATTGTTCCCACTGACTTCTGGTATAGTGAAAGAAACTTTTTTTTTTAAATTTAGTACCTTTGATGTAATCAAACTTCCCAAAGGCATTGTAAGCAAAAGTGGAACACTGAGCACTGTAAAAGGATATAGGGTCAGATGAACCAAAGGTTGGTCAAAGAGACAGGCTTTAAGATTGTCCTCAAGGAGGAAACGGAAGTGGTGATGTGAAGAGAGGATATTCTAGGGGTTCAACTCTAGTCAGCTGAAAGTGCAGCTACTGGTGGCAGAGCAACTAAAATCAGAAATGTGCAATAAGCCAGAATTAGAGGAATGCAAATATCTGAGGGATATTGAACTGAAGAAGATTACAGAGATAGAGAAGGGTGGGACTGCAGAGGGATTTGAAAGCCAGTGTGGCAGTTTTTAAATCATCCTTTGACGGAGAATCAGTGTGGACAGTGAGCTCAGGGATGGAGTAAAGGAACTTGGACATCAGTTTTAGTGACCAAGATTACAGTGGGTAAAATTTGGGAGTCCAGCCAGAAGGGCACTGGAATATTCGACATCTAGAAGTAGCAAAGACATGGTTTATGGTTTTAGCAGCAAATTACTTGAGACCAAAGCAAGGTCGGATGGTTTTCTGTGATGACACAAATGGGATCAGATCCTAATTTTGGGGCTAAATATGATGCCAAAAAGCTGACTTAATCTTGTACAGTTGCTAGGTAAACTTGCTTTGAAGGAGTTTCCATTATAATATGGTTATATTAAGCTTAATAGAGAAAGGTTGCAGTATACATTTACCACTGTGTTCCATAAAGAGTGCAAAGATATTTTCAAAAGGTTGAACCATATTTTTGCTATGTAAGCAATGGGATGCTGGAACTGTGCCATGCTGTGGAATCTAAATAAGCTTCCGAGACAATACTCAAACTCTGAAAGTCGCTCGATGATTGCCTGAGCCCCCCCTCCCTCGCGAGAAATAATATTGAACAGCATGAGTACTAATGGCACTGCATTTTGTTTAACAAACATAATATGATGATTGGAAACTTTTGACTAAATTTGTACACCATAACACCTAAAAATATCAATGTACCCAGAATTCTGAAGTTCATTGTGATCAACAGATCAGAAAGTACTTAACTCAGTCAATTCTAGATACTTTTAATCAACCTGTTCACCTCTGGAGCAAGTGGGGCCTGAACCTGGGCCTTCTGGCTCAAGTATAGGGTCACTAGCACTGTGCCACAAGAGTCCTTTGCAGTCACTTGTACATCAAATTATTTCATCTTTGCTGCAATAATGGACCAATGCTGAAACTAAAATTAAGCAACCGGCGGAGAAGGAAGTGTAATAATTGCTTTTACTGATTTTGGTTAAGTATGTCTTGATGGACATGTGCACATCTTGGTATTATAGAATGCTTAACTTTAACATACAGGTTATCATTTCAGTTTGGAAAAGTGTGTGGAAAGAATATATCACAAATACTTTTTCATAAATAACCTTTGAATTAAAGCTCACAGAGCTGTTGCCAGAGAATTTCCCTGTAGAGCAAAAATGTCTATATATTTAAATTTCTATGTCCACTAATAAACAAAACTAGCAAATAGACTGAATATTGGAGTTTGACAAAACAAACCCATTAATGGAAATTTAAAGCGGAGGCCACTCTTACGGGCAATGTGTAGTGAATTCCTCTTGAAGCTTATTGTTGCACATGTTCCTAAATCTCCTATCTCTCAAAAAACACATTGTTCAGTCCTGACCTGGAGTTTGGATCAATAAATGTTTTCTTCATTTACAGCTGGTGTGAGCATTAAGCTCTTTAGAACTCCTTTGCCAATTTCTATGTATGTGCAGGCTGAGGGAATCATTTAGATTATTATTTTTGCTTTACTTTTCAAGCTTTGGGTTGATGCTGTTTCCTGATCAAATGACTAAGTCATGAGTTCAAAGCAAGTCTACTGTGTAATGGATTGGAAGACGGCATGACCAAATCACAGTGCTGACAGAGCAGATGACTGACTCCGAGAAGATAGAGTCTAAACGTAGCAATACTTGTTCGTTTCTGATAGTTGACGTTTATCCTAAGACGGAGGGAAGTTTTACCAAGCGTAGTTGCGTTCTCCATTGTTATTTTAATTTTAAACAAAAATAAACTTTAGATTTGTGACAAGATGTGAGCGTGATTTTTACTGCAGTGATAAACAAGTTAATCTGTTTCACTGTATGTTTCTGGGTTAGAGTTCATTGGGTGTTGTATCCCTTTTTAATGTATTTGCTTGAGATCTGATTCTTTTGCGTATGCAGTTGGCTCACCTAAAAGGAGGATCTAATTAATTCGAAAATTGTCTCATTATTTAAAACAGCATAAGCCGCTCCAGCAGCATGACTTCAAGACAAGAAACTGACTCTGATACACAGGAATGTAATTCTACTGCTGGGTCCCAAGACAAAAGCAACCAGCTTTCAGATTCAGCTCAGCATCACAATGCCTCAAACCCTGAACCTGTGGTACGGCAACATGCAAAAAGCTCCCAGACAAAAAATAAAGCATTTGCTTATGGAGATAACTTAGATCCAGCCCTAGATCCATCCTCTTTACCACCACCGGAGCCATGGTTAGAATCAACTAACAATCTCCCTGTTGAACCAGTCCACACTACTTCATGTCGTCGGGATGGCTACTGGTTTTTGAAACTGTTGCAAGCAGAGAAGGAAAGAATGGAAGGATGGTGTCATCAAATGGAGAAAGAAACCAAAGAAAACAACCTGTCTGAAGAAGGTACATTGACTGAAAAATAGTACTTGCCGTCACAAGTCCCATTATTGTTGTTCACTAAATTAAAGAAAAATAGTTATATAGTCTTGATGTCAAACTCCACTTTATAGCTTAAGTTTTTTCAAACTAATTTTGTAGTTCATTTCTGACTTTCTTTATTAACTATCGCTATATTTAAGCAGCAAATGTTAATTTACCAGCAAGGTAAAAAGAAATGGTTTTGAAATGAGACTGTGTATGTCTGAGTGGTGCAGTTCCTACCAACGTAATAACCATACCTCATAATAAATCCAAAATAAGATCTTTATTCTTGAGTACAGAAGACCAAAGTGCTTCCATTATCCTAAACTGTCCTGCAGTATTGGACCTCTAACAAGATTGTAGGTTTGCACCATGAGACTCGAGGAGGCTGGGCCGTGCCCTGCATTAAACTTGGATAAGTCCATTAAATTGCTGCGCCTTCGTCCCCTCAAACCATTTTTCATTTGATCTACCATGTCCATTGCGGAGTTGAATGTAAGGAAGGAAATATCTTCTTTGGTGCACAGGACTTGGTTATTAGCTTTTGCTTTTACTATAATTGGTTTTTAGCACGGGTGAGTGAGGAAAACATAAACCAAAATTTGCACTGATGATCAATAACCCTAGCTATCCCCCTCGCCGCCAACAAAATATCAATAATGATCATTGGGCTGGATGAATTCAGCTGAGATGCTCCCTGTCAGACAGAAGTCTCATGTCACTATTGATAGATTTGGAAATAGGAATGACCCCGGAAATAGAAGCACCTGTAGACCGTTAAGCCTCTCAAGTCTGCAGTTTCATTCAATTCTATCCTAGCTAAGTCAGTTCCATTTTTCACACCCATTCCGCATATCCCTTGATTCCATAAAAGATCAAAAAAATTCTCAATCTCTGTGAACATGTGCTTTAATGGCACACCATCCAAATGAATATATATACTTGCTTTGATATGGAGACCAAAACTGCACGAGGTGTAATCTCACCACAGCCTAGACAATAATGGCAAAATTTACATTTTTGCACCCTAATTCCCTTGCAGCGAAGGCCAATCTATCATTTGCCTTCCGAATTGCATTCTGTGCCAGCATACTAACTTTGTGTTCCCCAAAGATGCCCAAGTCTATATGAATATCAATATTTGTAAGTTCATGCCTTTTAGGAATAGTTCTGCTCTTCTATTATTAATATCGAAGTGAATAGCCTCCCACCTTATACTCCCATCTGCCACTTCATTACCTACTCTTAAAACCTGTTTATAGTTTTGTACTCCCATCACACCACACATTCCAGCACAACTTTCATCAGTAAACTTACATACGACACTCCTGGTTGTTTTGTTAAAGTACGTGACATAGATTGTAATAGTTGAGTCTCCAGCATTAATCCTTGCAACACTCCATTAGTTACAGCCTCACAGCTTGAAAATGCCCTGTACATCCCAGCCCTCAGCTTCCTGTCCACTTAACCAAAACTTCATCCATGCTAATGTACAATGTCCAGTACTGGGAACTGTTATCTTTGCTCTGAGCATTTTGTTACGGCATCTGATCAAAACCTTTTGGAAATTCATGTTTACACTTCTAATGGTTCCCCTTTTACACGCTAAGCTACATCCTCAAAAAACTCTAATTTGTCATCTAACTGAAACTTTTGAGAATAGATTTCAGTGTTTTCCTAATGGTTGATGTCAAGCTAACTGCCCTATAACTCTATTTTCTGTCTGCCTTCTAAATTGAATTGCAGAGTTACATTTGCTGATTTCACTCTACTAGGACTGTTCAAAAATCTTGGGAGTTTTGAAAAATCATGAACAACATCCACTGTATCTTCTCTTTTAAAAGGAGACCATGGATATAACCCATCAGATCCTGAGAGATTGTTGACTTTTTGTCCATTTTAGTTTCATGAAAACACTTTTCTCTCTTAATATTAATTGGCTTCAGTTTCTCACTCTTATAAGTTTACTTGGTTACACTTTGGTGAGGTGCTGGAAGAGCTGAGCCTGTATTAATGTCACAGCAGGAGTATATTGTTTTGGGAAAGAAGAGTTTAGAATGGGGTTGCAAGGTTAAATATCAGCCATGTGCTGTCATCTTGACTCTTGGGCATTTTTTTTGTGTATCAGTGAACTGGATGTTTTAATATGTCAGTAACTGCATCCAGTAGATAAAAGGGTTCCTGTGCCATTATGTAAAGCTCAGAGCTTTAGCCAAATGTGGGTGGGCAAAAACTGCAACTATGTTTGCTTGTTCAACAGCCAGTGCTGTTTGTAAATCTTAAGATTTCATGCATCTCATTGAGTTGAACTTGACTCCTTTTGATCTTTTCATATAGCATATAGTTAGTTACAGAAATGACAAATGTATTGAAATGTTTCAGTCAAATGTAATTCAGTTGTATTCTTCTGCAGTTATTAAATTATTACAAGCAATCTTTTAAATGTTGGAATTATATTCCATTAGATTTTTTCCAAATGCTTTGAGCATAAAATGCGCATGTTTGTCTTGCATAGTGACAGTAAAATATGGTGGTTAAGCTTTCTCATTCATATTTAGTATTGCATATTATGATATTAACATTAAATACTTCATATACCAATTAGTATGCTTTCCTTATTACATTTAGTACAAAGCTATATGTTTCCCCGTGCTGTAAATTTAAATTTGTGGTTGGCCACAGAACCAGAATTTGAAATTGAAAAGAGATCAATAACACAAGTATATTTATACAACTATATTTTGCTAGATTTTAACTCAAGTTCACAGAAAAATCCTGGACATTGTTTGTAGCTGATACTAATGTTTTTAGTTTCAACTAGTTTTTTTTAAAATTATATATTTTAATCTTAACTGCAAAAATGGCAAGAAAATAATTCGCAGATGGTAAAAGTTTGATTCTACTTCTGTCTTTCAGTGTTGATGTATTGTTTGTTTACACCACTAGTACACTATACTACTAAGCACTCTCAGGTTCAGATTACTTACGATTGTGTTCACTTTCTCTAGAAGGAAACTGGATCAGTATCACCTCTACTACCCTTGAGTAGGTGATGTCTTCAGGTCTAAGCATAGGGCTGAAGGAATGAAGAGTATTTCTGGAACTACTTCATAGCTGTTCTCATCCTCTAACACATTGCAGGAAGTGACAGGAAGATGTTTAGTATTTTAATGTACATTTGAAAAGAACATAAAAGGAAGCTATGTAGAGTGAAAGGTAGGTAGAACAGCGGAATTTGGTGCCTAGTCTTCAGATTTTGAAGGGAGAAAGTGAAAAACTTCAAGTGAGGAAGTTAGATTTTTCTACAACAATGTAGCGCAAAATAATTTTAATGTTTTTTGTCTTGCCTGTTGTTTTCTTGCCTAGTCTTCAGATTTTTAATTTTATTCTTTATTCATTGTTCAGGGTATAATTTTTCAATATAGTTTAGAATGTAGCTTGTTCTATGCATGGAAAATGTTCATTTGTTTTTTCTTTAGTCCTGGGAAAAATCCGGAGTGCAGTAGGAAGTGCACAACTTTTGATGTCCCAGAAGTTACAGCAGTTCCATGGTCTCTGCGAGCAAAATCTGGTATGTACCTTTACACAGCTTCCTGATCCTGAGTAAGTTAGTAGTAATTATGAGCATGCATTCTAATGGGAAGCAATAAGATAGAATACTTAATTAATTTATTAACTTAATACCGAATTCAGAATGCAGTGGCACTATAAACAAGTCCAAATCTATTGATTTTGCAACAGTGTTTATAGGTTCTCCCAATAAGTCAGTACATCAATTTAAACGTGCATGAACGTGCTCTACCCCATCCCTGCAAGGTAATAAACCATGTTGAGCAGGAAAATCTTTGTTTCATAGACGTGGTTGGGAGGTGAAGGGAATTTTGTCTTAATTATGTTTTGGTTAGGAAAGAGCGAAAAGTCATCAAAGATTCCTTAAGTGACTTTTCGTTCAGTGAAACCTGCTGCACAACAAGAACGTGCCCTTAGGTTTATCAGTAAGGTCATGAAATACAGAAGCAAGGAAATGGTGTTAAACCTGTATAAAACACCGGTTTGGCCTCACATGGAGTTTTATGCCTAGTTCTTAGCATCACACATTGGGGAAAAATGAGAAGGCATTAGAGTACAGGAAATATTCTGGAGTGTACAACATCAGTTATATCAATAGATTGAAGAAGTTGGGAGGCTCTCCTGGGAGGCTAAAAGCTGCAGAGATTTGATAGAAGATTTAAAAATTGTGAAGGTTTGGACACGTAAACTGGGAGAAACTGTTCTCCCTAGTGGAAGAATCAAGAACAAGGGACAGACTTAAGGTAATTGGCAAAACAAAATTGGCAATTTGGTGACTTTATGTTAAGGTCTGGAATGTACTGTGGTTGGGCCCAGAGTCAGTCAAGGTATTCAAGAGGGAAATTGAATGATTATCTGAAAAGCTGTGCAAGTACAGTTGCAGTGTCGTAGAAGAGCACCAGCTTCATGCATTCAAACAAATGAGTTGTATTCACAAAGACTGTCAAGTTCAAGTTACCTGTGCATGTCTTCAGCCTGTTACAACTTTTTTTCAATCTATTTCTCATATTACAGAGGGAATAGCTGATAAATTATCTATGCTCTGCCAATTCAGTAGATGAAGATGTGTAATCAAGAAATTTCAATGAATTAGATTCTCAACTTCTGACGTGAAGAACTGATTGTAGTATTGAGTTAATTGATTTTTGTCAAACTTCCCTTTTCTCATGAATGTTTGGGGGGGGAGATCAACAAAATATTAGACAGGGTATAGAATAAGTGGCTGATCTGACACTACCAGTGAATCCCATAAACCTTGATTTTTCTAAAAAAAAAATTCAATATGGAATCTGAATCTGACCTTGGGAATGTTGACTTTGAGTCTGTAATTTTACATGACATGAAATTATAGACATGGAAAATTTAGACAATTCCAATTTTGTACGGTTAATTACCTGTGTGTTCTGTCATGAAGGTAAGCTGTTATATTGTATTTGAATTCCCAGCATATCAAGAATCCAGTTTTTTTCCCTTTTCCTGTTCTGCACAATTGCATATTGAGATTAACGTTATTTAATACTCAGTAATAGAGCGAGTGCCAGAAAGAGAGGATCCATTTAGCTGATTTAAAAAGCAATAAAGGAGTTATGGCACTACTTGTGTATTTTATAGGCTGCCAAATAGTGGGGAAAAAGGTAGAGGAGGAGTACAGCAAAGTTACTGAGAGATACATGAACTGTAGAGTGACAATATTAAATAGTGCAGATTCAGTGGACTGAATGATCATCTGTGCTGCAGTATTCTGCAATCTGTAGCATGCTGCGTGTATATGAAGCATGCTCACTATTCGTAATCAAAAAAACACAATGGAACATAACCTTCCCATAAGACCTCAGCAAAATTATTGCTTAGGCTGTTGAACTATACATAACATTGCTGCAATAGTTTTTCCATTCTTCCCTCTGTAAATGCCTTTTCAACAGTAGCAGCCTTTCCTCTGTCTGAGTTTCAAGTAGATAAGGTGTCCCCCTACAGGACATTTTTTGTGGTACATGTGATTTCACTCAGCAGTTCCTTGGTCAAGCTGAGCTGGCTCCAAAATGGATAAATCCCACATCTTCCAAAATAACCGTATTTTAGCATGTTATTTGCCCCATGTAGAAAATTAAGACATCGTAGATGCGTTGATTCCTCACTGTTTTATTTTGAAGTGCTTTAAGTTTTTTAAAAACCTCTCTGGGGCTTTTGCTAAGTGAGTTCCATTCTCTGAAGTTCTGTTGAGTATTACATGTTCAAAGTACAGTTTTTAGTCCACAAGAACATCTGATTTATTTTGAAATGTTTTAGTATATCTGCTACTGCCTTTACTAGTCTTTTAGGAAGTAAGTTCCAGATACCTCTACTCTCTATGAAAACAAATTCCTTAAATCCTTTCTAAACGTCCTGCTCTTCATTTTAAATCTATGCCTTGTACTAAGGGGAAAAGTTAATTCTTATCTGCCCTATCTGTGCACCCCCATATTTTCGTACACCCCAATCTCCCTTCAGCCTTCTGTGCTCCATGGAAAATAGTCCCTACATATTTAATCTACCATCGTAGCTGAAACACTGCAGTTTGGGCCTGGTAAACCACCTCTGCACCCTCTTCAATTCAATGATGTCTTGTACCACGCTGACTAGAACTGCACATAATACTCTGACTGTGGCCTAATCAATAGCTTAATCTCCATTATAATCTACCTGCTTTTATATTCAATGCCTTGACTAATAAAGGCAAGTATCCCATATGTTGTCTTAACCACCCTGTCCACCTGGCCTAATGTCTTCATTGATCTATGGACATGTGCACCAAGATCCTTCTGATCCTCAGTACTTCAAAGGATCCTATCATTCATCGTGTAGCTTGGTAATTCTACCTAAATGCATCATGTTTCACTTACCAGAATTAAACTCCATCCACCATCTGACCAGCCTGTGTCTATTGTCCCATAGTCTAAGGCTTTTCTCCTGGCTTTTCACCACACAGCCACTTTTTGTGTCATTTGCAAACATATTAATCAAACTTCCTCCATTGTTTAGATCATTGATGTGTGCTACAAATGGTTTGGAACCCAGCACCAAAACCTGTGGTACGCCACTGCGTTTCCAGTCACAAAAACAACCTTCGACTAGCACTTTCTACCTCCTCTGACAAAGCCCATTTTGGATCCAGTTTGTGAAATTGCCCTGGATCCCATCGTCTCTCACCTTCTTGACTAGCCTCCCATGTGACATCTTGATTAAAGCCTTACCGATGTCCATGTAGATTATATCAACTAAACTACCCTTACCTACACACCTCGTCACTTCCTCCATGTAAAACCACTGATGTTAGACTCATTTTTCTATAGTGGCCCAGTTTATCTTAACCTCCCTCCTTGAATAGTAATACCACATGAGCTGAGTCCTCTGGCACACCACCTGAGGCCATAGTGGGTTTGAAAATGAAGGGTCAGGAGAGCTATTCAGTCTTGAGTCCATTAAAACCACTCATTCCTCCATCCTCTCAAGACTAATTTGTTCAAGTTTATCCTCCCCTGATCTTTATACCTAGACCATCCCTTTTTGTAGTAAATACAGAGGCCATGTACTCCTTCAAAACCTTGCCTTCATTTTCTGGCTTTGCACAGAGTGCTACTTTGGTCCCTACTGGGCTGTACTCTTACCCTGTTTATCCTCTTACCCCTAATATATTTCTAAAATGCCTTTAAATTTTCCTTTATTTTACCTGCTAGTGTCTTTTCATGCCCCCTCTTCAATTTTCTAATTTATTTTTTCAGTAACCTATCTATACTCCTGTAGAACTGTTGTTATTTTTAGCCCTCAGTATCTGCCATAAGCTTCCCTTTTTATTCCTTATCTGTTCTTGTACATTCTTCCAGGATTCCCTGGACTTATCAGTCCCACTCTTCACCTTAATGAGAACAAGTTGGCCCTGTATTTGTGCTATTTCCTTTTTGAATAACACCCACTGCCCCTGCTGTAGATTTTCGCATAAGGAGCTGCTCCCAGTTCCTTTGGCCAGATCCCTGTCTTATCATAATAATATTGGCCTTCTCCCAATTCAGAACCTTTATTCCTGTTCAACTTTGTCGCTTTCCCTACATACCCTTAAATCGTAGAGTTAGAGGCACTATCACCAAAATACATATCCCCCTGCATTGACACTTCTATCACTTGCCCAAGTTGTACTCTAAAATTAGGCCTAACTGCCCGATCTACATGCTGGCTTAAAAACTTCTATATATTTATATGTATACTGTGTATGTAGAGTGGATAAAACCAACAGACAGCTACATGATTGCTCAATGTGCAAATTCAGTAAATAACCTGATCCTGAATCATGGGAATCAGGCTGTGTCCTCTGATTCCTGACAATCCTGATTCATGGTAGCAATAAGGTTACAACAATTGACCCCAAATATTAAAATTAAAGATGCAGTGGTTGCTGCTTCAACCACATCCTGTGATAAAACATTTCCTTTCCCAACAATCCTCCTCCTAACACTGGCAACATGGCAAAATAGCTTTCAATAGCTCTTGTAGAGCAGTGATAGTGGCCCTACCTCTGAATAAGGAGGCCTGAGTTCAAATCCCACCTGCTCCAGAAGTATGTAATAGCATATCTGAACAGGTTGATTAGAAAATACCTTAAACATTTCTTGAATGCTGTACAGATTTGGTTGCTTCTGAAGCACAAGTGTGAATTTAGGGTGAGAGCAACTTTACCTCAAATGCAAAACCACTCAATCAAATTCTTTGCCAACAAAACGACATACAATATAGCATTAGTTGGGAAAGGAAGAGCGAACTCGGTGAAAAGGAGTGAGGAGCAACACTGTACGTAATCTTCGTTTTCACTTTTGTGCTTATGCTTTTGTAGAATCAAAATGCAAACCCACGACCGACTGCACAAGATTTAGCTGGCTTTTGGGACATGTTGCAGCTTTCCATTGAAGACATTAGCTTGAAATTTGATGAACTTTATCATCTTAAAACTAATGATTGGCAAATTATTGAAATGCCAGAAAAGAAGGTATGTTACAATTTTATCTCAACATTTGATGAGTGGTAACTAATTAATGGTATGTTTTGAATACAACGATCATATTTCTGTGTGGAGAAATGCGCCACAGCAGTATAAGTAAACAGTTTTATAATAGACGTTTAAAGAAGGATGGAAATGCATTGGAAACAATTCAGGAAGGTTTAGAAGACTAATAATAGGAATGGCTGGATTGACTTATGAGAAAAGTTGAGATAGGCTAGGCTTGTATGTGCTGGAATTAAGAGTAAGAGGTGACTTGATTGCAACATTGAAGATTCTGAGGAGTTTTAATAGGCTAGGTGTTGACAAGATGTTTACTTTTATGGGAGAATCTGGAACTGGGGATCATGCACTTAAAACAGATGAGGTGATTTTTGTTTAATTTGCGAGTCAACAAGTCGTAAGTCTTTGGAACTCCCTTCCTGAAAAGTGGTGGAAATAGAGCCTTTGAACATTTTTAAAACTGAGGTGGATTGATTCTCATTGAGAAAAGAGGTGTGAAAAGTTATTGGGTGTAGGCAGTAATGTGGATTTGAGATTACAATCAGATCAACCATGATCTTATTAATTGATGAAGAGGCTTGAGGGGTCAAATGGTTTATTCCTGCTCATGTACTCATGTATGTGAAATATAAAGAAATGCAAATTAATATGTACACTTAAGTTTAATGTGGTCTGCATATACTTCTGATTTTCAGGCAAAGGGATTTGAAGTGTTGGTACTGTTGACTGAAACTTGTGGCTTGTCTTGAAATTCACTTAGTTTATACAGTAAAGACCATGCATTATTATTGTTGCAAGCTGTCCCATTTCATGTTGTGAAAAGATAGAACTTTTTTACGGTATTGCAAAACATTTGGCAAAAAGAAATACCCATTAATGATCAGAATACCATACCATGTAGCTACAGGCAAGAATATCTGTTGTTGGATGCTGGGCTAAGCTATTAGTCAATCTTTGAACAGCAGACAAGTTATCCCAGTAACTAATATTTATCCCTCAATCAACATTAGTATACAATATCAGGTGATTATCATATTCCTGTTTATGGAATCTGCTACATGAAAATTAACTGTCATGTTTCTTGCATTAGACCGTAACTGAATTTCAAAGTATTTCATCAGCTGTAAGGTACTTGGAGATATTCTGAAATTGTGAAAGGTGCAACATATTTCAGTAACTAATGGCTGTATACATGTGTACTAACTAAATAGTTTACATCCAGAATTTTTGTTTAATTTCCTTTTCTGCATTTTAACATGTTTGTAAAATTGAAAACTGATGGTTAGGATGAAAAACCATGTTTTCAATCCATCAACCTACATAGAAGTGTTCAACTAGGTCGGCAGAGAAGTGCTATACTATCCATGAATAATTATTTTAACAGTACAGCTTATCGACTGAACCTATGTCTTTGGTTTGTACATTTTCAAAGCTTTACACTCTTTTGAAATAAAATAAAACCAAAATGTAGTATCTATGGAAGAGATTTTGTTTCAGGTCAGTACTTTGTCAGGACCCCAAGCTGCTCATCCTGAAATGATTCCAACATTTTTCTGTTTTTATTTCAGTAATTTCAGCATTTGAAACCCCTCAAGGCACAAACATTGCTGTTATTCACTACTAGATGAGCAATTAAATATTAGGATATCTGAAGCCACTGTTTTCAATGTTTTTTTTCAAAATCTGTTTCCTAGCTACAGCTCTATCCATCTCCCTGGCAACAGTCAAAGATTTAGTTAGTCTGTTCACATTTAGTGTCGTACTTAAGCTCATGGTGAGTTTCTGGCCTCATTTGCACCATCACAAAGATTGTCAATTTCTATGTCTGAAGATTTGCTTGATCTTGCATTGTCACAGCTCGTCTGCTGCCATCATCCAATACTATTATTTCCTCTGGACTCAACTGTTCCAACACTCCTGAACTAGTCTCCCATGTTCTGTAAGCTAAAGTAACCCAAAGCACTATCACCTGTGTGCCAACTCAGCAGTAAGTCCCACTCCTCTGCCCCTACTATATTCGTTGAACTGCATTGGATCCTTTTGCAATATCTTGATTTTAAAATTCTTGTCCTTGTTTTCAAATCCCTCCATAGTCCTTCCCGTCACTATCCCTGTAATTTCCTCCAACCCCGCCATCCCTCCTGAGAAATCTATGTTCTTTCTCTAGCCTCTAATGCAGCTCCCTAATTCGAATTGTTTCAACATTGGTGGATGTGCCTATAGTTGCCACCCACAAAATTCTGGAATTTCCCACCTACACTTTCTACCTTGTTTTTCATCTTTAAGACATTTCTTAAAACGTGCCATTATCTGACCTAAAACCACCTTGTGTGATTCACCATCATGTTTTATAATGCTGCTATGATGCACCTGGAATATTTCATGTTAAAGGCACCACATAGATTGTTATTAGTAACATTGAGTTTAAATCCAGTCTGATTTGGTCTTGAGAAGAATGGAGTGAGACGCCTGGAGGAGGAATTTTTTGTACTCCGATCAGGGCTGAACGCTGAATTTGTGCTGCATTAGTTAGTCATGCATGAATATCAGGAACTATTTTGCAACAGCTTTAAAATTGTATTGCAATAAGTCATGATGCAGAATCCATTTATTTTGTGCACAAATTCTGAAAATTCTGTTCCTTTGGATATCTGTCAGTGAAAGGTAGCAAAACAGTTTTACTACCAAGTCTAACCTGGTGGTGGCATTGTTTATTTTCTGCCTTTGCTTCTGGTATTGGTGTTGCTCCCATCTAATCTTGAGGTAATAGGGCCACTACAGTGTGGAGTATGTTTGGAAATGGTTTACTTTGGTTGTGCTTACTACTTCAGCAAACTTGGGCATTGATTCTTTTACATTACAGAAGTGCTGTTGATTTCACTGCCTCAGAAAGCAACTGAGTCTAATTGTTTTGGGGCAAAAATGATATGCAAACAAATCCTAGTAAACATTTTGATACATGATAATGAGACAGCACACGGTAACCTTGATTAGAATAACAGCATCTATTTTAATATTAGTATTTTTTTCTCAAAGGAGGAGAAAAAGCTGCCCCCGCCCGTGCCAAAGAAACCAGCAAAGGCTAAGACTCCTATAAATCGTGAGAAACTAACCGATTCAGCAGACAAACAACGTCAGGAAGCTCGGAAGCGATTAATGGCAGCTAAACGAGCTGCATCTGTACGACAGAACTCCGCAACAGAGAGCGCAGATAGTATTGAGATATATGTTCCTGAAGCACAGACCCGGCTGTGATTTGGAGTAGATCTTTTGTACACATTTTGGGCTAACTTTAAAATTTCAGCAGTCTGTGCGATTCTACAAGCAACATTTAGCACCAAGTAATAGAATGCAATGTTTATTAGTATATAATGCATTGCTATTCAACAGACTATTAAAATCCTTTCTTTCTAAATGTTAAATCTGATCTCAACAGTGTGTATATTGGTTGCCATGCTTCTCATCATTTGCATGGCTTTGTCTTATCCACCACAGTCAGTTTTTCTGTACAGTAAACAAATTGCTTTGCCTCAATAGCAAATGGTGTTTTCTCTAGCATATACAGGAAAAGGACTGGAAAAAGTACATCAACAATTCTTCATTAATTTAACTGTTGAAAATTTAGAGGAAGATGAAGTTTCTTTGAATAACTAAACCTGAGCTCAATTTTATTGGGTTGTTGTTACTTTTGATCTAAAAAAGCGTGCTCCTGTTTGCTGGCACAATAGCTTTTCAGAAGATGCTTCCATTGGCTCTGTAAATTTGGATTGCTGCTGCAAAATGATGTAAAACCTCTCTACCATTCAGTAGAGCAAAGCAATAGAGCATTTCAATGTTCTCACATTTTTTCAAAATGTACAGAAGTGACATAGAAGATACAACTGGGAACCATAGAATCATTTTATGAAAGAAGCACATGCAACAAAAAAGGTTTTATCAAAACTGATCTAGTTTTAAAACCTTTTCAGATGTGTTCTTGGATTTTGCAGCCAAAATTTTAAAGTATTTGTCTCATTTGTTACGGTTACTTCCTGAATCTAGTATTAGCTTAAAGTGGTTGTTTATATGTAGATAACTAGTTAAAATTTTAAGCATTCAGATGAAGATAAATTATGGAGAGAACCATTGTGTTTTGATTGACTTAAGAATCTGTTAGGTGCAAGTGTCATGTTCAAAAAAGTTGGTGAAATTTCATAAAAACATGAAAGAAGCACTACCTAATAGCTTTTGTCCAAATATACTTTCTAACGTGTAGTAGTCTCCATTATTTCATCTCTGTGTGATACAGTGTCGTGTTTCGAAGATTGCCAAATGTTTGTCAACCATCTTTTTATTCTGTTTCTTTTAATGGCTTTTAACAGAAGAAATGATTACTTTTTGACATTCAAGACTCCATTACTTAAACATTAAATTCATGAGCAAAAGATTTTAATTTCAAAGATTTAAATATTTAAAATCTTGGTTGGTTATAATGCAACTATGGTAACTCTGTATTTGTTGTTTAAAATGGTTATTCATGCTTTTTTTCTCATCTGAGGAATTGATTTTCTGCACTTGTGCCCAAGACTGGATGCATTAGGACAAGATCACATTTTACTAGAGATAGATGAGATTTGTTACTCATCACTGAACTGTCATTGTTGGTGGACTGTTTTTTAAAAACAATATTTTCCATAAAGAGATGTCTGGAGGCAAAATGGCCTTCTAGCTTGAGTTTCTTTGTGATGGTCTTTCTTTATGGGTGTGATGGTTCTTTCAGATAAAATAATAATTCATAAAATGCCACAATTTCACAAAGCTATTCCTCACTATAATTTTCTATGTATTTTTAAAGTCCCCAGAATGCTGCATTCAGCTGTGACTCCTGAGTCAGATGTCTCCAATATTTAGACAGTGGTGGCACCAATTCTGAATCACATTCCTCATCTCTGCTCACAAGACTTAGCTAATTTTCAAAACCTTATGTCCACACATTCAACTGTTAAGAAGTTGAGAAGTTCAGGAGTAGCAGAAACTAAACACCTGGCATTTTGCTATAATTGAAGCACATCAAAGGAGTGGTTTATGATCATTTTTAGAACAGTATTTTACTGTTACTAAGTGCTTCACATTCCACAGTACAAAAGCTGTACCTGAAAAATGATTTATTATAACTCATTCCTCTTTTACATAACTTATCATCAATATATATTATTGGTCTTTCATTTTCTTTAACCGAAGTATATGATAATCAAATTTTGTGTAAAATTTTAAATAAGGTATCACAAAGATATTGTATATGACACATCTTAATTTGAAAAAAATTTGTTAACTTTGCAGCTACAACCTAGAATGAACTTTTTGTAGAGGCTTGACCAATGAGATTGTGGGTACTGGGTGATGTTGGTGACGTTTCTTTTTTATAGTTTGGTTTATTTCTACCCAGAATGGTGAGATGAAACTCTAGTCTATCTAACCATTGTTAATGGTTACAAGAGAGTTGATATGTTGGTATGAAAATTAATCTTAAATTTACACTTACTGATGTCTTTGTGCCAATCATGTAATATCATTTTTGAAGAGAAAATTCTGTAAAATAATTTATAATCCTAAGTACTTTCTGTTGGTCAATAGTAAGAAACAAAGAAAAGGTTACACATTAAAGAAGTTGAAGTATTTGGGTTTTTATCATATTATGAGGAAAAGCAAAGGGAACTACACTATCTCTGTGATCTTGAAATGCCTAATAGTGCAACTAAATAATTATAGTCTTAAAAGTCTTCCACTTCCCAGCATCAGTATGCCTGAACATGAGCACAGAAAGTTGTGATGCTTATAATTACTTCCCAGTTTGTACATTTCAGTAGACCAATGCCTCGCCAACATTTATTACCCATCCCTAATTCCCTTGAATGGAATAGGTTGCTGCGCCATTTCACACAGCAGTAAAAATCAGGCACATTGTGGCAAGACTAGAGTCACATGTAGGCTGGACGGAATGAGGTTGATGAATTTCATTCCCTAAAGGGTATTTGTGAGCAGTATGGATATTTACAAAAATCGATAGTTTTGTGGTCGCTATCACCGAAACCTTGCAATTTCTTTCATTCATTCACGAGATTTGGGTGTCACTGGCTAGGCCAGCGTTTATTACCCAGCCCTAATTGTCCAGAGGGTAGTCAAGTATCAACTATATTGTTGTGGTCTGGAGTCATATGTAGGCCAGACCAGGTAAAGATGGCAGTTTTCTTCCCTAAACAACATTAGTGAACCAGATGGGTTTTTCAGCTAATTGACAATGGTTTCATGGTCATCGATAGACTCCTAATTCCAGATATTTACTGAATTCAAATTCTACCATCTACCATGGCAGGATTTGAACCCAAGTCCCCAGAAATAACCAGGGTCTGTGGATAAATGGTCTAGCAATATTACCACGAGGCCATCATCCCACAGAATTCCAAAATTTATCAATTGAATTTAAATTTCACCGGCTGCTGTTGTGGGATTTGAAGTCATATCCTCAGAGCCTAAGCCTCTAGATTACTTGTCCCATGACATTAAACTTAGGCCACCATTTACCCTTCAAGTAACTTATAGTGCACCGATTGGCAATTGCTTTTATCAGACATCTACATTAATGAGAAAGCAATTACATATCTTTACAATTTCATTTTGCTGTAAACTTGTTTTTAATTTGCTATTTTTAAAATTCCTGAATTTTTAATATAGCAAGCAAAATACTGTAGATGCTGGAATTCAGAAATGAGAACCAAAAAAAAGCTGGTTAAAGTGTCTGCAGGTCAGGCAGCTTTCTGTTGATTTTTAACTCTTGGTATATCTGGGCTTTTGGTTGATTCGCTGATTTTGTAGTATCATTTTGCACATTCAATACACTTTTTAATCACATGAACTCTGGTGGTTCAGGAGGCAGCTTGAGGGCATTGGGGATTATCAGTAAGTATTGGTGTAACCAGTGGTGCACCCTCCCTAAATAATAATTTTTAAAATATAAACTATTTGGCACACAAAATCCTAATAAATAAGTTTAGCTGAATGCCAAGAACTTGCCTCCAATTCCACTTTAAGATAAAAGTAGGAGTTAAAGGAGTATCAGTCCAAACATTACACTGATTTGATTCATATTGTTCAATGTTTTAATGCAAGCAAAATAGGCTTGTAAGGCATCTTCAGCCTTTTGTGTTTTGTACAATGGTTATTTCAGATTATAGTGTATTCAGCATAAGCACTTTATTTTAAAATGACAATCATTGCTGCAGGCAAATCATCATTGTAATGCTATCAAGTCAACATTGACAAGCCAAGGCAGTTAAGAAATTTTTTGAAGTGTTCTGCTGTGTATTTCCAACAAAATGCTCAGTAAGGATTTTTCATAATAAGCATAAGGGCTAACCTAAATGATGAATTGCTCAATATGTTTTTATGAGAAGTGTTTGTAAATAATATTGTTGATTAAACGCTGCGCATTAGAGGTCAGAGGACTAGAGTTTGCGGTACGTTTTAATGTTTCAATACTGAATGTCACACTTTAAATTCATTATACATCATCTATAAGAGCATGAAATAGGTATTCCCAAAGAAAGATAGCATTTTGAATATTCTAAACACTTGAAGCAAAAATCCTCTATCATAACATTTCTTTAAAAGATTGTAGTCTGTATAACTTTGATTTTAGCATAGGTTGCAATTTTTGTCTTGCTGTCTTGTCTGTTAGTGATCTGTCACCAGGTTAATTGCCACATAACAGATTTAACTGATGGAGAATGAACTGTTATGAATTCCAGCTTTAGTGAGTTTGTATGTTTATAATGTGGCCAATTAGAGATCTCAGTTACTTATCTGTACTGCATGCAGAATCAGCTGCTGAATACAGTTTGCAGAGAGTTATCGAAGGGAACTGAAAAGTTTACGGATTTATCTCCCTATGTAAATGGGATAAACTCTAGTGTACATTAGAGCTAATGCACCTTGATTAGGATTTGTTAGAACTGATGCTGCTCCTGTATTGTGTAAACTCCTGGGGTTAAAAAGCAATGGTGTAGCTGGCTTTTTAGAAGGGAATTCTGCTGGTTAGTGTGTACATCAAATAAAAACTTTCACTGATTAGTTCAGTGTTGGTATTTGCTCATTACTGAAAAAAATCGTCATAATTTGTTCTAATCAAATTCACCAGTGCAATAAATAATCTTTTTATTAAAGTGACTTTCCCTCTTCCCCTCCCTATTATTCCTTCAATTCTCACAAGTAATCAGTTATTCAATATGATGATAATTGAACTAATTTTATCATTAGGTGAACTTAAGCAATATTTGACAGTGACCTAACATAAATGTGGTAAACATTAATACAGTTGCGAACTCTTGTATAGTGATTGAGTTTCAATAATATGCAGAAAGGGACAATTTGGCCCGAGATACCATGATCGTAAATAGACTAAACAGTTTTTGAATTCCAGTCTTTGTTTCCAATATTCTTGTGCATCAATCTAACCAATTCTTGTTTTCAATCAAATTATTATGATTACAATTTAATTGCCACATCTTGAGGAAAGTTTTATATTATGTACCCACAATACGTGAAATAACTACTGGAAACATTTTTATAAAAATTACTTGTTCTTCTGTGGCAGTGCTCATGAACAAAAATGAAATAAAAATGTCTATCATCTGTCTTCACTTAAGCTACTTGGTTTACTGTAAGTCTTTGTCTGTTCCCGTACTGAGTGTCTAAACTTGGTCTCCATTTGTATCCCAGAAGGCATTGACATGACTTCTTATGATCTCTGTAATTGTTTCCTACAAGTCAGTCATCTCTCTTCTGTCCGTATCCTACATTTTGTGTTTCATTGTGATCATTTGTCTGTAGATTCCACAAGCACAGGGATGATCTCTTGCACTACCTTTTCATCCCTTTGATCACTCCACTGTGTAGTTGGACATGTGGACTAATGAGTTCACAGGTTCTTTCAGCTAAAGCGTTGGCCATTGGGAAGGCTGAAGCTACCCCTGTCAAACCGTGTGCCTTTTATTTTTAAAAAGATCTATTAACTTTCTTCATTTCTGTATTTAAAAGAAAAGCATATTAGCCTTTGTAATTCAATCTTGCAGTGAGTTTCAAAGTCAATTTTTGTTTCAGCTCATCAACTTCGCAAAAATCTTATCCATCGAGTGTTCTCTGAGCTGTGTTCTTACCTCTCTCGATCTTCTGATCCGAATTATCATCTGACATTTTCCCTACAGCCTGGGACCTAGCCAACAGTTCTTAGTATGGATTAGGTCATTTGTTTATGCTGTGATCTTGTAAATTCATGCAAACGTGCAGTACTGAAAGATCTGTAGTATGTTTCATTTTATTTGAATTCTGGATTTGATTTACCACTCATACTTCCCATTCGGGTTCAGATTATTTTGCAAACTGGCGACTATGAAGAGTTCCAATTCTGCTTGGGTGGAATTTTTATTGGCTGATGTTCCGTTTTAAACTATCGTTATTGGTCTGTACAATCTGCCCATCATCCTAGTCATTTTCATCCCGCCATTTGAAAAGCGAACCGGTTTATGTCTCGAGGGGGCGATTCTTGACTGGCAAGCCGGCATTTCCTCTAAAACTTATAATGGAAACCTTCAAAGGGAAAAAAAAGGCGGGGTGAATGCGCATGATAGCGCTTCTCCTTTTAAGCGTCTTAGCAATGATTTGGAGATTGTTTGAATTCTCGGAGACTCCGTGGCCAACCTGGATTGTTGGTAATCCTCGTCTTAAAAATGAGATGGATGTATGCAGAGTCATTATTCTGTTCCCATGCTGCAGTTTTTAACTGATTAAACGCTTGAGATATCTAAATGTGTATGTTTTGTTTCTTGGATTTAGAAAAGCATGGTTATGTGAACGTGGAGGAGAGAGCATGTATGTATATCCGTGTCCATGTTAATAGTTCGATTTCTGCAGTTTGGAAGAAGACGATTCAGTTATTGTTCACCGTGGCTAACCGACTGTTAAAAGTCAGCAAACAATTGGACGATAGATTTTTAAATAAACACATAAAATGGGGAAAACTGCAATTTTGGTTTCAAGTTTGTAGGTCATAATACTGTACTAATCAGACTCATACAAAATCGCCTGCGCTATGGTGTTACAGTCTATTTATAACGTCCATTCAAAACAGTTGTGCCTTGGGTCTTAGATCTAAGAAATGCGTACTTCGCCATTAATAAGGTGTATTTGTCGCATTTTGTTACATTCGGAGCGGGGAAAAAAATAAAGTCCTAAGGTAAGGAACAAGACTTTGCACC
The DNA here is from genome assembly GCF_021869965.1 of Rhincodon typus. Classification (NCBI taxonomy): domain Eukaryota; kingdom Metazoa; phylum Chordata; class Chondrichthyes; order Orectolobiformes; family Rhincodontidae; genus Rhincodon; species Rhincodon typus. Next base: position 19,663,591 of record NC_063350.1, on the reverse strand, counting down.
CTGTGCATTTTTGCCTCAAAGTTGGCTGTGGCTTAGTACTTGCCAGTGTTTCAAAGTTCGAGTAAATCGGTCTGCTGGAACCGGTAGGAGAGGTACAGTCCAGATGAATACACAACCACAGCGTGAACAGTGATTTTTTTCGCATTTAGCCTCAACTTCAGGTAGAACCACATTGCGACAAGATTGCTTTGAATATGTGGGCTAAAGGGAAGGATGCTAGTGTAAAATTCTGTTCGAATATTTTTAATTGAGGTTTGTCCTTAATCATCCGTGTTGCTGATTGCAGGGCGCCTTTAGCTACTTTCAACATGGAATCCAGAGCTTGAGTTGTATTTTTTGTTTTGAAACTGAGTCAGATTTTCTAAAGGTTGTTCTTTACCTGCTTTAGGAAGAGTGCAACCAAAAGGGTTCGAGAAACAGTTGTCAAGTCTGATAACAATGTTAAAAGTATATGAAATTGGGTTTGGAGTTCTACTGATTTGTGAGGAGACTTCACTGAATGGCCATCTCATGGTTCCAATTGATACCATCTGTACCATCTTTCCACTTACGTTATTTAATGACAAAAAAAATCAGAACGAGCAGAACATATTCTGCCATTTCAGTTTTCATGTCCTCTTAAAAGCAGGTAGTTTCTGAAGTGCAATGTAAGCCAATCAAATTAATACTCATGTATATACAATGTCTAATGCATGAAGACACACAAAGGGTTAATCTTCTGTGTATATATATTAAAAAAAAATTGTGTCCTGAACCTTTAAAATTCAGTATTCAGCGACAGGTTTGATTCGGGTGACTGCAAACTCCACAGAGACATTCCCCTGTGCCTGTGTGGGATTATAGGGTGGGGGCAGTGGGACTGGTTGGAATGCTCTTTGGTGGGACAGTGTTGATTCAGTGGACCGAATGGTCTGCTTACAGGGCTTCTATGATTCTATCATACAGAACAATAATGTATTGATCTTTGTAACAGCAGAGGGTCGTTAATGTTGGTTGCGTTGATATCCTCGTTTGTTGAATAAGATGAGGTGTTTGCGGTAAATGCATATGTTGGTACCTGTGATTGCAGTGCATGTGTAGTAAATAACAAACAGGACTCAACTTATGATGGGATGTAACAAAAACATTAAGTGGCTTTACTTTTCCTCTAAGATCCGATACATTATCTACCCTTTATCAATACTCTATCCTTTCACCTAGTCTCACACTCAAATCTAACCCGATCAATGGGGAGGAGAGCCTCTTCTCTCTCTGGATAGATGGGTCTTATCAGAAATGAACTTGGATGATATCAGTACAGATTGCATTTTCCAGGAATGCACAACATAAACTGTTCCTTGTTTGGCAGTAATTACGAAAAGTAAAACCGATTGTTGTTTAGTTTGGTGCAGTTTTGAGTCTGCGGCAGAGTAAAGGGAGTTTTAAATTGAAAGTGGTGTTCTTAACAGAGAAACAAAGCTGCAAGCGGTTACTTGAATGTGATAAAAGTGGGAAAGAATAGTTATGAAGATCATAAAATATTGAAGTACATAGATTATCAAAGTCATAAGAGAGCTAGTAGTTTTTTTCAATATTCAAGGGAGAGTGAATTAAAAGTAGGAATTAATCTTAAGTGTTGCTTTAAAATCTTGAGAATTGTGGCAAGTGGAACAGATGGTATCGTGCGTTTAGAATTTAGACAGAATAAGTGAAGAAAGGTATCACATAGTCTGTGAAATGTGCTGCAGAGAAGTGCGAAGTGATATGTTTTGGTGGGAAAATGGGTAGAGATAAGTTAACTAAATTGTATAATTTTAAAGGTGAAACATGAACAGAAAGATTGGAGATGTATATACAAAAAGGGTGTTAATGTGTAAAGTAATCAGAAATTACAAAAATAAGCAGGTTATGCTAAACTGCCATAAGTCATTGGATAGCCCTCAGCTGCAGCATTGTATTCAGGTGTTGGCACATTGGGAAGGAAATCAAGGCCAGAGAGAGAGTACAAAATAGCTACCTTTTATGAGTGCAGAACGCATGTTTCCCTGGATGGAGGGGTGGCGAGTCCTAAAACCAAGGGATACAGTCTCAGAACAAGGAGCAAGCTGTTTATAATTGAAATGAGAAAGAAACTTTTCACTCTGAAAGAGGTGAATCCTTGAAATTCTCTGCCCTTTAGATCTGTGGAAGCACTGACTAGCTTCAAGACAAATGTCCAGAGATTTCTAGTTACAGTATAAATGACATCCAGTGGATCATGGGAATACTGTGGTAAAACAAAATTGAGGCAGGTGACTTTTCATCTGGAATGTTGTAGCAAGCTTAAGGGCTGAATGGCCTATAGATGTGCCCATGTTTCTGCAACTTGCTTTATTGGCACCACATCCACAAATGTTCAGTCACTTCTCCACCAATGTTCAGTAGTAGGAGTGTGTACTATCTACAAGATGCACTACAGAAATTCACTATTAATCTTTCAAAGCCATGATCAGTTCCATCTAGGAGGACAAAGGCAGCAGATACATAGGAACACCACCATCTACAAGTTCCCCTCCAAGCCACTCAGCTCCCTGACTTGGAAATATTTCACTATTGCTGGGTTAATGTCCTGGTATACCATCCCTAATGCCATTGTGGGTCTACCTACACCACGTAGACTGTAGCAGTTCAAGAAGACAGCTCAATACAACCTTCACAAGGGCAACTACGGACAGGCAATAAATGGTAGCAACGCCCATATCCCACAAGTGAATAAAAAAATGTGATTTAATGAAAATGTTTATTGAAGGTTTTTTTAAGAGTAATAAGGAGAAACCATTTCCAGTGCTAGAAGAGTCAAAAACAAGAAAAAAATAGATTTAAGGTGATTAGGAGACGAGCCAAAGGCAACATCGGCCAATTCTTTTTTAACAGAAATGTGATCTAGAATTCACAGCCTGAGAGAGTGATGGAAGCAGACTTAGTAGTAACTTTGAAAATTAAATTGGATAAAACCGGAGTGAAAAATATTTGCTGTAGGGATCAGAAAGGGGAGTAGAATTAGCCAAATCCTGCTATCAAAGAACAACTGGAATGACCTTTTGTGCTGCATCATTCTGAGATCAGAAGAACAATGGTAATATTAAAACCCTAAGAGTCAAGAGAAGCTTACAGTGGAGAGAGTTTGGTACTGCGGTTAAGGAATGAACTGTGGATCAGTAATATGTGTTTTGCTGTATTCAAGAGCGAAAGCTGCAGGAGTTACAGTATGGCTTCAAATAGGAACGTGTTGGATAAACTTGATTTTTGTTTTTGAGTAAATCCATTGGGTACAATAGTGTTTATCACAAAAGAAAAATAGAGACTGCAAAAATTGCAAAAGTGAAAATGCTCTCAAATTCTAATTTGAAGTCAGAGGTACAGAAAGATTAAAGGATACATTTTGCCTGCCCTTTGCCAGAAAAAAATATCTTTGGTACACTACTCTCTGGTACACTCCTCTCATTTACATTCACAATTGGACCCTGGTGGTTTAAGATTTATTATGATTATCCTTCTCATACTTTATTATTATAATTAATATGTGAGAATCCTATTGCTGAGTCAGTAGAGACATATGGGATTAGTTTCCTAAGTCTACTTTGGCTTCTGCAGTTATATTGGTCTATATTGCTGTACTATTGTGCCTCCTGGCTTGCTGTAGTCATATCACCTCTTCATGAGCTACTGACTAGAGGCATCTATCTCACAGCCAGTTCAATAAAGACACTGTAGAACCAGACTGTTTGAACTTGTAGCATGGTGTCAGTATGGAGTTGAGTGTTGAAGAGCTGTGTACAAGGACAGCTCCTAAAAGACGGACACGGGAATGTCTGTAAAAGCTACTAAAATCCACTGAAAGAGAAACAGAAACAAACCACAATTGAAACGCTGGGTGCACTAACACAATGGCTGCAGCTTTGCTTCTCCTAGCGGCTTCAAAATGTAAGGTGATATGAAATAGAACTGAATTAACAAGCCATTGCAACCACGGGTAGCTACACATTTATTATTGTTGGGGGAAAAAGTGTTTCAAAGTGTATTCCACTCTAAGACTCTCTGAAGAACAGTAAAATGAGACTTGCAAAAATTTTGAAAACCTTGCATGCATGCTTTGAACCCCAAATGAATGTATTTTATGAATGGTACATGTTCAGTGTTAGGCCCAAAGTAGAAGAGAATCGGTTGATCAATATGTGACTGCATTAAGACAACTCGTAGAATCCCAGGAATTTGAGCAACTAAAGGACGATCTAATTAAAGACAAAATTCTGTTTTGGCATTGGAGATCCTGTTCTGAGAGTAACAATACATTAAACCATTAGCTGGAACAGATCCTGAAGGAGTACAACTATGTGTTTACAGGTTTAAGAAGTCCTGCTGGAGAGCAAGACCAGTTCAGCATTTGTCAAGAAAAGTTCCAGCTGCCCTCAAGGCCAGACTGAAAGACAAGTTTGAAGAGCTGGAAAAGGGAGTAATCAAGAAACTCCTACAAGATGGATTAGCAGAATGGTAGCAGTGAAATAGCCTGGAACGCTAAAAATATGCATTGACTGAAAGGATCTAAATAAAACTCTGTAATCCCATGCTGAACATCTAAGAATTTTGCCAGACCTTGCAATGAAAAAAAGTCTTCACATCCTTGAATGCAGAGGCTGGTTACTGGCAAGTGAAGCTCAATGAAAGCAGCAGCTTTTTAACATTTTAGATGCCATTTCGGAGATACAGATGGTTGCACCTATTATTTGGCTTTTCCACATATTTAGAGAAGCAGTAAATTCAGTTTCTGATTTTATCAGAAAAGAAGATATAGTGGATGATCTGCTAGTTTGTGGATGTAGAGAGAAACAGAAGAAGCCACTGCTGACCACAATCAATATTTAGTGCAACCACTTGACTTGAACCCAAACAAAAAAAAATTAAAGATACCTGAGGTCAAGAGCATAGGTCATGCACAGACAGCAAAAGGTCTTTGTCAGTTCAGAGCTGTAGCAGTGATGTGAAAGCATTGCAATTATTTGTTTGACTCGTCAACTGTTGAGTAAAATTCTCACCCAATATGTTGTCAGAGTGTGAACCATTACACCAACCACCACCAAGGATGTGCAGTATGTATTCGGGCACAGAACAAGAAGCAGTGTCCTCTGATATCAAATGACTAGTCATGACAATGGATGTTGCTGAAATACTACAACATAAATGATAAAATCACCCTCCTGAGTGACATCGGTTTGTGTAACTACTTCTTGAAGGAACATGAAAGTAGTAAGGACAACTGATTGTATTCACGTTCAGGACAATCTCACAAATAAAACAATACTACATTCAGTTCATGAAAGAGGGCCTAGCCCTTTTCTTTGCTTGTGAACTTTTTCATCTGTGCCTACTTGGAAGAGATAAAGTGACAATCATCGCAACCACTTCAAAGCATTTTCCTCATGCAGCCACCATCTGCTGCAAAGCATCTGCAAAGAATGTTACTCTGATTAGAGATATCATCTGGAAGTGACAGACAAGCAAGGGAAACAGATGTACGTCACTGACATGCTGCTGGGAGCAGTACTCCTTATGAAGATAATAGAGGATGGTATGACAGTGCGAAATCCTCCAGATCCAACGTGAATCAGCTTCTTGATGTATAATGAAAATAATCAACCCAGCAGGGGCATTGAATCTAACAGACAAGTGCAAATCAAAGCAAACCATCCAACAAGATGCAACATATAGATTCGAGAAGTAGTGATAAGAAGCTGGCCTGTTAGCGTTAAGGACACTCTTCTGGACAAACAGAGACGAATAGATAACCCTTCATGGCATTTTATATAAAGCAAATAGAGAACTCTCCCAAAGCATTGAGAGGAGAGATGCTAAAACACATCCTTGCAAACCACCAAGGAATTCCCAAGACTGAGGAAGGTCAAGGAAGTACTCTACTGGCCAAATATAAGCAATGAAATCAAGGACCACATCGGCTGATGCGGTACTTATAATGAGTACCAAAACTAAGCAAGTGGGAGTGCCAGCTATGACATGTGCCACTCCAGAGAGATCATAAATGAAATTAGGATTTACTTCTCTCTCTCAGGAACTGGTTATATTGTCACTGCAGCCTACTATTTTGACTGAGAGGAGATGGACTAGCCAACTTCGATGACTACCAATGAGATTGTCAGATGCCTGAAAGCACACTTTAGCCAAAATGGCATTCCAGACATTGAGGTGAGTGACAATGGCCCTCAATGTATGAATGCTGCTTCATAAAGGATTGGGAAATTCAACACTACACATCATCTCCACACTACTGCCAGTCCAATGCAAAGGCTGAACCTAAAGAAATCCAGCACAGATATACATAAGGCATTCCTTGGGTGGAGAAACAAACCAAATGAAAGCATGGAAAGTAGTCTAATACAAGAACTAATTATCTTTCCAACAGCAAAGAATAACTACTGAAGCTGGAAGTAATAACAAAATCAAAGTGAAATTGCAGAAAGCCAAATTTAACTTTGACAAAACTGCCAAACCATTGTTTGGCAGAACTGAGCACTGGAGAGTCAGTTTGGTTACAAACCTTCAGCGATCTCTCAACAAAAGCCAGCCTAAGTGGCAACTTGAGACCTGTGTAGATCAGTCATTACCTCAGTTGTACGCAATGAAATGAATCAGATATACTGTCACATTGTCACAGCTAGAGAAGCTGTCTGTTCGTTGCAGGTAGCCGCTCATGACGATATGAACTCAGCGTCAGTACAGTCCACAGACCAACCCTCATACTCTGAGAACCCCAGATCAACCCAATAATGGAAATGAAAATAACAGGTACCACAGCAACAACAAGTCGCACAGGAATGATGCTTCCCCAGGGAAGGAATATCACTCAGATGAACAGCTAATTATGACACACAGCGTGCTATTAAGCGACTGGCACAATTTAAAAATTACGTGCAATGCCTATCCAGGAATTGACGAGAATAACAAACTGCTTATGCATGAGAACAGTTGTGTGCATAGCAGGTAACTCAATGTAAATGAAAATTCAAAGTTATTTTTAGATTAAAGGGGGATTTCTGGGGCAGAAATGCAAAATATGGTAATATGATTCCTGGCTTGCTGAAGTCATGTGACCTCCACCATGAGGCCCCAACTGGAGGCATCCATCTTACAAGTAGTCCTCAATAAAAGCACAGTCGAAGCTGGATTGATTTATTACTGACAGGCTTGTAATACTAATGATTTCCTAAGTCCCATTTTCTGTGCTTGCATTGCTGATGAAAAACGACTCAATAGAATACGTTTGCTGCATTCTTGGAATATTACATGTGATTGGACACAAAAAAGGCACAAGAAGATATATTTTATTGGAAGGGTAGTGATATAGAATGCTGTTCTGGTAGTGTGCTTTGCTTTCCTATTATACATTTTTAACTAAAAAAGACATCCACTGGAAGTGATATTGCAAAATTGGGCCACTAACCTAAAATGATTAATGTTGAGTGTCTAAAGTGGCAAATGGTTTCAGTCCCAAATGAATTATTTCGAATGTTTTGCTAAATATGTTTACATATTTTAAACTACTTTATGTATGAATTTTGAATGAACAGCTGGTATCCTCTCATTGATATTGTCTGCCATTTCAATCATATAGAATGTAATGGCACACCTTAGTCACTTTTAGTTGTCACATTATTCACTGTAGTATCTTTAAATAACTTTAAACTAAAATTGTGAACAAAAGTATCCTTTTTATGATGTGCAATATCAATGTAGAGATGTTCAGCAAAGTATGCTCTGTTGTCCTGCTTGCTATCACATTTATACTTCCTGATGGTTACTTGGCTTCTCGTACAATATTTCAAGCCATTATAATGAATTTTTCAGTACAGTTTGGCATTTCAATGGACCCCAATGTGCATCTGGTACTAAAACATAACTACATTTTATTAAGCAGAATTGTCAGCATTAGAAAAACGTATTAGGACTGACATTTACAAGCAAAAAGATTTTTTTAAAAAACACATTAAATTATATTTGATATTTTCTGAAGAAGGGTCTAGACCCGAAACGTCAGCTTTCCTGCTCCTTTGGTGCTGCTTGGCCTGCTGTGTTCATCCAGCTCTACATCTTGTTATCTTAAATTATATTTGAGCTGTATTTGTTTTTCATTGCTGGGCATTAAATACCTTTAACCTTTAAAACAAAATGGTTACCTTGACAAGTCATATTATGGTATTCAACGAGCACAAACTAATAATCTGCCTATGGGCCTTAATTTTGTTAGTAGTCTATGCCATCAGAGGAGTATCAAAAGAGAAAGATCCCAAAGGGTCATTGGAGTGATCCTGATTTTATCTGATGATGTTTGCTGTGATCATTCTGTGCATAGAGAAGGAATCTCCATTCATTTGTACAATTAGCAGGGATATGATTCTCACAACATATTTTCCAATATAAAACAAAGAACTGTGGATGCTGGAGATATGAAACAAAAACAGAAAATGCTGGTGAAACTCAGGTTTTGGCAGCATCTGTGGTGGGAAAGCAAAGTTAATGTTTCAAGTCCAGTGACCCTTTGTTACTGGACTCGAAACATTAATTTTGCTTTCTGTCCACAAATGCTGCCTGACCTGCTGAGTTTCTCCAGTAATTTCTGCTTTTTTATGTATCTTCTAATGTGGGCATAGTATTTATTGTAGATCTAACAGACACAGAAATGGTTGTTGATAAATTATTAAAACTAGCATTGACACCTAACGTCATGTCTTTGTTGATGGGAAATTAAAAAGTCCAGGTATTAGTTGTGTCTAGGTCTAAAACTACATTTGTTAACCAGTGGCTTTGATTTTGGCCTTTCCCAAGAAAATGCTAGTGAATGAAATAGAGCTAAAAAGCTGATGGTTAATGAGGATATTCAGTGTTATTCCTTGCTAACTGAAATTTTAGAAATAACAGAGGTAAACCTCCACCTGTACAGTTTACCAGCTTATCATTCTTTACTGTATTTGACTAAGCTTCTGCTATATTGTTGGGTTTTATAATGTATGCTGGCTTGGTTTCAACACTGCTCGCCATTCTCATAATACAACTCACATCAAGTGTGCACTAAAATGTGCTATTATCAGCCCACTATCTAGTTGAATGTAGCAAGACTCTGAGTAGAACAGAGAATTATTTGTAAGTAAACTTTATAAGTAAAAGAATAACCATTCTATTACATTACCACGTATAACAGACTACTAGCCATGTTTATTGAACATTAAATAGGAGAAGGAGCAATACTGAACAAGTACACAATTCATAATAACTATAAATTTCATTTCATTTTCTCGGAAATGCAAAAAATAAAAGAACTTGTCATGTTCAATTCCCAGTATAAAATTAACCCATTGAACTTGGGCTTTTCTTCAATGGCTTTCTACTTTCGTGGATCCTTCACTGACTATCAATCAACCTGTGTCCATCTGCATATAAATGTCCTTTTATTTCCTCCAGCCTCAACTACTTCATTGTTTACCAATCTTCCATCCTCCATAAACTGGAATCATCTAGAACAATGCTGCCTGTACCTTAATTCACACCGTGTCCTGTTCACCTACTACTCATGTATGTGCTGACCAACAATGCTTTTTTGTTTCATAATTCTCCTTCTCATGTTGGTGCTCTTCCATAATTTGCACCTCCCTCTTTCTCTAACCACTTTCAGCTCTACAACATTCTGAGAACTCTCTGTTCTTTCAAGTGTGGCCCTGTTGCAAGTCACACTTTCTTTGTCTCACCATTTTCACACAGGCCTTTGGTTGACTAAGGCCTCAGTTCAGAAATTCCCTCTGCAAACCTCTTTTCCTCTCCACTTCTCTGATCTGATCTTCATGTTTGATCACTTGTCCAAATGTCTCCTCCTTTGGCTCAGTTTCAATTCTCATCCTATGAGCCTCGTTGGAACATTTTACAATATTTAAAGTGCTATATAAAAGCAACAAACTCAAGAGAAGGCTGGAGAAATTCAGGTCTGGCAGCATCTGTGGAGAGAGAAAAAAACAGTTAACATTTGGAGTTCTGAAGAAGAGTCATACCCGACTCAATATTTTAACTCTATTTTTCTCTTTCCTCAGATGCTGCCGGATCTACTGAGTTTCTCCAGCCTTCTCTGTATGTTTGTTTCAGATTTCCAGCATCTGCAGTATTTTGCTTCTATGTAAATTCAAGTTGTTTTTCTGTCAACCGCATAATTTATGGATCCAAAGCGCTTTGGATCCCCATCCAATGGCAGTGACCAATCCATGCATATCAATCCGTCTACACTGTGTACTCTTTGTATTTTGCAAAAACAGTGGTAATGAATTGTAACCCTATATGCATTGACCATGACAAATAATCTGGCATGGGCAAAATATTTCATTATTCTTTCCTCGGTTCCTAAAATGAGACAACTGGGCAAAATATTGGGACACAATGGGATTGGAGCAGGGAAATGTATTATTTGGCTCCAGTTGCTGTATACAGTATTTGAAGCTTCACACTCAAATTATTCCAGTATCATACCACTTATGCATAATGCATCAACATGTGATGTGCCACGTTGAAGATTCTTAAAATCATTTCAAAATAGTTTAGTGAATAGAGTTGAAAAGTGAACATTTATGGATTGATTTTTCCCAAGTGTACAGTCCCTATGATTTTCTGTTCATTTAATTGCTGGGTGGAAAGTTATAGGAAACTTGCCTAGAGTTTCCTAATATGTTTTGAGAAGGTAACCCCAATCTGCAGTTGGACATTAAGCTCTTTCATATCTGATTTGCATTTTTGGAAATTTATGCTTGTAAGTTAAACTGCCTTATCTGAAAAGCAGATGGATGACAAGGCTATTGAGAGTATAATGGTAAAAGGTACAAACCAAGTAGCAGAAAGATAAATCAAGAGTGTGTTTATTACTTAGAAAATGGCCTTTACAAATTATAATTTGTATGAATTGCCCCCTGTATACCATTATAAGAAAGAACATTAGTACTATGTTGAAGATGTTAGAATTGCTGCAAAAAGCCTTCTCCAGCACATTTTCTGGCTTTGGTAAAGAGGAGTTTTGTTAGGGAAAACGTCTTTGATTTGTAAATCCACCTGCAAATTTATCATCAAAAATTTGCTGTGAAATTGAGGTCTTATAATTGTTGCTTATTCATTAGCTTAGCAGACTTGGAATAAAATCAGCATTCTTCCTTTAACTGCAATCATTATAGACTAATGGTTGACCACTGGGAATCCTGTCCTTCAACACACCCTGACTTTAAAACTCTCAAAAGCAATTTGTTGCCTCAGCCATTACTTCCTGCTATGGGATTTAAAATACAAGCGTCTGTCAGATAGCTTAAATGCCACTAACTGCTGCCATTACATCATTTTTAGCTTAGCCTGAATCTACCTAAGAGTATAGCCCTTGCTCCAGTGAACATGCATATTAGTTAAGTGACAGCTGCATCAGGAATCTATGTAATCATATTTCAGCTGCTGGAAGGGTAGACAGAAGACAGAAAGAAGATTAGATGATAACACCAAAATAATCAAATTATAATAAAAGCCTGATGTGCATAAAATTGCAGCATGTAACACTTGTTGTTCCACTTTAATCTCTTATCTCCAAACAACTGTACCACTCCTTTGAAAGGATTTCATTTAGACTATTTTAAAACATTTGTTAATGTCTTAATAAGACAGTAACAGAACCTGATTGAGTATGTACAATTACAAATGCTGAACTGTTTTTAATTTTTGGTTTTGCAAATCAAGAATTACTTCTGTGAGCATTAGATTAAAACTTTGCCCTCGGACTGAAAAATAAGTGAAACAGAATAACGGCTACATTACAGACCTGATCATATTGCAGGAGATATCTGCTTACGTCAGAAAAAAAGGGTTTCAAAATTGTGTAAAATTTATTTGTCAAATCTGACTTGAGCCACATCCTATCACGAATAAATTCAAGTTATTAACAAGGAAAGTTTAATGTACAAAATGTGTTTCCACCACTAATTTCACCTTTATTGTTATATTTATGTGATTTAATATTAAAGACTGATTGATTATTTTATTGAAGCTTTCTCACATATATATGAGTAAATGCTGCCAAACTATTGAAAGCCTTAGCATTACAGCGAGAGATAGTAAGAACTGCCGATGCTGGAGTCTGAGATAACACAGTGTGGAGCTGGAGGAACACAGCAGGCCAGGCAGCATCAGAGGACCAGGAAAGCTGACGTTTCGGGTCGGGACCCTTCTTCAGAATGCTGCTTCAATATAGAGGATATAAGTAACAGGCCATAAATAGCTGTAAAACAGGAAATGGAAGGGAGGGTGGAACTCAGGAAAATCACAATCACCAGAGATATGGTACTGAGTAAATTCTCAGAGCAGTGGCTGACAGTGACCAGGTCCTGATAGACTTCATCTTCGGCTGTTAAAACTGGCTAGTGGGATGTTGATCCATTGGTTTTAATTTTCCAAAACTCCTTTGATTCAGGGACCATCCCTTTAGACTGGAAGGTCGTGAAATTAACTCCTTTATTCAAAACAAAAACGAGTGAGACAGAAAGCAAGTAACTACACGCCAATTAGCTTAACAGCTGTGATAGGGGAATGTTAGCAGCTAGCAAATACGTTATAGCAGGCACTTGTATAAGTTCAAGGTAAAATGGAGAGTCAACATGGTTTTCTGAAAGGAGATCATGAGTGAACAATCTATTAGAGTTCTTTTAAGAAGGTAACACCGAGAAAAAGGGGAAGCAATGGATACACCGTACGTAGATTTCCAGAAGGCATTTGACAGGTTGCCACATAAGTAGAAGGCTGGCTGGCTAACAAGAAGCAGCTGTTCAGCATAAACGGGTCCTATTCAGGGTGGTAACATGTAACAAGTGGTGCGTCCTAGGCATAGATTCAGAAGCGTTGGAGTCAACTTGTTTAAAACACATGATACATAAGGATCTTCGCAACGTATATGTGCAGATGATGCTTCCTCTTATGGGAAATCTACATTTAAATCTACAGTTTAAAAATCAGGGTATTCTATAAATCTTAAATGGGTTTTTAAATTAGCAGTATCAATGTACATAGCGTTAAGTCCAGTACGTGATCTGTTTCCACGTTGGTTCACCTGGCCAATTTCAAAGCGGACCTCCTGTTTCTGCAGGAGTGTGAGATACCGCACCTCAGCAGCTTCAGGAAATGGTCGAGCTTGTGGGCCCACGGGCCTTCGATCTGGTCAGGGGGAAATGATTGGCATTCCTTCGGCCTGGGTATTCTGCTGTGTGGAGGCAACTTCACCATCTCCAAGGTTAAGGAGATGATGGGCCGGCACTTCCTCATAGCAGACATCATGTACAGAAATGCTCCCCCGAGACTAATTAACGTGCACGCCCTGGTGGTAAAGAGTGAGCGGCTGGTCATCCTGCAGCAGCTCCCACCGCTGCTGGTGATGTCCAGGCTGGTCAATCTAGCCAGAGACTTCAACTGCACCAAAGGGGCTCTCAGCAAACCAGATGCCACGTCCAGATTCCTGATGGAAATGGTTAAAGTTGCCAAGCTGCACGATGTCTTCATCACCCCTGCAGACGGAGCGCACGTAGATACACCTGGTCGCTGCCAGACGGGTCTATCAACTCACGGATTGATTTCCTGTTTGTGTCCCAAATGTTCTCGGTCAGATCCACCGACATCAAGGCAGTGTTCTTCTCTGACCACTGCCTCCTGCTGGCTGTTATCTACAGGTCATGCTGGCAAGGAAACTGAACGAGAGATTGTCGGCCTCAGACACATCAAGGAGCTCAAAAGGGATAACACCGGTTGGAGGACTGTGAAACCTCGCCTTGACTCTCCAGCAGACTGGTGGGAAACAGTCAAGGGGAGTATCAAGAGGTTCTTGATCCTCAAAGGTCAGAAGGTGTGAGACAGAGAGAGATAGAGGAGAAAACTGTCCAAACTCCGGAAAACCATGCAGATCCTGCTCCTGCTGCAGACGATGGAGGTTGGCGTCGAGGAGGATCTCCAGGAGGTGATTAGCCAACAAGCCTCGCGTCTGCCTCAGGTCTCCAAGATAATTTTCCAATCCAGGGCCCACACCGTGCAGCAGGAAGAGACATGCTCACAATTTTCTTCTGCAAGGTGCACAGGGAGAGCTCTGTGATCAGCAGCCTGAAGGAAGAAGGTGGATTGGTAACATCATCTCAGTCTAACATACTGAGGATTAGCAAATCCTTTTATGCCAGACTGTATGACACAAAACCAACAGACAGTGCGGCCTCCCAGTCATTCCTATCCTGTGTCATGGAGGTGTTAGACGACAAAACGTGGGAGAGGCTGGACCAGCCATTATCTTTGGATGAGCTGATCAAGTCTCTCAAATCCTTAGAAAAGAATAAAAGTCCCATGGGAAACGGCTTACCGGCTGAGTTGTATTTGGCTCTGTGGGACTTGATTGCCCAGGACCAGGAGATGTACGACATCATGCTCCTGGCAGGTATCATCACCCTCATCTACAAGCAGAAGAAGGTAAGGGAGGAAATTAGAAATTGGTCACCAGTTTTACAGATGAATGTTGAATTACAAAATCCTGTCTAAGGTCATCACCAACCAGATCTGGTCTGCTCTGATTTCAGTGATTCACCCTGACCAAACTTGTGCTGTACCAGGTAGAACAATCTCTGAGAGCCTTGTGCTCCTCGGGGATACGATCGTCTATGTGCAGGACAGGCGGGTGGACGTCTGCCTCGTCAGCCTGGACCAGGAGTGGGCCTTTGATGAGATATCGCACACCTCCACGTGGGATATGCTCTCCAAAATGGGCTTTGCTGAGGGAATCCACAATTGGATCTGACTGCAACATCGTTAGTGCAGTCTCAATCAATGGGCAGGAATCAGAAAGCTTTTCGATCAGATCCGGAATCAGGCAGGACTGCCCACTCACTCCTGCCTTGTTTACATGTTGTATAGATCCTTTTGCTAAATCCCTCAGGAAGGATGGGAGCCTGAGAGGGGTGACTACTCCAGGCAGCGGAGGCCTGCAGGTCAAAGCCTCCCTGTGCATGGATAACGGCGCTGTTTTCTGCTGGGATCGCTGTCAGTGTGCAGACGCCTGAGCATCTGTGACCAGTTTGACTGGCCTCAGAAGCCAAGGTAAATTGAGGCAAGAGTGAGGCCACGTTCTTTGGGAACTGGGCCAAGTGATCCTTTCTCCCTCTTCACCGTCAAGACAGATTATCTGAAGGTGCTGGGAATATGGTTCTGAGGGGCCAGGGCATGCACAAAAACTTGGGAGGAGCATATTGCCAAAGTGAGGCAGAAACTAGGCAGATGGGAGCACAGCTCCCTCTCCATCGAAAGTAAAAACCTGATCATCAGGTGTAACGTACTCTTAGTGCTGTTGTATGTGGCGCAGATCTGATCTGTTCCCTGATTCTGCACCATTGCAGTCACCCAGTGCTTCAAATACATGTGAACAGTATCTTGCATAATTAAGAAATGCCTTTTGGTTTATTACAACTCTTGAGAAAGTCAAACCCAATGTTTGTTGCCAAAGACTGTACAGAACCAAACTGCTTGTGTATTGTTATAATAAAATAAATTTTACGATCAGGGTCCACCCTTTTAAAATAGAGATGAAACTTTTTTTTTACTCTGAGCGTTGAGAGTCTTTAGAAGTCTCTTCTTGAAAGTTGGTGGTAGCAGAGGTAGCTACATTATTGTCAAGCAAGGGACTGAGAGGTTAATCAGAAATGGGCAGGAATAGGGATCTGAGATTTCAGTAAGATCACAGCTGATCAGATTGGATGGTGGAATAGACTTATGGGGCTGAATGGCCCACTCCTTCTTGTTTGTATTCTCATCATTTATGGTTGTATTACAATTGGAAATTTTAGTAAAGTGTTATGGCGATACTGCCATACATATAACTCTCAAACCAAGTCCCCCTGACTATTTACAAATGACAAATTGGGTCAAGTTGGCCTTGGCCAGCAAATGCAAAATGGACTAGTAATGAATCAGCAGCTGGCTTTTCACTGTGCCAAACCTTCCTTTTATTGAGTTTTGCTTAGTTTAATCTCTTCTTGTCTCACAGTGATTTTCACTTGGTTTTAGATTAAAAATCTCACTGAAATCTTTCAAATCAATTGAAATTAAAAACTAACAGATATGCTGCAAACCTGATAAACAATGCTGGCATGAATCAATTCCTCCCCGTCTTTCATATTGGGTTTGTTTTAGGACAACACATCTTTCAGCTGTACAACTCAAATGGTGCATTTTTTTTTTTTTTTTTTTCTTTTCATATTACTGGTGGGTAAATGCAAACTGTGGTGATAATTTAAAGTGGTTTTCTACTAAGGCTGTGAAGAGCCAGTTAACTAATTCATGCAGCTTTCATTGCAGGCAATGCCCAAACTTAAGATTCACCCATGGCAAGGGCCACTGAGATTTCTGGACTCAGTTCTGAGTTCAACAATGTTAGACTGGTGAATTTTGTCCTCCAATTATTTTCTCTTTGCCAAGTGCTAGTCTGAATATAGATTTAATGTTACTGCTTCTGTAATTAACACTTTGGTCTAGATCAATGTTCGATTTCATTACAACCATTACCAATCACTGTCTTTTATTGCATGATACCTGTCAATTAATCTCTCCCATCGTCGAAATTATCTTCATTTTTACTCTACGTAGCCCTGCCTTTTCAACAGAATAAAACCCATTATCTTTTCATTTTTCTGCAGTTCAAAGAGTCACACTGGACATGAAATGTTAACATTGTTTCTCACTTCACAGACCTGAGTATTTTCAACACGTTTTCAATCTCAAGCTACCTGAGGGGCAACTTTTTCCCCATATAGAGGCTGGTTTGTATGTAGAATGAACAGCCAGAGGAAATGGTAGAGTTAGAACATTTGAAATACATTTGGACAGGTACATAAACAGGATAGGTTTAGTTTAGGAAACTTGGTCGGCATGGACGAGTTAGACCGAAGGGTCTTGTTTCCATGATGTACGACTCCGAGACACAATTTAAAAAATAGTTCTTTCTGGTAAGATTTTTTTGCAAATGCATTCTGAAGGCAGCCTAAAAATCTCACAACATATGGATGCAGCAATAAAGCATCTTGGCTCGAGTATGACTGTTACTATCAGTAACCTGGTATTAATTCACTAAATAATTCTGGTGATGAGAAGCATGTATAAGGTGTGCAGTTCAGCAATGCTTTGTTGCAGGAATATTACCATCTGCTTGCTGCTGAGATAAATGGTGTGACTTGGCCAAAATGAAGTCGTGCCGAGGAGCTCAATTCTGTTCTGCACATCTTGTGGACGTTAGGTCAAGAAATTAAACCACACATCAAAAACTGAATCTTCTGTTAGCAATTTAACATTAAATAATAACAGAACTCAAATTTATCAAACGTCAAGATTTTTATTAGAGTGGTATTAAAAAAAATTCACAGATGTGATCAATGTTCCTGTAAGACAGAGAATGGAGTTGTAAGAACTCCTTTAAATATTGCACAGATTGAAATTGAAGTCTTGAATAGTTGGGTGGTCCCTTCATAGTAACAAAAAAAACCACCATCATAAGGCACATTTGCATTTATCTCACTTATATACATGATCTGCAAAGCCCCTTTTTGCATTAACACTGAACCAAATTTTTAAAGCTTCCAACATGAGTAGCATTTCTGTAAAACCCCAGGTACAGAGTTTGGCCATGTATATATGATTTACAATAAAGGGCTGATATACGAAGCAGCTGCAGGATCAAACTAAATGGTCTGAAAACAACTCCACAAATTTGCCTAAATGCAGCTTGCAGGAATGGTTCATTTGAAAGGCAGCTCAAGTTGCCAGTTTCTGCCTCAATCTTACATTGATATGCAAGGGTTATAGGAAAATCTGCTTGTATTACTTGCATTTTAAAATCACTGGTTCTCCATTTTCTAAATGATTTTCTCCTCAACTTTTTTTTTTCATGTAACTGGGTTGAACATCATCTACGAAAGTTTTAGAATCTGAAAACTTATGTGAATCCCAGACTACCATCAGATAAATCTTAGCACTACCGTTTAAAAAGGAAGTTTCACATCACCTTTAACAATGTACTACATTTAAAAAAAATGTAAAAAATATCAGATAGCTACATTCACAGATAGAACTAACAAATAGAAATTAGTTTACCTTTTTAATAGTTCTGTACTCAAGTTACAAATGAATACCTCCGAGCTAATGTCACATTGCTATAATCATAATCTATTGAGTAGTGATTAGAGGAAGTTCCACTTTTATCTTACAGTTTGCCTCTAACAGAACCACAATTTAAAGTTACAATTCTTTAGCTCAGTAGTAAAGATCCATTATATACAAATGAAAAAATATTCTAATATCTTATGATTCAGACACTTTGCACAGGTTGAGGATTAAAGAACGTGCAAGACAATTTTCCATCCTGGTCATCCACACTACTTTGGGTTACCTTGACACTGCACTTTTGCTTTGTACTCAATATATCTGTTTCAATGAAAGCAGCGTCATTTAAGGAAAACAACTATAAAAACAAATCTTTAAACATGACATATTGGTCAGCGACATAAAACCTGAACGAATTAAGGTAACCTTCAGTTTTTGAAGTACGATTATAGCTCATTTATATTTGCAGTCAAAAGTACAGAATGCTAATGCTAACTATGTTGTAGTCCTATAATCTACAGTTTGCAGAGTGCAAAGCTATAGTGGAGCCTCTGAGAATACTACTAAAAATAATTATTGCAACCCTTCAATTCAAGGGGTCTACAATCAACTGGACAGCCATGAGAGAGTAACCTTGAGTTTAAGCAGACAGACTTTTCAAGCTATTTCTCCAGCCATAAGAAATGAATTCTGATAGTCATTTCTCCAGAATAGATTTTAAGTAACATGCTACTGCCCATTCACAGACTGGAACCAACTGAAAGGTTCCTCAGATATCTACACTTCTACTGACATTTACCACGTTCCTTGATGCACGTGTTTAAGATGAAATCTTAATATTCTGTTTTTGAGATTCCAGTTCAGCAGCCTGCTGGAGTGCAACATCCACCAACAGCTGAAATCCACTGAAGTCCTGGTGGAGCTCTGGTGGAGTGGGAGGTGGTGTGTTGAACAATCCATTATTAGGACTGCTTGAATCTGTGCACGTCAAAGTAGTGGGGTTATCAGTGTTAAACAGGGGTCGAACTAACTCTTGGTCAGTCTGTTTTGAGGTTTTCTTACTGTCATTGCCGGACTCTGGGCAGAGGAGTAAAGGCATGTCTTTAACCATTGATGTTGTTGCATGGCAAATGACAGAAGGTCGAAATGATGCAGACAAAAGTGTGGAGGTGGCAGCGGAAGCAGAATTCTCCAATAGGTTTGGTCTGCCTCCGCTTCGAGATTGATTTAATTCAGAGAACTTGCTCTTGCGAGAAATAGTGAATTGATGAGGGTCTTTGCCATCCTTCCGTAGCATGTCTGGTAAAAGTCTTCTCCTTGCATTGATGAACCAGTTGGAGACCTTAAATTTGGAAGCAAGGGCAAGCAGTTATTTAACACATTGCTTGTATTTTCTTCCAACAAAATCATTCATAGACAACAGAAATGCCATCACCAGCGAGAGGGTTTCAATGTTAAGATTTTTTCTATGTTGTAAGATCTTTAGCAAGTTGGAAACCTCAGATAATGCCACTAGATTCTGTGACCTTGCACCAACAATGAATTAATAATTAAAAAAAATTGGGATTTTGCTTTTAAACCAGTCTTCGTATGGAGAGTTAAGTCACCCGAAATCGTCACTCCCCCAGCCAAGCCTCACACAGAGAAACAGAGGATATTTCCTGCTCACCGCACCTTTTTGATTTACAAACTTGTCCAGATCCCTGAAGACGAACCATGTCTTCCTAACATTCTGAATTGTTTGGAGGCCGTGATACATTTTAAAAAACCCTAGTATTAAAATTCAATGTATTTCAAGGCCTGCAATGGAGAGTCATTCTTCACAAGCCTGATTTCCCATTCCCTCATTTAACCTTCTAATTTGTATTCCCTGCTGGTTTAATACTGCTGCTGTTTGAAGCTTCTTAGCAGCCACAGCAATTTTATTTGCTGATGGAATTGATCAGACCAGCTCTGTATCAGCATTTTTTTATGTGGGATCAGAGAGATTTGGAAGATCCACTTACAAAGCAGTTGTAAGTTTTTATTTAAAATGGGCAGAAATTTTGAGCACACCACTGAAATAGCAACTCAAGACTGCTCGAATCCTATTTGTTGTAGCCCAGACAAAGCCTTTGTAAACAAGCACCGATGTGAAAGCAGTTTGCCTATCCCAGAACACATGACAGCATGGGTGCATACTACACACTGATCAAGTTGTGTAACTTGAAACCAGTGCTGAAGGAATTGCCGTTATGGTCCTTCAAATGTGCACTGAGGAACTTAATGTGTTGCACAAAGCATACTCAGTTAGTTGTGGGGGAGGGTGGTAATGACTAGAGGAGGCAGATGTAAGGAATCTAAGGCAGAAACAGAAAAGGCAAAATGAGCGAAAGCTGAATGCAAGACTACGCCTAAAAGATACAAGACACTGAATTACAAACTGGAAGGCACTCCTTCACAGAGTTTAACATTTTAAAGCCACTTAACAAGCAAACATTTTCTTTATTTATGTTTAAATGCATGCCAGTCTTGTTTTTCTCTAACTTCATTTGTTTGACTATTCAGCCTTCTTTCATAACTGTGTAGTTTATAATTTCATTGTAGAGATCCCCATGAATGAAAGTCTGTTTATTGGATATCGGAGCACCTAACTTATTTCTATTTGGAAGCCGAACCAAAAAAAAACATTGTACCCTTGAAATGTTATGTTTGAAACTTGGAAATCCAGATAGCTTTTTTTGTAAAGCATGCGAAAGGGGGATACAAAGATAAACAACAGTGGCTGTGGGGGAGGGTAGCTTTGCCTGCAGGGGCATGCAGTTAAATTGCTTTTAGATTGTTCCTTTAACTTTGATTCTGGGAGCCGTTTTCCAATGTTTATGCTGTGAAATCTGTTTCCATAGCAGACTCACAGACCCAAACTGGGCTGATAAGTCTGCTGCTGGGCTACAGAAAGCCAATTTGACAGGAGAAACCAGGTCTTGGCATCTAAACTGAAATGCAGAAGTAACTTCAGTTTACTGGCCAAAACTGGATGCCTGCTTCATCTGCCAATCAGAAACTTTAAAAGGAAAAATCCAGCCTTTGATCATTGCTTTGATTTAGCACACAGAAAACCCTTTTCCTTGCTAACCGTCAGTTCCAGGCACTCAAACAGATATTTATCATCATGTGTTTACTGTTAAGAAAGCAATGTCTCCAAACATTAACCAAATCTACCAAATCATACTTAAAAAGGCAGGAGAAACTCTAATCATCTGCTTACCGATTACCAATATTGATTTCAGGTGAGCAGAAAAATTATGTTACTGCACATATGAATTCTGTCCATCACACCCCACTGTTATTTGAAACATGAAATTTTGAAATGTTTACTTTGATCCATTGCCTGCAAATTTGTGGGAGCTGTCTCTCATTTTTCAGTCCAGTAGCAGAAGCACAATTAGCAGTATTGATTATGTTTGGCACTGGAACTGGAGAGAAACTTAACACCGAATTTATGCACTCAGTGGGCCTTGGCTTTTGAAATAAACAGCACTTCCTGCTGTTGAAACAGTCCTTTTTACTGTGGGACAGATTCACCAAAGGAAAACAAAGAAAAACATGGCTTCAATAGAGATAAAGTCTCACTTTTCCACCTTCACAACTCTCCACCCCCAATCCCCTGCACTTAAAAAAAAAGTTTTTTTTTAAAACAAGGCTTGTAATGGGACATTCACATTACCGGCATGGAGTCCCATAAAAACATAATAAATAGGAGTAGGAGTAAGCCATGTGCCTTGTTGAGCCTGTTCAACTAGTCAGTACGAAAGTGGCTCATCTTGGGTTTCAACTACATTTTTCTGTCCACCTCTCATATCATTTGATTTCCCACGAGATCTAAAATCATTCTACCCCAATCTTACAAGATATTCAACAATGCACCACTCACAAACCCCTGGGGCGGAGAATTCCAAAAGTTTGCAACATTTTGAGTGAAGTTCTCATCTCAATCTTAAATATTCAACCCCTTATTCTGACACAGAGAACTCATTTGTTTCTGAGTGGGGAAACAATCTCTCAGCATTTACTCTGTCATGACCATTCAGCATCATGACAGCTTCTAGCCTTCAGGACCTGGAGATTGTTTCACCGAGATCACCCCTCATTCTTCAAAACGCTAGAGAACACAGGGTGAGTTGCCCAACTTCCCCTCACAGGATAGTCTTGTGAACAAGTCTGGTGAACCTTCATTGCACTCCCTCTATGACAATAAAATCTTTCACGAGATAAGGAAACAAAAACTGCTTACAGTACAGCAGGTGCAATCTAAGCAAGCTCTTATACAATTCAAGTAAAACTTCACTACTCCTGTGCTCAAATATAGATGCACCATGGAAAGCATCCTATCTGGGTGCATCACAGCATGGTACGGCAACTGCTCTTCCCAAGACTGCAAGAAACTACAGAGTCATGGAATACAGCTCAGTCCAAATCACAAACCAGCCTTCCATCCATTCAGAGACAGTAAGAACTGCAGATGCTGGAGTCAGAGTTAACACAGTGTGGAGCTGGAGGAACACAGCAGGCCAGGCAGCA
>NC_063350.1:19601782-19640724 GCF_021869965.1 Rhincodon typus | reverse complement strand
CCAGGCAGCACAGGAGCAGGAAAGGTGACCTGCTCCTCTGATGCTGCCTGGCCTGCTGTGTTCCTCCAGCTCCACACTGTGTTATCTCTTCCATCCATTGACTCCATCTCTACTTCCCGCTGCCTCAGGAAAGCAACCAAGATCATCAAAGATCACACACATCCTGGTTATAATCTCTTTCACCCTCTGCTATCGGGCAGAAGAAATAAAAGTTTGAGTACATTATGAACAGATTCAAGAACAGCTCCTTCCCCACTGTTATCAGACTTTTAAATGGAAGTCTAAAAATGTTCATGCTGATCTCTTTCTCTGCACCTTCTCGGTGACTGTAATGCTGTATTCTTCACTCTGTTCTGCTACTTGACGCACTTTGTATGGTACAATCTGTCCACAGAGCACAGAAAACAACACTTTTCACTATATCTTGGTACAAGTGACAACAATAAATCAAATCAAATCCTCTTGCGGTAATAGTTAACATTCCATTAGCCTTTCTAACAGTTTGCTGTCTGCATCCTGACCATCAACCCATTTTCTATCCACATGCTAATATCTTATCCCCAACTCAAGCCCTTATCTTATCGATTAACATTTTGTATACGTCCTTACAAAAAGAGTTAAAAGGAATAGAGGCAGTTGGTATTTTCTTCAAATGAGAATCGTCTAGCAACTCCTGCAACTGACCAGCTATAGATCTTTGTCTTTCCTCTGGAGATTGGCCTACAAGGTCAAGCTGGGCATTCTAATACTAGATAAGTTTAAGAGAGATTGAACTTAAACAGTTAACTCTATTTCTCTTTCCATAGATATTGCCAGAACTGCCAAGTATTTCCAGCACGTTTCATTTTTATTTCTTATTTCCAGTATCTGCAGCATCTTGCTTTAACTTCCAAAAACCATGTCTAGGCTACAACCACTTCGATAACTTTATTACAGATATCAGCTACTCCTAGGTCAGGTTTACATGTTTAAAGCACAGAGTAAATCTCTTACTCTTCCTTCCCAACAATATACCATCCTACATGAACAAGTTCCATTTAATGCAGTCAAACACCTCATGGTGCTTCAGAGAACCATACAGAAAATACTTGACACTGGGCCCATGTGGGGCTGTTAGGACAGCTATGTAAAAGTTTAATTAACAATGTAGGTTTTAAAAGGGGGAGAAAGATAAAGTGGTTATTGGAAGGATTTCCACAGTTCCAGGCCTAGATGGCTGAAGGCACAATTGACAATTGTGGACTTGGGAAGGATGGATCTGTGCAGCATTTTGCTTTTCCTTAGCCTGTGATTCTGTCAGCTTTGGGCGAGATTTTGTATTCAGATACCAAATTGGGGATAGTTTAATTCTTGACTTATGACTTTTGTGAAACACATTGAGGTTTCCAAAACTCATTTCACACACAATCATTACCATTAACAGGTCGAGGAGACTTTCATTCCCTTATTCTGTGTTGGATTTGAAACCAGAGGTCTACCATTTAACCCATTACACAAACCACTCTGTCATTAATATTATAGGGTGGAAAAGTGGGATTTTGTTTCTAAGTTAGTCTACACACTCCAGATTTTGTGTATGTTATGATGGACAGGTATTAGTATATACATTCTTTCTATGTCCCGTCGCCAAACCCTTTGATTTCACAATGGAAGGAAATGTGAGAAGGTAAAGCCTGCTGACTGGACAAAAATAAGAGGGCGATCAGCAGGTGTGCATTTTCTTTGAAACCTTCATGAGTTTGGCAGCTGGATACTAGCAGCCTTTATATTTACAAATAAAAACAGAATATGTTGGAAAGACACAGAAGTCAAGCAGCACCTACAAAGAAAGAAAACTATATTCTGATATATATTCAAGAGAATTAGATAAATACTTCTAAGGGGCAAAACAAAACTGGAATAAGGGGGAGAAAAGCAGAGATGTAGAACCAGATGGATAGCTCAATCACAGAGCTGCCACAAGCACAATAATTCAAATGGTTTTTTTCTGCGCTGTGTCATTCTACAATTCAATAATATTTTAGGTGGTGTTCACCAGAAATGTTCTTGTTCTGATTACATGGCTACGCATCAAAAATATTACTTCTCCTTTGTGTAATGTTGCTACACAATTCACCAAGTATTTCTAGAATTTGCTGATTCTATACTCATACAAATGATTATAGCACAAAGCAGTGACTGTTTGGCCCATCAAGCCTGCATCAGCTCTCTGCAAAACCAATCTAGCCAGTCTCATTCCCCTGCGGCTAATTTCTGTTCAAGTGCTTATCCAATTTCCTTCTGAAAGCCACAATTCAATTGCCTTTTCCACCCTTTCAAACAGTCACCTTTGATTCTTTGGGCAAACACTGTTTCAGTGTCCTCTGGTTCTCTTCTGCCAATGGAAACAGTTGCCCCATCTAGTCCTGATTTTGAACTTCTATCAAATCTCCTCTCAACCTTCTCTGAGGAGAACTACTGAGCTTTTCCAATCCAGCCATGCAATTAAAATCCCTCATCCCTGAAACCAGAACAGGTAATGCCTGGGTTGAGAACGGATTCCGTTCTGGAATCTGTTTGAAAGTCAATTTGTTCCCAAGTCAGAATATATTGTAAAGCAGCTGTTCGTAAGTCCAGAAAATGTTTATGTCGGGTCTTTAAAATTACACCTGATAAGGGATTGCATTGGTAAGCATGTGCATTTATAAATTGGGGACCCCTGTAAATCTATTTATTCGCACTCCCTCTAGTGTCTTCGCCTGATTGGCACCCCATCCTCTACGTGCAACATTCATTTTCTTCACCACCAATGCATAGTAACAGCAGTGAGTTCCATCTGCAGTAACTCACCAAGGCTCCTCTGCCAGCACCATACAAATCCACAACCTCTACCAGCTAGAAGTACAGGGGCAGATAATGCAAAGGAACACCACTACTTACAAGTTCCCCTCCATCCTGACCTGGAACAATATCACTGTTATTCTGGTGTCACTGGGTCAAAATGCTGGAACTGCCTTCAGATTACAACACTGTGGATATCCCCACATTCCAAGAACTTCAGCGGTTGAAGAAGACAGCTCACCATCAGATTCTCCAGGACAAATAAGGATAGGTATTAAATGCTGGCCTAGTCAGTGATCCCATGAACACTGGGCACATTACATTGCTTCAGATTTTTTCGAAGGTTGCAAAACTGAACTTACAAACATTATATTTTTAAAGATACAATCTCAGATTCCCAACACTTAACTCTTTTATTCTCTCAGACAACTTGATCCAATTTTAAACAAATTCATTGTCTTTTATTTTTAAAATTATGTTATTTTTATATTTAAAATTCTATGACTACTGGCTAGGGCCAGATTCAGTGACATTGATAATAGCACTTCGCTCAATATAAAAACAGCTTTAAAAAAATTGCAATTTGTCAGACATCTCTTGACTATTTGCAAATAGATGCAAATCATCTTGCCCAAAAGCAGTTGATTACTATTATTAATTAAAAATTATCTACTTTAAAGCAGGATTTTATTGTTACCTAAAACAAAACAGTTCTAGTGAAACTTTCAACAGTCTTTTCTGCAGTCAAGATGTTTAACCTAGTCACACAAACCAAAAAAATTCCCAAACACAAAAGTAGACTTGTGTTCCCATAGCAAATATTACCCAACCTATTAAGCGTGCCCAGCAGTTGCTGTTATTTTTCGTCCAACATTCAACTGCTGCTGCTTTTAAGAAAATGAAAATGTGAAGAAAAAAGTCAAAAATAGTGGAAACATACATCAGGTCAGTTTCTAAGGAGAGAAGCAAGATCCCGAACCCTACAAGATGTCTGTGCTCCTTTAATTCTGCACTCTTGTGCACTCCCAATTTTAATTGCTCTACATAAGCCCCAAGGAATTCCCTTACTTCTGCTCTCCAGCTCTCTACCATGTTTTCTTCCTTTAAGACCCCTATTAAAACCTACCCCTTTGATCAAGTCTTTCAGTCATCTGACCTACTATTGCCATATGGTGATCAGTGTCGTACTTTGTTTTATGATCCTCATTTCAAGTGCCTTGGACATTACATTGTGTTACAGATGTTTAATAAATTTGTTGTTCTTTCCATTGTAGATCATTGTCATTTTTTTTCTGCTTCTGTCCTTTAGTAGTGCTTTAGATATTGCTTGACAAACCTAGCTTCAAATGTATACGAAACAGGTAGAGTGGGATTTGGTTGCTTGTGGATAAAATACTGGCGCAGATGTTCTAACTTAAATGTTGAAGGACAGAATGAACCATTATATGATTCTATGATGTAGTTATTTTAAGTGATCTCAGCCAGAGAATTTAGAGATGGAAAAATGAAAAGGCCAGGATTCCTCTTCCCGATGATTATCTAGTGATAGGACTGGACTCAGTTGTGATTTACCCTACAACCTGCGAGTCACTACCTAGGATCACACATAAGCTTGAGTAGCAAAGCGCCTATTTTCAATTTATTTTTACACATCTAAATTGTTTGGTGTAAATGGGATTGTACAGTTCACAAAATTAGTCATTTTATGCTTGTGTGGGGATCTCTTGCAATTACTCAAAGCTTCTCAGTAGACCTCTTTACATTATGAAAAACAGAAGCAGGGGTCCCAAAGGAAACAGAGCTATCATGCCAGAAAATATCTTTACTGCCAACAGTAAAGTGCAATTAAATCAATAATTAAGAAAATCTAATGGTCTTGTGATCATTCTCCCCTCCCCCCACAAATCACAGAGGGACAAAGCTTTGAGTGATTCCTTGGGTAAGGATAGGATGAAACTTCAAGATTTCTGTTGCAGTAAGATAATTCATCAGTGCTTTCAAAAAAGAATGTGCTGCAGGCTATCCTGGATTAAGACAAGTTTTTTTTTTGTTGATGCAGTTCCTTTTTCCTTTCAAAAAGAAAATGTTCCTTTTTGTTCTTTTTCGATGATACTTTATGTTAGGGCCATCTTTATGATTAACTACAAACAACATGAATCAATTTCAGATTCCAGCCACATAAATATAGGATGAGAGACTGAGTCAGCCTGCCTCAATTTAAGATTTTCAGGTGAGTCTAACTAGACACAGCCTGAATCCAACAAGATCTCTGAAATCCACAACTGAAATGCTGTTTTTGAAGAGCCCGTGTTATGTGCACTATGCTGCGTCTTTCAGATGCTGAAATGGCTGAGTGGACATCTGATACGACCCTTCTTTTGTTAAGCAAGGTAGTGACTCAATTCTCCATTTCAAATGCATTCAAAAACAGGAATGGATAGTCCATTGAGGGCAGGATTTGTGCGAGAATGAATTTTAGAAACGGTAGGGTAAACAGGATGTGGATTCACCTCTGACGTCTACTTCCCAGCAGTCTACATTTTGTCTGAAGTAATCTATCACAGGGACACAGATGCATGGCAGGCTGCAGTGTGTATGTATGTGAGAGTGCACATAGCAATACACGTCAAAAGAACAGGCCCATCTGGACAACAGAACAGCCACCCCACAGAGATCTTGAAATTGCAATTTTTAAAAATTTATAACTAAGCTTCTTTGAAAAGTGGCTCTGAGGATTTGCAGTTTCTCCTTCTCATTGACAAAGCAGGTATCTTAGGCTTCAGGCAACAGAGGATAGAATAAGATGAGACTATCGAAAGTCCACAAGCATCAAGCCCTTTGTTTTATTTCAGCATCTCCAGATATAGTGACTAATGCATTGTCTTAACTTATCTATACTGGCCTAAAAACTGTTGTTTCCATAGCTGTGAAGAATAATAATTAATTTATGGGATGACTGTCAGAGTCTACAGTTCTCTCGTACATTGATTAAATGGATTCGCCTTCACATAGAAACCAAGGATAATATTGACATGCAAACTCAATCATGGGACGGGGAGACAGCATTGGCAAGGACACAGCCCAACAACCCAAGTATGCACTTTCCAGATGCGGTTGCTACATGGCAATCACTAATAGATATTCACAAAATATTCACGTAGGGCTGTTAAACTTGCAAAGTTACAACACAGATTGTGACCAGTGGTCAAAACGAGATAATTGGATGGGCAATAGTATTTGCATCTAAGACAAGTGCAAATTCTGCACCTTATGATCGAGCCTGGCCTCTGAGTACTCGGTTTAGAGGGCTTTCAGTTGGAAATCTAATATATAAATCAAGATGCAAAAGCAGATTTTAGAGTTGTGTTTGCCTGTATACCTCATAACAGTGCTAGAAATGTCTGTCTTTCTTGCCCATCTCTAGTTTGGGCTTATTGAAGCCAAATGATTTTTTTGCACCACGGCACCGCAAAGATTAATGCTAGCTGTACACGGAGCTGAAACTCAGGCCCTAGCATATGAACAAGAAACAAGAGAAGGCCACTCAGCCCTTCAAGTCTGCTCGGCCATTCAATAAAATCATTACTGATCTGATTTTAACCCCAAGTCTACATTCCTACATATCTTCAATAATCTTTCTGGCATGTATATACTTTATCACTGACAGCCAGGAAGTGTTCTGAAATATTTATGCATGAACTGCAGTGAGCACATATACTCAGTTTGTTTCTGCACTGTTTTACAGATAAAGCTTCAGAACAGCACAGAGTAATCAAACACAAACCATTTTTTCCACTCCCTTAGACACTGACTTCGAAAGTCCATGGAAAGGATGAATTCTATTGAAGCTACTTATAACATGACAGAAAAATCAAAACATACAACCAAATACTTCTAGCACTGTTATGAGGTATACAGGCAAACACAACTCTAAAATCTGCTTTTGCATCTTGATTTATATATTAGATTTCCAACTGAAAGCCCTCTAAACCGAGTACTCAGAGGCCAGGCTCGATCATAAGGTGCAGAATTTGCACTTGTCTTAGATGCAAATACTATTGCCCATCCAATTATCTCGTTTTGACCACTGGTCACAATCTGTGTTGTAACTTTGCAAGTTTAACAGCCCTACGTGAATATTTTGCAGCAGCATTAGCATTTAGAAAACTAACAAACAATAGGGAAGAAACAAAATTTGTATTGATTTGCCTCTTAAGCTGTAAATTACTACTACTGCTGGTACAAAGAGATCATGTGACTCAGTAACATGGCAACAATGAACAAGGCACTTAGATTTTTTTTTAAAGAAAGAAAAAGGTGCAATTTATGCTCTGTAATGATCCAAAATGGCAGGTGTGATTCTGGCTTAACAAAATGGCATCCTAGTAGGTATATTAACTAGCCCTCATCATCCTTATTGACCTGTGTACAGCCTTTGTTATGGTCAATCATGTTAGCCTGTTCCAACACCTCTCCTTCACTGTTCAGTTAAGTAGGTCTGCCTTTGGCTGTTCCACTGTTATTTAACCAGTAATAGCCAGATAAGCATTGCTGCTGTTCCCACTAAAGACTCCCAGGGAAGGGGGGACTCTGTGATTCCTCTCCTACATCTCATCTGCATTCTACACTTGGTGATAGTGTTAGATTTCACATGCTGACTGCGCCTAGCTCTCCCTCACTATCACCTCTCGAGCACTACACCCTACTTTGTCATGTTACCTGTCTGACTACCATGAGACAAGCAGAAATTCCCACCAACTACATACTGTGTATTTATATTGATTGAAATAGACAAATTCAACTCCTCCCTCTCCCTCACAAAAATAAATAAATTCAACTCCTCCCTCTATTCCTCACTCTGCCCACTGTTTGAGGCCGAACAAGCCTGCTCTCAACCTTAGTGTTACTTCTGGTCCAAGATAAGCTTTCCCTCCGTTCAGTCACTGAGGCATCCGCAACATAAGCCACCCGCCACCCCAGCTCATCTGCCGCTGGAGCCCTCACTATGCCTTTATTAACTTGACACGATTATTTCAATACTCTGCTGGGCACCTTCTCACCTCCATAAACTTGAGCACTCACAAACTTCTGCTGCCTGCACTTAACCCACACCATGTCGTGTTTTACTTGTCATCCTTGAGCTCAATGACTTATGCAAATTCCCAGAACAACAATACTTCGATTTTGAAATTCTTGTCATTGACATCAAATCCCTCCGTCACCTCAACCCTACCTTTGTAACTTTCTCCAAACCCACAACTCTCAAACTTCTGCACTCCTCCAGTTCTAACCTTTTGCACATTCCCAACTCCAACACTGGCAGTTGAGCCTTCAGCTGCCTTGTCCTAAACTCTGGAATTCCGTCCCTTAACACTCCACTTTCCTGCTTATTTTTATAATCCTTCTTAAAATCGACCTCTGTACTAATATTTCATTACATGTCAAAATCTGATTGACAGCACGAACCATGCTTTGCTATGTTCAAGGCACTATACAGTGACCTCATCTTATTGTCTAATCTGAAAGATGCCACTTCTAAAAGTGCTCCCATAATACTGCACAGAAGTATCAGCCCAAATTATGCGCTGAACACTCTAGAAGGGGCTTGAGCCCACACTTGTTGATTTGCAGGTGTCACTACTGCCATTTATATTAGGTGCTACCAAAAATGCATATCAGTGCTGCGCACTAAACAATGTTGCAACATTTAATTTAGGTAACATAATTACTACTTTTGAAACAGCTAACTAGCTAACCTAAGATGTGGCTCAAGGTAACACAAAAGTAAAAACTGCCCAGATATAGTCCTATTTCAATTTACCTGTCCACTTTAGGCCTTTGCTCAGGTACTGCTTGTGTTGAGGTGGGCTAAGAGGACACCATCCTGGGGCTAATTGGTAAGGCAAGTTTCAGTGGTTTTAGCAAATATTTGTAGCTTTCCAGCTCCTGCTGGTCAGCAAAGGATAGGGTATCAAAATCAAAGGAACAGCTGGTACACTTCCTCCTTTCTTTCCCCTAGTATACTTAAAACACTTGCAACTGCTGTCTGCATTGTGACTGGCACAAAACAGACCCTCAATTTTGATTTTTAAAAAATAAATTTTTATCCACACAAGTCACTTCAGAAAGTTATTAGTTTGCATGCTTCGAGGCCATCATGATTTCATGCAAGATTATTCAGAACATAGATGTCATTTATTCAACAGCAAACTCCTCTCACAACAGCATCAATTGTGTAACTGGCATCATCATGAACAGCAAACTGATACACTTGTTTAAAGGTCAATCTTTTGTTGCTTTGCAACTCTATAAAATGCAGCAATCTACTGTTTTTAAATCAAACATCTATCAGGCATTTAGTACCCATGCACTCGTTTTTGTTTACACATCTTTTGAGGTTTATCCAAATGGAAAGTTGGGCTTGGTGGAAATGAATCCTTTTGTGATTAGGACATGTGGTGAATGTAACCTGCATTTGAAGGCTCAGTTCTTCATAATTACAAGGGAATACTAGATATCCTAACTCAACATCTGCTGTTCACAACTCATTTACTTCAAGTCAACTTTTGGTTACAGCTTGGAAAAATACTTCATTCACATTCAGTATGGCTCTTGGAATCTGCACATCTTGGGGCACATACAGGAATTAGATATAGCTGGTTTCTGCTGCTACCCTTCCACAGGGACACACTTTTTAACGAGTTCTAAATGATGCTTCGTATCCTTCAAAATAAAGAAAAGGACTCAATCTCACTGACGAATTCACCTTCCAATCCCGAACAAAATATATTTAATTAAAAACTGATGCGGATGCTGTAAATCAAAGTCAAAAATAGAAATTGCTGGAAAAGCTCAGTAGGTCTGGCAGTATCTGCGGTGAGAAATCAGAGTTAACGTTTCGGGTTGAGTGACCCTTCCTCAGAACTTCCTCATCCCAAAACGTTAACTCTGATTTTTCTCCACAGATGCTGCCAGACCTACTGAGCTTTTCCAGCAATTTCTATTTTTGTCTAAAATGTATTTAAATATTGTGGTAATGCTTATCAAGGGCTTCGCTTAGTGAAATGATATCTAACAGGTAGGCAACTAAATATCCAAAAACTTAAAAGTATTGTTTCAGATGCACTTTTACATTTAAAAACTCAATTAGTTTCCCAAGCAGTTAAAGCTTGCAATAAGCAACACCAAAAGGAGTTTCTCTTCCTAACTCCTTTGAGACAGATGAGACCACAGGCAACAAACACTGACAGGAAATGGCTTTCGTAACAAAGTTCCAGACCAACATGGGCATTTAATGTTCGCACTGTTGCACAGTGACTGTTAGAGACATCATGAGTGTACAAGGCATTTGTTTTTATCCTATGCTTTTCAGTAAATTGGTTATAAACATGCCTCCATACTACTTTAAAGATCTATTTTACTGCTTTGTTCTGTAATAAAATGTCCATTAAGTCTCAGTCACAGCTCTCTGTAAAGTTAATAGGACCACATGAAAGAAAAAAGCTTAGATTGATTACAAGAAATCACAAAGACTAAGGCTATGCAACAGAGGTCCATGTAGGAACTGGCTGGTTTCACTTTTACTAACAGCTTCAATAATCAGCTGTGTGTCCCCAAAATACCCTAACACTGTCGCACTCTCTGGTTGGAACTAAGCCAGAACTATATTACAATACCTCTCTTTAAAAAGAAAACTGGTGTTAGGAAACACTCAACATGAATAAACAACAATCCAAGCCAATCCATGCTTAAAAGCTACCACAGCAACAATAAAAATAAACTACATTTATAGTGCAGTTTTAATAAAAGAAAACATCTTAATGTTCAGACGGATGAGGGAAAAAAAATTATCACAAGCAAATGAGAAATCACTAAAATGTAGGAGAAAGTGTAGGGTCAGAAAAGAGACTGTTAGCAATATCTACAAGTCAGGTTCAGAGTAGGTAATGGAGAGGAGGGGGCAGTGGGTTCCAGAACATGAACTTTAGTGGCTAAAGGTGTGTGTCAAGAAAGGAGGTTATACACAGATCCTGCAAAAGATTAAAATTATAAGTGCAATACTCCCTCATTACATGTGAATCCAAAACAAATTTGAGAATACTGCACTATTTATAGCATTGCCCACTCTGTGAGACTAACACATGAAGAACATCAAAAAAAAGCTCAATTCCCCTTAAGGAGTTTTCTTAAGCAAGATCCAAATTGTGGTTATTCACAATACATCACCTGAAGTATTTCAATAACCCCTTCTGCATATATGTCCTTCAAAGCGCAGGACCATATAACATGGATATCTAACCTGCTGCCCTTGAGCTTCACAGTCTGGTTCTTGAAGGCCAAGTAATCCAACCCTCTATGCATTTCGATTTCCTATTTGCTCTGCTTGAATGTCATGGCCATGAAAGACTGTAAAGGCATGATTTGACCAAGAGTCTAACTTCTTGGTGTATCACTCCTCAGGACATAACACCAAACCTATATCAGCTATATACAAATTAGGTGAAACCAGATTCAAACCTGTTTTGTGATATCACTGGAGTTTTGCCATATATTAAACATGCCTGCAAAATCCTAAAAGAGTTCTTCATGTACATTACCTCTATTCCTCATTATTTTTAAGATTTCCACCTCCTTATAAATTAGTGTCTCTCTTGTGATACACCATCCTTGACAGCCTGTTTCTAGGTCCTCTATCTTTAAGGATATTTTGCAATCAACCTGTTCAGAGATGTTATCACACACCTCTGGAGCAGATGGGATTTGAACCCAGGCCTCTTGGTCCAGAGGTAGGGGCACTACCATTGTGCCGCAAGCATCCTTAATACAGCTTTAAAAGCTGAATGCTGGGAAGATGCACAAGATCAATCGTTTGATTACACTCCTCCATGACACAGGCCGAGGTCAGGAATTCAGCCAAACATTCAAAACAACTGGCTGACCACTGCTCAACCGAATTTGAGTTAAACGAGAGAGAGAACAAAAAAGGGGGATTTGCAAGACGAGCTACAAAAAAGGTACAAGGCTACAATTGGGACGGAATACCCTTGAAACAACCCTAAAGCATAAACAACACTGGGAGCACATTCCCTTACCTGCAATACTGTTAGATTCGCCTGTCCAGACAAGCTGAGCTTCTCTTGCTCTGATGGATAGGCGTTCAGTCGGTGTTCGTACAGCCAGTCCCGCAGGATCTTCACCGACTCTTTAGAAAATATCACATGCCGCTTCCTTTTCTTGGAATGAGCCATGTCGGAAAGCAAGCTGCCGTCGTCTTCTCCCGTCTCGCTGTCTGACATGGCTATGTCCCCTGGTCTCCTCTGGCTACTGGTGAAGACTGCAGACATACACACACACACACACACACGCAGAGAGAGAGAGAGAAGCAACGCCAACAGTGCAGTGTTAGTAACTAGGCACATCATAAACTGTAACACAAAGCCATTCGGGCAGATTACTACCTAAACCCCCCCCACCAAACCAACATACTTAAAAGGGGGGATGGGAAAAACAAGTTCAGAAGTTTCTGGCAAAGCAGTGAAGAGGAACGAAGTCCCTCACGCTCCCACCACTAAAGCACAAGTTTCTCTTTCTTTGAAACTAAAAAGAAACACACACTCCTTTATTTTGCCAGAAGGGAAATCTTCAATTAACTCCAAGAGAGAGCAAACATCTTCGCCACCATCCTGTTGAAAGATTGTTTCAAGAACAACACTTTTCCCCCCTCTCCTAAAACAAAATCCACGTAATAATAAATGAAAAGCAGAGAACAAACTTATGAACAAACTTTGCCGCCATTGACAAGTGGCTGAACACTGTCCCTTTTGTTGCTGTGGAAGAGGAACTTGCAAAGAAGGGTATTCCCAGTTCAAACTAAGCCCATCTGTCAGATGAACATTCCCAAGAGGTAGTTCGCTAACTTAAAATAAACTTTTTTTTTGTGATGGTGGGGGTGGGAAGGAGGTGGGGGGGGGGGTGGGGAGAAGAAAGCCACACACAAAAACTTTCTCCATTTCACCTCGTGTCAAGAAATCCCAGTTTCTGCTGAACTCCATTCCTCCAACACCATCCACCCCCCCCCCCCGAACAACTGTTTTGTTGGTTAAAAAACTAAATAATAAAAACCCATACATCTGCACAGAGAGGTTTTGGGAGCTGGATGCGACAGGAATAAAAAGAAAGGAGCTGGCTGTGAGCTCCGTTAAGAAAGATGCCATGCTTTAGCCCCCTTTTTTTGTTCGAACGAGCGAGGCATCTAGAGAACCATTCCGCATTCAATCACTCACTCATTCACACAGATGGGGTCTTTTCCCCTTCCACAGACACACACAATAGAGATTCAAACGGGATTCCACCGTCCCCCCGACCAGATTCACAGTCGGTCCAAAGGAGAGAGAAAAAAAAATCCCAAATAAACTAGCAAAATAAAACACAACACACACACACACACACACAGATCTAGCAGCAACCTCCAGCTTCTCCCATTGTTCAGGACGCCAAGCGCTTTGACAATGTGCCAAACACACTGCACCAAGGTCACACTTCACTTACCTTTCCTCGCAGCTTTCATCCTGTTCCACTTTTTTTTAGAGTTTCTGTCGAACGGCAGAGTTTGGGTTTTGTAGCTTCATATAAAAGTGTAAAGGGGGGGTGGGGGGAGTTAGGAAGGAGAAGGGAGGTGGAAAGTGCTGAGCACGTTGCGTGTGTGTGTGTGTGTGTACTGCTGCTGCTCCACTCGTCTTTCTCCTGCGAGGACAGCGTGGCGCAGTTAAACAAAGCTTTCGCTCGCTCGCTTTGCCTGCCTGCTCCTCTCCCTCCCTCCCTCTCTCTCTTTCTCTGTCTGTCTGTCTGTCTACCTGCTGCTGATCCTGATTGCAAATGCTACTGCTGACTCCACTCCTGACAAACCCTGACAGCTCACCCCGGAAACGACCTGACACTGACGTCACCTGAAATCACAACTTGCCTCTGGAGCTGCAGCCCAGCAGCAATGTGACACATACTTACACAAGGCTCCACTCCTGTCAAACTTCCACGCAATCCCCCAGCACAGCAGCAGCGGCAGATATTTCCAACCATTATGTTTCACGACTGTTGCACGCCAAAGCTTCTTGCACCGATGATCAAAAGCCTTTTTTTTTGCTCTCTTTCTCCCTCTCTTTAGGGAGATCTAGGTTAACAATTGTGTCTTCTTGTGTAGACCAAAAATAGCAAGACATCAAAAGCATTGTTGTTTTATCTAAGCGTAAACATTGAATGAAATGTATCCGTTTGAAAGGAGGAAAAATCTTTTTCCTGTTTGCCAAATACGCATATGGTGTAAACTGTATCTCCAAACTACAATGTAGAACAGACTTGGTGCTGAATGATTAATATTG
The DNA here is from genome assembly GCF_021869965.1 of Rhincodon typus. Classification (NCBI taxonomy): domain Eukaryota; kingdom Metazoa; phylum Chordata; class Chondrichthyes; order Orectolobiformes; family Rhincodontidae; genus Rhincodon; species Rhincodon typus. Next base: position 19,626,529 of record NC_063350.1, on the reverse strand, counting down.
TTTGCGTGATATTTCCAAAATCGGCTGCATTTTAATGCATTAAAATTGTCATTTAAAGATACTGAATTTTGTTAAATGATAGGGGAGTAGTCATTTCTTGGTTTGTATTGCAAAAGTGTTTTGTCACTTGTGCATGATGTCATTTTCACTAAAGTAATGGGTGACCTTTCTCCCTAGCAATAAACGAGTTTTTGTTTTAATGTTTATTTTAACTAATTAAAACGTATGTTTTTCTGACAGAAACACAGTCCTTATGATCGTTAACACACATCCTGCAGAGGATGAACTTCAAGGCCTCCTGACACTCATGTGACATTGACCTGAGGATGATTAGTTTGCTGCATTCTTTATTCTTTTAGGTTCCCGTGACTCCCTGCCTTCGCCTCATTGCAGCACAGCTGTGACCTCCATGATGTGGACAATTCAACTTGCATCCCCATTTCTGTAGCACTGGTCTTTTTGTGATATACAGCATTAGGCATTGTATAATGCCACCATGCATTAAGGCAGGATTTCAGGCAGTCTCTATCATAATTTTTGCAGCATTACAGTGAGTGCTAGGAGTAAATAAGTCAGGAATGTACTTTGCTGAGACCTCACTTATTTTAAGACCCTTCCACATTTCTGTTGTAAGTGTTGAGTGGTCTTCACTATGTCAATGTGTACAAATGCAAGCATCCTGAACTGCTGAAAATGCATTATTAAATGCAATTTCATCAGTTTCACAAGAGCAATGCTGTGCTCCAGGAAAGGCTTTTCTCTCTGGTAACTGGTATTGCCACGAGTGAAGGACAGACCATTTGAAGTTAAGATGATCCAAAAGATTATACGCATTTCATGATAACAGTTTTCCTCAGATTTCCTCAGCCATCACTGTGATTGCTGGTTGCTCTGTGCTACAGGAGATCTCGTTTCCTTTATCTTCAGCCACACAGATCCTTAATTCTGGAATTCCCTCCCAGCTCTCTGCTGCTTGAGAATAATTCTTTAACCCCACCTAGTTCAGTTCGAAAATATCTCCTTTAGTGCAAATATTTGTCTTCTTATTCTTCTGTGAAGCATTTGAAAATGGTTTGCTATGTTACAAATGCCACAGAAATATAAAATGTTTTTTAAACTATGGAATAGTTTTTAAACTATGAAAAAACTGTGAATGATAATGGAATAGTGTAGGTTAGATGGGCTTCAGATTGGTTTCACAGGTCGGCGCAACATCGAGGGCCAAAGGGCCTATACTGCGCTGTAATGTTCTATGTTCTATGAAGACCGCTAAAGATATTCTAAAAGACCCTTTAGGTCAATTCTCCACAGAAAGTAGGAAATCTGCCACAATAATAAAAGTGACACCAAGGTTAGAAACTTTGCCCGTGTCATGGGTGGATCCTTGTGGTGGGAAGAAAATGTGCCACTGAGTCTTCGTGAGAATAGCATTTTTAATAGAAATGCATTTTCAGGAACTTGTCACTTCACTTTTTTTACATTAACTGTTATATTCTGTCTATTTGGGTTATGGGATTAGCTCTTGAAATACAAATAAAATTATCATTCTACATAGTAGGATCATGTATGTCTAGTGTATTTTATGCTTTTCGTGTAACAGGACAAAGGCAAAGGTTAGAAGGAGGATGAATTTACAATGCTCACTTTCACATCTCCATTAATAACACATAATCCATATTTTTTACCTTTATGAACCTGAAGGGTGTAATCATGAAACTAATGTATTAATGAGCTAGGATAATGAGACCTGATTTGCCTATGCAAATTGGGTTAATTGCAAAATCGTCTTGCTGCCTGTTACTCAAAACCTACAATTCCTATATTTAGAATGCACTGAGGGCATGGATAATATTCAGGGAATGGCATGCTGCAATATATTAGATTTCAGTCTTACATAAGCTGGTGATAATTAAATATATTATTTATGCATTATGTCAAAGTATGGCTTAATCCTTGTTGTTCACTGCCATCATTTCTTGTCCCTTTCCTGCGTCAGAACAGAAGGAACGTAAATTGGTGATATTATTTCATGAGGTGATCATTCTGTTTACTTAAGAGCAGTAATAATTTTCTATTTTGCCAGTAGTACAGGAACCTTCATATTTCTTTTCATATTTTGAACCCTTCATATTTATTGTAATGCCAATGCTGATTTGGGCTTTTAGTCACTCTACGTGCAAATGTACAAGTATTTATATTTCAGTGTGTTCTGTTGTCTAGCTGCAAAAGCCATACTACTTGTGGTGCAAGAATGTGGTGTCACAAGGCAAATAAATTGAGCTTTGTATTACAATTGATAAAACAATGGGAGAATCTGCCTCCCATTTTACTGGTTTCTCTAAACAACACTAGGGAACAAACCTGAGGCAACTTTGAACAGAATTCAACCAATTTATTATGTGTGAGCTTGAACTTCAGCTTATTCTGGGTTATTTCAACTACCAGGCACCAGAAGATGCAAGAAGAAGAAAGTCATCATCTTCAAATCTTTCTTTATGTCTGTTTCCTTAGCCTTTTCATGTAATGAACTGATATGGGGTGACCAAAGCTTGTACATAGGGGAGATCTTATCACAGTTTTTATGTGAAATTTGCTGGATGTTGTTTATGCATAGTTATCCAATAAAATGAATTGGTGTTCGGCTTATTGAATTGTAAAATATATAATCTTATCTCCATATTTTTGAATACAATTGTATCATTCGATAACTTTCATTTAGACTGTTACTTGTGAATAGTTTGGATCTATTTCCTTTTCCATTGCAGTGTCTCCAACAAGGACCTCAACCACAATGGATGTAATAAAAAAACAGAATTAGCTATTAAAATATTTCTGAAGCTTGACTAACAGAGAAGATCACTCTGAAACTGTGGCTTTCAAAGGTTTCTGTTGGTGGCGGAAACTTTGCACTATTGACATGTTACTGGATATGCAAATCCTAACTTCTCGAAGACTGTACAATTAATTCATTTTTAAAAACTACAAATGCTAGAAATCTAAAATACAACATCTGTGAAGATAAAGCAGGTCTTCCACTGATCTGGCCTGCATGCCATGAATGCGGAGACCCATCCACAACAATGAGTAGAGGGACCATTGAAGAGATTTTAATAGTGATGACCAATTATGATGCCGCTGCGAGGCCCCTGCCATCCAAATAAGGATGGCCTCTGCCTCTTTGAGAAGCTGTGCCCCCCGCAATATAGCACTGGCAGTTCAGCAGTTTCATGAATAGTTGATACCATAAGGCCATGAGACATAGGAACAGAAATTAGGCCATTCAGCCCATTGATTCTGCTCTGCCATTCAATCGTGGCTGATAAGTTTCTGGACTCCATTCTCCCAACTTCTCCGCATAACCTTTGATCCCCTTAACAGTCAAGAACCTATCTATCTCTGACTTAAATATACTCAATGATCTGGCCTCCACAGCCTTCTGTGGCAATGAATTCCATTGATTCACCACTCAGTGGTTGAAGAAGTTTCTCCTCAACTCCAATCCCTTTACTCTATGGCTGTGCCCTCGAGTCCTATTCGCTCCTGCTAATGGAAATATCTTCCCAATGTCCACTTCATCCAGGCCTTTCAGTATTCTGTAAGTTTCAGTTCGATTGCCCCCATCCTTCTAAACTCCATCGAGTATAGACCCAGAGTCCTCAAATATTCCTCATATGTTAAGCCTCTCCTTCTTGGGATCATTCTCGTGAACCTTCTCTGGACTCTCTCCAGGGTCAGTACATCCTTCCTGAGATATGGGGCCCAAAATTGCTCACAATATTCTAAATGTGGTCTGACCAGACCCTTATAAAGCCTCAGAAGTACATTCCTGCTTTTATATTCTAGCCCTTTTGAAATAAATGACAACATTGTATTTGCCTTCCTAATTACCAACTAAACCTTCAAGTTAACCTTAAGAGAATCCTGGACTAGGACTCCCAAATCCCTTTGCACTTCAGATTTCTGATTTCTTTTCCCTATTTAGGAAATAGTCTATGTCTCTATTCTTCCTACCAAAGTGCATGACCTCACACTTTCCCACATTGTGTTCCATCTGCCATGCAATGGAGAAAGAGAGGGAGTCTATATGTGGAAGAGCTCCTGAAAGGCCAGTCAGGATGTTTCTTTAATGTTCTTCGGTAGGCAGGTCCCAACAGGCAGGTGGGTGAACCCTGCAGCATCAGAGGCAAATCTGCACAGACATCCATCAACTCCAGGGCAGCACCTTCGTGGGCTATTGACCATCCAGAAAGGAGGACATTCCTCTGGAAAACTACTCGCAGGTCACTTCATTGAAGCTGACAGACTCTTCATGCAGCCGACCTCAAATGGGCTTGTAAAAGCCCTATCCTTATTTCAGAGCAAAACACCTTTTATGCAAAATGTTCATCTCATGTTTGCTCATTACAGACACTGACAGATCTGTGTATTTACAGCAGAGTTATTCCAAAAGATAGTGCCAATAACTTCATTGCAGAAAACACTTTTTACTGCTACACTAACATATTGTAATATATGACTCATCATATCACAAGAGGAGGTAAATAATCAATATTGACAGAATGTGAAAACTCTGGAGAAATATTAACTGAAAATTCCATTCTATTAAAGAAAACCAGGAGACAGACTTATTAGTTACCAGCCTCAGTTGTCCATAAAAAGATTGCATAGTTTTTCATTAACACTGGTCTGACTGTATGTTGTTTTGTTCTGCCATTATTGAAGATAAAACAGCTTGCTAGGTAGAAATTCAATGATTAAACAAAGCATGCTGAAACATTTGGAAATTGTGAAGTGCTAATTTCTACAGTGATGTGAAAATGAATCCTTTCTCTTCCATCAGCATCTTTAAAGTTTAAAATATAATGTTAATGAGTTATCAAGTGAAGTGAATAATTTCCTGTTTTCTCACAATTTCCTGTAGGTGCTGACTCAGGCTATGAATCGTTTCCCACTTTTAGCAGTTCTCCTTTACCTGGTCCAAATTACCAATCATAATACTAGAGGGCCTCAACAATGGGAGTTGGGCAGTTCTTTGGTTCAGGAATGAGGAGGCACTTCTAAGCACAGTTGTTGCACCTGTTGGAACATTTGTGTGTTGTTCCTTTTTGGAGGTGGCAAATCAGCAAGTGCTCAAACAATTGATTTGTTTCCTTAAGGAAATGTTGGCACTGGAACAAGGTGATATTCCTCAGGCAATTGCAACTCATAAGCAGTGTAGCGAGCTGTTTCAGGTAACTGGCATGGTCAACTGCAGTAATTGGTCATTGATTGTTTAAATTAGTGCTATCAACTCAAAACAAAATGCAATGTATTTCCGGATTTCTTCGTCATTTGCTGTAATTGTGTGGTATCCAATTTATAGAACATGGTGAAGCCCATTGAGGTCAGTTCTCAGCTGAAGTTACATTCACAAACAACCACAGCATACTGCAAAAACGGAAAATAAAAATTGCGAAATGGTGAAAACTACAGGAGGAGTGAAAAGTGTTATAGACATCATTAATAGCGTAGAAATGTTCTGTAAAACTATATTTAATAAAGGAGTTGCAGGTAGACAGGATAGTGAAGAAGGCGTTTGGTACACTTGGAGAGAGTAAGCACTGTTGATTCTGGAGTCAGAGATAGCACAGTGTGGAGCTGGAGGAACACAGCAGGCCAGGCAGCATCAGAGGAGCAGGAAAGCTGACGTTTCGGGTCGGGACCCTTCAACAGCCTTCCTAACTACCAACTCAACCTGCAAGTTAACCTTAAGAGTATGCTGTACTAGAACTTCCAAGTCCCTTTGCACTTCAGATTTCTAATTTCTGAAGAAGGATCCCGACCCGAAACATCAACTTTCTTGCTCCTCTAATGCTGCCTGACCTGCTATGTTCCTCCAGCTCCACACTGTGTTATCGCAGACTCCAGCATCGGCAGTTCTTACTATCTCTGAGTGAGTTTTAACCCCACTGCAAAGCCTCTTCTAGGGATGCCTACCTTGAAGAAGTTACCCTCCTCCCTCCGGAAAGACCTCAGTGGATCTCTCTCCCACTGCAACCCTCTGGTAATCTCTTCAGCCCTGAAACTGCTCGACCACATACTGAAGCAAACCAGGTACTACAGCCACAATGCCTTTCTCAGTACCTGCCTACAGAACTGGATCATCCCAAATGGACTGCAATCTACATTCAGGCTGTCTCAATTTGACCCTGACTGCAACAACCTCTACGTACAAAACATCCAGATCTTCCAAAAGCAGTTTTCTCTGCAGCTCCTCAAGCACATGCTCTCAGCAATGTGCTGGCATCTTCTGGCCCTACAATCAAGCCCACCCCAGCTCAGAGCCTTCCTCTCCCAGACCCACAAAGGACCTCTCCTGTTTTTCATTCTTCGCAGGATCCACAACCTCAACCTACGATTTTACTCCGCCCTATCTGACATTAAAAACCAGAGATAGTAAGTACTGCAGATGCTGGAGTCACAGATAACACAGTGTGGAGCTGGACGAACACAACAGGCAGGCAGCATCAGAGGAGCAAGAAAGTTGATGTTTCGGGTCGGGACTCTTTTTCAGAAATAGGCGACGGGGAAGGGAGCTCAGAAATAAATAGAGAGGAGGGGTGGGGCTGGGGAAGGTAGGTGGGATGGTGATAGGTGAGTGCAGGTAGGGAGTGGTGGGGATTGGTCAGTGAGGTGAGAGGAGCAGATAGCTGGGAGAGAAGATACATAGGTTGTGTCAGGTCAAGGAGGTGGGGATGAGAGGGAGGGTTGGTCATGGGATGAGGCTGGGTGTGGGGAGATTTTGAAACTAGTAAAGTCCACATTGAGACCATTGGGTTGTAGACTCCCGAGGCGGAATATGAGGTGCTGCTGTTCCAGTTTCCGGGTGGTGTCATTGTGACAGTGGAGGAGGCCCAGGATGGACATGTCATCCAGGGAGTGGGAGGGGAAGTTGAAGTGATCTGTAATTGGAAGGTGATGTCGTTTGTCGCTGACACTCCTCACCACTGCCTACCTGCACTCAGCTATCACCATCCCACCTGCCTTCCCCAGCCCCACCCCTCCTCTCTATTTATTTAAGAGTTCCCTCCCCACACCCACCACCCTCAATTTCTGAAGAAAGGTCCCGACCCGAAACATCAGCTTTTCTGCTCCTCTGATGCTGCCTGGCCTGCTGTGTTCCTCCAGCTCCACACTGACATTAAAAACCATTTGGTACACTTGCCTTAATTGGTCAGCCCATTGAGTTTGGTAGTTGGGAGGTCATGTTGCAGCTGCACAGGACATTGGTGAGGGCACTTTTGGAATATTGTGTTCGATTCTAGCCTCCCTGCTTTGGAAAGATGTTGTGAAACTTGAAAGGGTTCAGAAAAGATTTACAAGGATGTTGCCAGAGTTGCTGGGTTTGAGCTATAGGGAGAAGCTGAATAGGCTGGGGCTATTTTTCCTGGAGCCTGAGGTAAAATATAGTCAAGGTCTTTATCCCAGGCTAGGGGAGTCCAAAACTAGAGGGCATAGATTTAATCTCGGGGGGAAGATATAAAAGGGACTGAAGGAGCAACTTTTTCATGCAGAGGGTGGTGTGTGTATGGAATGAGCTGCCAGAGGAAGTGGTGGAGGCTGGTACAATTACAACATTTAAAAGCATCTGGATGGGTATATGAATGGGAAGGGTTTAGAGGAGAATGGGCCAAATGCTAGCAAATTGGACTTGATCAGTTTAGGATATCTAGTCGGCAAGAACGAGTTGGACCGGAGGGTCTGTTTCTGTGCTGTACATTTCAATGACTTGATTCTAACTGGTAGGTTTTGTTCCATTTGTAAATTGTGTGCTTTTCCAAAAATTTTCTCTCCATCACTGCAAAAGGCGACGGCTATCATTGAGCAGTGGCTCACCATGCTGAACTGTCAAGGGAGTCATAAACTCATGGAGTTGGAGTCATAAAGCCTCATACACATGGGAAGCTTTTACAGATCCTATAAGGATGGGAAACAAGCTGTGCAGCATGATGTAATTAGGTGCAATGTGAACTCGCAATTTCCTCAGGGTGAGTTGAGGTGCAGAGGTAAAGTCAGTGGTTTGCAGCATGTCACACATCCAGCACAGTTCATACCTGTAATGCATTTGCATGCCACGAATATCATTGACAATAAACAGTTTTCAATAAGTCTTGCCTTCAAAATAAAGTCAGTGGTACACAAGAGTCTCATGGCAACTTGTTCACAACTGTTTCAAGGCAACATGCATCTGTCAGGTTTGTGCAGTTATAAAATCCATAGTTTTCCTTGTTTAACTCTATGGCACAACTGGAATGAGCAAGAGAATGGTTGCTTTCAGGGAGGCTTCGAACCATCCAAAGCGATTCAATGTTGAGGACGGTTGTGGAATGAGCTTCTGGGGATGGAAGATTGAAGTGGGAAAAGCTTGGTGTCCTGGGTATGCTATGATTTTCTACATGTGGTTATGGTTTGATTGGGACAGTCAGTCTATTTAAGAAAATTAGGGGTCTAAAGACCAATGTCAGTGCTGTACCAATGAATGCCCATCTCATGGCTTTGACTGGCAGATCCTTATAGAGCTATGATTTGACCTCCAGCATTTCAATTACCCCTGCCAAGATTCCTCTTGAACACGGTGCTTTACAATGCACGGAAGGGAGGGCCACCTGAGCTTATATGTTCAGCCATGTCTCACAGAGTGGCAAGTACAACAGAAAACACCAATATGTACATTCAATAATAAGCGAACATGAAACAATATTGTTTCTTCCAAATAAAGGAAATGTCTCTAACTTTCCTGTAACCATCAATATGTGCCAACCGTAACGTGTAAGAACAGAGCTGTTTGAGGGTTTGAAGTAGTGGACGAGATTAAAGAGATGGTGAGGGATGAAACCATGGAGAAATTATGAATTTTAAAATAGAGACATTTGCTGACCAGTTAATCAAGGTATGCTAGTGAGCAAAGCGATAATGAATGAACACATCATGGTATAATTAAGATAATAGCACCATAATTTAGGATGACCTCAACTTTATACAGAATGGGAAATGTGAACTGACCAGAATAATGTGGACTAGTCAAATCGCAAGATAATAAAGATAGGAGTGAAGCTTTCAGCAGCAAATGGGCTGAGGTAGGGTGAAGACAAATGATTTTAGAAAGCTAAAAGGAGGTGTGTGGTTTTTGAGAGGGAATGAGCCTCAGTTCAGGGTCATGTTGGACACAAAAGTTGCAAATAGTTGGATTGAAGTGGTCAGAGAAAGGTACAGACTTGATGACAAGGAATAGAGTTTGTGCCAAGGTCTGAAGGCAGTACCCAGATATTTCAGCATACACTCAAGTATCAGTACCAAAGTTAAAAACAAAGAACTGCAGGTGCTGGAGATCTGAAACAAAAGCAGAAATTGCTGGAGAAACTCAGCAGGTCTGGCAGTATCTGTAGAGAGAAAACAACTTTAATATTTCAAGTCCAGTGACCCTTCTTCAGAACAGGTTACTGGACTCGAAATGTTAACTCTGTTTTCTTTCCACTGATGCTTCTGTCCACACCTGCTGAATTTCTTCAGCAATTTCTGTTTTCATTTCAGTACAAAAGTATCAGTCTTGATGATTTGTTGAAATTCTGGAGTAGTGAACCACTTTGATTCATAATATTAGCTTTGATGAGAACACTTTTGATAGTGGGCTCTATCTGTGCTGGTTTTCCAAAGATGCAACCACCCTTGACTGATTTCCTAGTGCTTTCACCACAAGTAAATAACTGGGCAATACATAAGAGACTTGCACATTGACAAGTAAGTTCAAACTGTCAGTGAGGTGTCTCTAATACTGTGAATCTTTTCTTTTTCACAAACAGGTACACATGACTGTCAATGGAAGTACCCAATGCCTGCAGCACTGTCCTTACTAAAACATTACACTCGAGGGTAGAGCTATGATAGCTACACATTGCATGAGTGGTGCAGTCTAATAACTATCATAAAAACTCTCAAAACATATGGAACTAAAGAGATTGTGATATCTTCCACTCATTAGAAGAAAATGAGTTTATCCTGAATGTGATTTCCCACCTGCAAGAAGTGAACTATCCTGCACAACACCTATTGACTGATTTAAAAGACTGAGGTCTGTTGAATTGAAAGGAACAAATTGCTGCAGATGCTGGAATCTGTACTGAAAACGACAAATGCTGGAGATCACAGCGAGTCAGACAGCATTCAAGGAGAGAGAGCAAGCTAATGTTTCAAGTCCAGATGACTCTTCATCAGAGCTGAAGTGAAGTGTGGAGGCGGCAGCACTCGTGCTATAGTTGAGGAGTGGGGAGGAGGTGTGGGGGTGGTGGGGTGTAGAGCTCTGGTAGAAAAAAAGATGTTGATAGTTCAGATTAAGCGATTGGAATGTGAGAATGGCAGAGCAATGGCATGTCAAACTGCCGGACTCGAAAGAACAGATGTGTGAATGGGAAGCGGTGGGGGTATGGGGGCAGGGAGGGCGGGCATGGTAACAGACAATTTAACATGTACAGCTAAAAGAAAGAGAAGAAATGGGAGAATGCAACAAGTAAAGCGAAAAGAAAGGGAAGACCCTTCTGAAGAAGGGGCCCGACATGAAACGTCAACTTTCCTGCCCCTCTGATGCTGCCTGGCCTGCTGTGTTCCTTCAGCTCCACACTGTGTTATCTCTGACTCCAGCATCTGCAGTTCTGACTATACTGCAAGAAATAGGAGTTGGTTCACAGTTTAGAGGTGTTGAACTCAATATTAAGTCCAGAAAGCTGTAAAGTGCCTAGAATGAAGATGAGATGTTGTTTCTCTAGTTTGTGCCGTGATTCACTGGAACACTGCAGCAGAGCGAGGACAGACATGTGGAGCATGTGAGCAGGACACTATTAAAATGACCGGCTACGGGAAGGTCAAGGTCATGCTTGTGCATAGACCAGAGGTGTTCTGCAAAGCGGTCACCCAGTCTGCGTTTGGTTTCTCCAATGTAGAGTAGGCCACATTGAGTGCAGCGAATACAATACACAAGATTGGAGCAGGTAGAGGTGAAATGCTACTTCACCTGGAAAGACTGCTTAGGCCCTTGGATGGTGAACAAAGAGGTGGTTATGTGGGAAGATACCGTGGGAAGGGAGCATGGTGTTGGTGATCGTGGAACGAACTAGGGTGTCCCCAGAGGGAATGATCCCTGTGAAGTGTAGTCAGGGGGAGTGAGGGGAAGATATGTTAAATTGGCATCTACTATTGTTCAATAGATATGGAAGGCTTCCTATCTGTAGATTCTTTGTGTTCACATTGGAAAGGTCAGAAGTCAGATGACATCAGGTTATAGTCCAAGAGGTTTAATTGAAATCCAAGTTTTTGAATCACTGTTTCTTTGTCAGGTGAAGTGACTTCACCTGATGAAGGAGCAGCGCTGCAAAAGCTTGGGATTTCATATAAAACTGTTGGACTATAGTCTGGTGTTGTTTGACTTCTAACTTTGTCCACCTCAGTTCAACACGGGCTCCTCCACATCATGGCCCACATTAGAAAGGGTTTGCCTGTGGAGAAACAGAAATCAGCTTGAATCCAAAAACTGTTTACAGTGATCATCTGCCTACTCAGGGGATGTATTTTCATAATGATACAATGAGGCATGGTTTACTTCATTAGTATTGTAGCAAATACGATGGCAGTAAACCAGGCAAAGCAAGATAGGTATTAGACCTTGTGTTCACTTTACAAACAATTAAGTTATGTTTGGCTGGGATAATATTCATGTGAATGGAGCTAGGACTTTACCCTTAATCCACATGGGGAATATAATTATAAATTTGGCTGGATGTTATGAATTGTATAATTTTAGATCTAAGTACTGGTGGTTACAGATCCGTTGTAATTCATGGGATAATTTGAGATTATTGTGATATCGCACATGAAACATATCAATACGACAGCTACTTAGGATTCTGTGAGCCTCATTTTGGTATTTATGGTGTTGAATTGCTTTCAATATCCTGGATACCATGCCCTGAAGTTTAAATTAAAAGAATAAAAAGAAAACAGTGCAACTGTTTACTGGTACTAAGGCGTGATCAAAATGTAGAAATAGATAAATTCAGTGTGTAGAATCAGAAGCAATGAAGCAAACCTTGTCTCTCTAACTTCAGGGAAGCACAAAAAATGAATTTATTGTGACAGTTGCCTGCGTTCGTGACTAAGTTGCAATTGTGAAGAATCTGAAACTGAGTAATGAAAAATACCTCTGGAGGTTGTCTTAATTGCAGTTGATGGTACTGCTGGACAAGTCAGATACCACAAAGAAATCTGGCTTGATAGATTTTGATCTTATTTAGTTATTTAAAGTGATGATTAGTCGCAGACATATTCACATGAGACTGCAAATGTTATTTCAGAGCAGAACAGAAGTTTATTGCAAAAACAAAAAATAAAAAAGAACAAAATATCTAAACATATACAACAGTTAAAATGATGTCAAAACTCACTGCAAAACAACATTTCAACCTGTTTCCCAAAACCATTCATTACAGAGACTCAAGTCCAAATAAGGTCCCCTAACCCATCTCATCTCTTTAGCTTTCTACTAAACTAACTCCTCTGACAATTTTTTGGTATTGCATGGTAAAGACAACTCAATGAGTTCTTCCTCAATCTACCGACATTAATTTTTCTACAAGTGAGAGTGTAAACTGAGAAAAGTTCTAATAACCGGCAGATTTCTGACCAAAACACTTCAGCTTTGGAAGTTTCACAAAACAAACCCTTCAACTGAGGTAAGTCGTCCCTGTGAGCCAATGGAACACAACTAGTTCCGGGGAGAATGCTCCACAGGACATTGTATAAAACAGAGTTCCAGATAAGTTGTAATTTATGCAAGACGAAACAAGTAGAGTCAATAAATATTGTTAGTAATATACGAAAGTGTAACAAACTTGCATTATTGTCACTGTAATCCAATTAAATCTACGATAAGGTCATTAACTGCCACAGTTGCCTTGATTTAATTCTATTGCACTCTCCCATCTATTCTGACAATACCACCTTTTATTCCATTGCTTTCCTTTCCTCAACTAAGTCTTTCCCTCCATTGTGGTTTGTCGGGCCTTTGATTGTATGGGTTCCATATCCTGCATTTCTGCTGTTTCTCCTTCTCTTCCCTTGTTCTCATCTTCCATGCCATCATCTTTTGCAATTTCCGCTACCTTGAATGCGATGCCACCACCAAATGAAGCTTCCTCTTAGCTTCTATTTCAAGCTCTCCAAAGGGATCATTTCTTTCAGAATACCCTGGTCCACTCGTCATCCATTACAGTTTCCTGTGTAAACTCTTTTACAACCTCCCCTTTCCACATCCTGTGCCACAAGCATTCCTTCCATAGACTAAAACTGTGCAATGCATTTTATGTGTCACTCTGTGAATACTACAAAAATGTGCAAAGATTCACTCCAGTCATAGGATCCCTACAGTGTGGAAGCAGGCCCATCAAGTCCATACTGACCCTCTGAAGGGCATCCCACCCAGACCTACACATACCCCCACCCTATTCCTGTAACCCTGTATTTCCCGCAGATAACACACCTGACCTGCACATCCCTGGACACAATGGGGCAATTCAGCATGGCCAATCTATATAACATGCACATCTTTGGACTGTGGGAGGAAACCAGAGCACCCAGGGGAACCCGCACATACACGGGGACAATGTGCAAACTCCACACAGACAGTTGCCCAAGGGTGGAATCAAACATGAGTCCCTGGTGCTGTGAGGCAGCAGTGCTAACTACTGAGCCACTGTGCACCCCCTGGACTGCATGACTCCAGTTTTTAACCTTCACCAACTGATTGATGCAAACTTCCTATCCTTTTAATTTTCCATCTCACTCTCACTCTGACTTCAGTCCTCTAATTTGCTCCAATAAGGTTTAATGTAGGTTTAATGTAATAGTACCTCATCTTTCAATTCAGCACTTTAGAACCTTCCAGACTCAATATGGAATTCAATAATTTTAGATCCGAACTTCCATCTCTACTTTACTGAACAGCAGCTGTGGATATTATATCTGCTGTTCCATTTGGATCTCCTCTAGGTTCATCTTATATTCCCTTACTTGTTCATTATCCATCTCATGTTGCCTCACACCATTATCCTTTTTATTATTTATCTTCCTCATGCCTTTGATGCAATCACAAACCCTTCACTTTGTTTTTACCCCCTCCTCCATTTCCGTTGATTCTGTACTTACTACAATGCCTGTTATGTCTCTAACTTATTCCTGTTCTGATGAAAAGTCATTGAGCTGAAACTTCAGTGGAATTTTCCCAGCCCCTGACAATGTGTACAATGACGAGTTGAATAAATGCAGCAAGATTTTAAAAATTAGATTTTCAATGTTGAGAAAAACATTCAATATGAAACAAAAGTTTGAACAGTGAGACAAGAATCTCACCAGTGAGCAGCAACAGGCCCATTTACATGCACTAACATCTCATTATTAATAACTGCTTGGGACAACAGAAAAAGAACACAAGAAGTCAAAGCTTTTTCCTCTTACACTTATCAGAACTAGGACACAAGAAACAGATTTGAACAAAAGGACACCATTTTATATAGAATGAGAAGAGGATGCTGATTGGTTGGGCCATCATTGGCATGGAGATGAAGCAAGAACAGTTAACTGTCAATCTTAATTCTCAGATCACACAGGTACATTTTGATTGGTGGGGAAGCAATCCCTATGCTCAGCAAGTGGGACTTAATGGATAGCCACTTCCAGGTGAATGATTTTAACTGACAGTCAATTGTTTTGTTGCTTGAAAATCAAGTAGCTGCTGTTTGCCAGAACAAATGCAGATTTATCTCTTGTTTTTATTTCTTTGTGTTTCCTGTTGTTCAATAAAAGTTAACATTTTTGTAGTGCCTGGTGCTACACCATTCAGTTATGGGGCTGATGCTGTTCATCCTGATTAATGTCCTCATCTTCCTTCTCAGAAGAGAGATGCTCTCCCATTTCTTTAGTGACCTTCACATCCAGTTTAGCAGGCAAGGATTATGTGGCACACTCTGTCAGAACAATCTTGCACAGCCCATCCAGACTGATCCAATCATCGCAACCTTATCTTCAGGAGATCTATTGTATGCTCCACACCGGCCCTTGTGGAGGATTGGGTTGCAATGTATCTACACTCAGCTTCAGTCAGGGGTTGTGTAATGGAGTCATCAGCCATGGTTGCAAGGTGTAGCCATTGTCTCCTGGTACTCATCCTTCTAAGGCATCTGTCCCTTGAAAGGAAGCAAGAAAATGAGAGATCTCAAGGGTAGAAGCATCTGTGCAGCTTCCAAGGCACCTGGCACAGACTTCTAAGATATGGTACTGATGATCGCAGATGACTTATACATTGACAGAAGGTTTATTAGAGTTATAGAGTCATAGAGATATACAGCATGAAAACAGACCCTTTGGTCCAACTCGTTCATGCCGACCAGATATCCTATATAAATCTAGTCCCATTTACCAGCATTTAGCCCATAACCCTCTAAACCCTTCCTATTCACATACCCACCCAGATGCCTTTGAAATGTTGTAATTGTACCAGCCTCCACTATTTCCTCTGGCAGCTCCTTCCATATACTGACCGCCCTCTGTGTGAAGATGTTGCCCCTTAGGTCCCTTTTATATATTTCCCCTCTCCCCTTAAACCTACGTTCTCTAATTTTGGACTCGTCCACCTCGGGGAAAAGACCTTGCCTATTTACCCTATCCATGCCCCTCATGATTTTGTAAATCTCTGTAAGGTCATCCCTCAACCTCCGATGCCCCAGGGAAAATAGCCCCAGTCTATTCAGCCTCTCCCTGTAACTCAAACCCTCCAACCCTGGCAACATCCTTGTAAATCTTTTCTGAGCCCTTTATAACTTCACAACATCTTTCCTATAGCAGGGAGACCAGAATTGCGTGCAGTAATCCAAAAGTGGCTGAACCAATATCCTGTATAGCTACAACATGATCTCCCACTCCTATACACAATGCATTGACCAATAAAGGCAAGCATACCAAATGCCTTTTTACTATGCTATCTACCTGCGACTCCACTTACAATGAAATATGAACCTGCACTCCAAGGTCGCTTTGTGCAGCAACACTCCCCAGGATCTTATCATTAAGTATATAAATCCTGCCCTGATTTGGCCTTCAAAAATGCAACACCTCATATTTATCTAAATTAAACTCCATCTGCCACTCCTTGGCCCATTGCCTCATCTGATCAAGATCCCATTGTACTCTGAGGTAACATTCTTCGCTATCCACTGCACCTCCACTTTTGGTGTCATCTGCAAACTTACTAACCATACCTCCTATGCTCATATCCAAACCATTTATATAAATGACGAAAAGCAGTGGACCCAGCACTGATCCTTGTGACAGGCCTCCAGTCTGAAAAGCAACACTCCACCCTCTAACTTCTATCTTTGAGCCCACTCTGTATCCAAATAACTAGTTCTCCCTGTGTGATCTAACCTGGCTAACCAGTCTACCATGAAGAACATCATCAAACACCTTATTGAAATCCATATGGATCACATCCACTGCTCTGCCCTAATCAATCCTCTTCGTTACTTATTCAAAAACTCAATCAAGTTAGTGAGTCACGATTTCCCACGCACAAAGCCATGTTGACTATCCCTAATCAGTTCTTGCCTTTCCAAATACATGTAAATCCTGTCCCTCAGGATTCCCTCCAGCAACTTGCCTACCTATTGTTGATTAAGTCAGCTGCACTATGACATGGCATCCTCAAAATAACATGTGCACAGTCTATAGCACCCTGCATGTGGGGGAAGCCAGTTGTTTGGGGAAAACCTACTATCTAGGATGTTGCGCTGATTTCATCATGGGGAAATGAGATGAAGCAGTGTAATCTATCACAAATTGCAAGGATAACAGTCTTGATACACTTGAAAGCTTCCAACATGCAATGACCCACATTGAACAATGACATTGCTGGGCTTAAGGAAGGACTGGCATTCTGTTAGAGAGTTCTAACATGATGTGGTGCTCAGACATGTAGCCTCTGTAGTTTCAGCCTATAACTGCAACTACAACAACAGTCAACCAGACAGGTGATGATGTAAAATAGCAATATGTTTCAGAATGTGAACTTGTATTTCTAATGAAGTGTTGTCCCTGCCATGTGTATGCCCTCAGAAGCTGCTCTTTTGCAATTTCCTTCCACTATGTGTACTATGAAGGCATATATATGGTTGACAGTGATTGACCTGGAGCACGACAGAGTTTCAAATATGGTGCTTGTGGTGTGTATCCCACAAGGATCTGGCAATGGGGAGCACTTCTGCTTTTGTTGAGCATCTGATAGTAGGAACACAGCACCATAGAGGTGTGGGTACCTACATAGTAAGGTGAACAGTGGAGAATTGAGTGAAGCAACTCACTAGAACTCATGAAGAGAAACCCTCCATGAAATTTGCCAAAATTGACACTTAGCTGATTATTGCTATAATTCTGACCTCTTTCACTATCTACAGATGCTGTCTGACCTACTGAGCAATTCCAAAATTTTCTTTACCGCTATGCTGCAGTCGTTATTTTGTTAGTTTAATAGAACCATAAAGCCATTTGGAATAAATATTAAAATTATTTTTAAAAATCTGCTATTAGAGTTGGAAAATGTACATAGGCCTCTGTATAGTGCAAATTGTAATATCATGGTATGAATACTTACTATGAGCATCAGTGCTAAAAGGAGTAGCAGCTGATGAAACAAATCTTGTCTGAGTCAAGATAGGAGATGAGAAAGAAAAATCATCATAGTCCTGCTCTCTCATAAAAGAGAGACAACTGGTGATAGTTTAACCTAAGGGTCACCACACCTCAAGCAAGGGGGGAAGGTTAAGAAGGAGCATTCTTCATGGTAACCTCAGGTGGTGCAGGAGTTGAACCCACCCTGGTCATATTACCTTGCATTTAGCAAACTCACTGTCAAGCTAACTGAGCGAGAAGTAGGGCAATAGTGCTAGAGGTGTATGGAATCAATAGCTGGAGCAGTTAATGAAAATTAAAGCTTCAGAATAGAAGGATTGATTGAAATGACCCTTAATGAGGGAGATTGCAGTAGAATGAGTATGTAATAATCTGGAGCTCAGACATGGAAGAAGAATTTCAGACTGAGTGTACCAAAGGGCCAAATAGATAGTCTTTATTCAGATCTTAATTGTGTTCCTTCAAATTGCTAAGACAACAGTCTGGTTCCAACTAACCCTCCCCCACCAAGAGCACTTCCAGCTGAAGGGGCCATCCCTCAAACTCTGTTTAGAAACTAGCACATAAGTTATGATTTAAAAAAACATTTCAAACATCACTGATGGTGCAAAAAGATTCTACCATGAATGGCTGACTGATAGTATAAACCAGGAATGTGTTAGGTTGAATCCTTAAACCTTACTGCGTTAACTGGCTGCAGACTGCGTTATCCGGTTTGCTTCGGTGTCCCTCACTTCAAATGGAGTTAAGCGTTTAGAGTACCCTAAATGCACCTTTGTGAACAGAGAGTAAACAGTGGACCATATTTAGTTATGGCATAACATTTGGCAACAGTCACTGCTGAGTTTCATACATGACCAAACAACGATGGTTTAGGCACAATGCCAGAGAGCAACCTGCTGCCCATATCCTGACAATAGATCAAAACTTTCAGCAGGAAAAAATTGATGACCAAAAGAAATAGTTTTAGTTTGCAACTCCACAGTTAAGTGTTGCTCTGCTTTGTGCTTTGTAATGGAAAACATTATGTTGCTTACATTTATGATGCTGTCTTTACCCCAGAAATATTGTTGTTCTGTTTCTTACTTAATGTGACATTCATTCAATTGCGATGTGCACAAAACCAAGAATTCTCCCAACTAGAGGGAAGTAGTTATGACTTTTGTGCAGTCACATCAAATAAATGATAGTGAAGCAGTGATCTGTTTTGCATCTCTCTCCATTGCCTATTGAAATAAATGGAAATGAGCTAGGAGTAATGTAAAATGTTTCACTATCGTTTCATTTTCTTTACCTGAACCAATAAATTACTTCAGCTGTTTAAGATGAAAGCAGCATTTTCACATCCTGCTGCAGAACTCTTGATTTTTATGTTTACCATTAAGAGGGTTACTTTAAAGTAATGGAGGTGGGGAAGAGAGAGGCACAGGGGAGATGGGCAGTAAAATTGAGACACACAAAACATGTAACTGGGCCCACACATTTACATAATCAAGTCAATTCCCTTAATCTGATGGCAGGTTGATAAAATCATATTTTCATGTTGTTTAGCTAACCGCAGTACTGGATCCTTAAACCACTTTTAAAAAGAAAGGAATACTTGCAATTTTATGAATTCAATGAATTGTGACTATGCAGTGCAATCACTATGTATCACAAAATACTAAGGACAAGAAAATAAATGGCTACTAAACATTGCTCTGGTGATGTTGCTCCAGGGTTGAAGGGTGGCCAGATGCCAGAACTCTACACTTACAGCATGAGAATATGAGAAATGAGTAGTTTATTTTTTCTATATTCATTAATGGGATGAGGGTGTCGCTGGCTAGGCAACATGTATTGCCCATCCCTAATTGCCCAGAGGGCAGCTGAGAGTCAACCACATTGCTGCGGGTCTGGAGTCATGTGTAGGCCAGACCAGGTAAGGATGGCAGTTTCCTTCTCTAAAGGACATTAGTGAACCAGATGGGTTTTTACCCCTGGCAATTGACAACAGCTTCATGGTTATCATTAGATACTTAATTCTATATATTTAATTGAATTAAAATTCCACCATTTGCTGTGGTGGGATTCGAACCCAGGTCCACACAATGTTATCTGGGTCTTTAGATTAATAGTCTAGCAATAATACCACTAGGCCATTGCTTCCCCTGTCCAGTCAATCCTTTGAACCTGTTTCAATGTCAATCATTTTCTAGCTCAGCTACACTTTCACACATTGTCGATATCGTCCTTGATTCTGATAAAATCCAAAAATCTGTTGATTTCTTACTTGAATATACTCAACAGCAAAGTATATAACAGCTCATCACATTATGGAATTCCAAAGGTCCAGAACCTTTCGACTAAAGAAGTTTCTTCTTATCACAGTCCTAAATCGCCAACTATTTATTCTGAGATTGTGAACCCGAGGTTTAGACTCTTCAGCCAGGGAAAACATCTTCACCTCTGTCATGCCCCTTAATTTCAATGAGACACCTCTTATTCTTCTAAATGTGAGGGAAAATAGGTCGGTCCCCTTACAGGACAACCCTCTTTCACAGAAATCAATTGCACTACCACTAAGGTGAATGTATCTTTCCTTTGGTGACAAGACCAAAATGTACACAGTCTCCAGTCTCCACATTAAGGCCCTATGTAGTTGCAGTAAATGTTTAAATCTAATATTCCAATCTCTTTATAATAAAAGCTACTTAAAAATCATTTGCTTTCCTAAATGCCTGCTGTACTTATGTTAACTTTCTCTGTTTGGTGTACAAGGACAACAGATCCTTCTGAATACTGAATACCAATATTTTGTCAGTCTGTCACCAGAGCAAAAATATTACTTTCTATTTTCTTCCTTGGCAGTGTGGATAACTTCATATTTCTCCACATTACATTTCACGTGCCACATTCTTGCCAATCAAATAATGCCAGTGGATTTTAAATCATTCACTACAAATGTAGATGTTAAACAGCTGCCCACCTCTGGCAGCACTTACTCAACATTACAATGAAGCATTATTTTGGATTAAGTTTCTGCAGTGCATTGGTGAAACGCATTTTCCTGTCTGCAATCAGATACAGTTCTTTGCTGCAAGACAAGGGAGAGGAGAAAAAGCCAGCTTTGTCACTGAAGTGGGAATATTAAGGGTTAAAGTACTTTAACAAGACAGTGCAGCCAAATGCAGGTGGGCCGGTCTCTTTCTGTCAGTTGAACTCCATTGTGTAAACAAGCCTGCATTCCAGGAAGTGTCATAAATCCATTTAAATATGGGTCTTTGATTCTGTCATTAGGTTTAGGCTGCCTCTTGAAAAGAAGTGAGTGTAAGGAGCCAGTCCCACATATTTGCAGTCTGATCTGCTGTATGAACATTGGAGCCGAAGGCACTGAAAACTTCCTGTTCCCTTTGGAAATATTAAAGGGGGAGAGTGATAGACTTTTAAGGTTCAGTTTCAGGAGATTGATGAATTACTGACCAAATTGCAAAATGCTAGGAACTGCTGTTTAATTGGAAAAACACTTGTTAAAAATTGTTTCTTGTACTTCTTTAACGCTGAAAGGGACATTGGCAATAACACTTTTGTGAGTAGACAAGGGCAAAAGCCAACGAATTGTATATCTTAGTTGTCAGAGTCACAACATCTGCAAGTGACATGATGATGCAGTTCAACACAGTTTCTGTTTTTATACCTTATATTTATAAGCAAATCAAAAAGGTTTGCCAAACACTCCCCCATGAAGCTGGTGCACAAAGGATAAAGGGGAAATGCACATCTGATTTTGTTGTAATGCATGGATTCAAGGTCGTTTTGTGTCAATGAAGCAGTGGAAAAGAAAAGTATGTTTACTGTACTTGATCGTAGCCATCAAATTTTTGACTGTGAGGCACGTTAGAAATGCACTGAGCCAAAATGGTGAGATTGGTGATCGGCAGTTGGTGAATTAAAATTCAATTTCTGTAGCTTACAGTTTTAAAAAAACAGAATTTTTCAAAATAGTACATTGTAAACTGTACTACACAATGATCTGTAATTGAATAAACGCTGATCATAATGTTTGGGCTAGATTTATAGTCCAACTCGTCCTCATGTCTATGAAAAGAGGAAAAAAGATTCATAACCAGACCATTAATATCTTACACTGGTCTCACACAACTGTGAAAGGTTTGTAGTGTATGTTTCATTCCAAAATAGAATCTGTACCAATTTACTTCAGAATATCATTGAACAGAATTTCTCATGTTAATCTATTCCAAGGGGAGGTACAATTCAATCATGGAGAATCTCCAGAGTTAGATTAGCATTATAAATTATTCTCCCACTCTCACATTTAATCGAATTCCTAACCAGTGGGATTTGGAACTGGTTGGGAAAAGTATTTGGTCTTACAGGGGATGGTTCGAGAACATGTAGTCCCTATCGAGAATGCAATCACTTCACATCATATCTGGTTGACCTGAATTTAATGTCATCTCCTGGCGAGGCTAAGCTTTACACTGAAATTACTTGTAGTTCATCTACTGAGGGAAATTGAATAACCACTATATGTAGTGTTTTTCCACCCAGGTTAAAAATTGACAAAAGTAGCCTTATTTATATTCATTCGCAGGACATGGCCAGGCTAGAATTTATTACCCATCCTGAATTGCCTACTGGGCAGTTAAGAGTCAACCTAATTGCAGTGGGTCTGGAGTCACATGTAGACCAGACCAAGTAAAGATGGCAGATTTCCTTCCCTAAGGGAGGAGAGTGAGCCAGATGGCTTTTTTCCCAAATTATAAGTAATGGTCTCATAGTCATCATTAGACACTTAATTCTAGATTCATTTTTATTGAATTCAATGGTAGGATTTGAACCCAGATCTCCAAAGCATTACCTAAATCTTTAGATTAATAGTCTAGCTATAATGCCACTGGGCCATCACCTCCCTTTGTGGGAATCTATTAGGTGTCAGATGTGGAATATTTGCCATCATCAACATGAAAAAGGCGGCAACGTTACCTGAAATATTTTCAGTGTATTGTAAATAACTAGATCATTCCTTTTACCTGTTCTGTCAGCTGCTATAACATTAGTGATTACACAGCAGGGTCAGTCAGATAGATGGGTGACTGCCAGGAAAGGTAAAAAAAAGTTCAGAAGCCTCCTGTGACTGTTTCTCTTTCAAACAGATATTCAGTTTTGGGTACTGTTGAATAGGATAGTCTGTCAGAGGAAAGTAGACGAGGCAGTCAGATCTTGGGCGCTAAGAATGCATCTAATGTTAGGCAGGGTTTGACAAAATTTTAAAAAGTAATTTTTGTAGGGGACTATCCTCTCAGGGGCACAGACAGGAAATTCTGCGGCAGTGAGTGTGAATCTCAGATAGTATGTTGCTTTCCTGGTGCCAGGATTAAGGACGTCTCAAAACGTTTGAAGCATTTTGTTAAAGGGGAATGTGAGAAGCTGAAAGTTATTGTACACGTTGGTAGGAATGACATGGTTAGGGAAAAAATTAAGGCTTTACAGAGTGAATATAAGAGGTTAGGTAGAAGATTAAAAACAGAACCTCAAAAGTAGTAATCTCTGGTTTACTCCTGGTGCCAAGCTATAATGACGCAAGGAATAAAAGGATGAAGGTGATAAATCAATGGCTGTAGAGGTAGTGTAATGTTTAGGACTCAGGTTCTTGGATCATTGGGATCTCTTCTGGGGCAGAAAAGACCTGTTCAAAAAGGATGGGTTTCATCTGAGCTGGAAAAGGACCAATATCCTTGCAGGGAGATTTGCTAGTTCTATTAAGAGATACTGTAAACTATTGGGTGGTAGTGGTGTTGTTGGAAGCATTCTAAGTAGCAGAGTAAATAGAAAGATAGATGAAGATGGTTCTGAATCTGAGAACAGCAAGTTAATTAGACAAGAGCAAGTCAGAGAATGAAGTAACTCTGAAGAATTAAAATGCATTTACATGAATGCAACGAGTCTTACAGGTAAGGCTGATGAACTCAGGGCATGTTTGGGAACTAGGTATTGAAGCATCATTGCTATTACAGAACTTGGCCGAAGGATAGTCAGGACTGGCAGCTCAATGATCTGAGTTTCTGACGTTTTAGGAAGGATATAAAAGGAGGCAAAAGAGCAGGGGGAGTAGTGTTTTTGATTAAGGAAAACATTACTGCTGTAACTAGAGAAAATATTTCTAAAAAATCATCCAGTGAAAACATATGGGTTGAAATTAGAAATAAGAAATGAATGATCACCTTGATAAGGTTGTACCATAAGCCCTGAAAAAGGCAGAGGAAAATTGAGGAACAAATATGTAGAGAGATCTCAGATATATGTAAGAATAATAAGTTAGTAACTGTTGGTAATTTTAGTTTTCCAAACATTGACAGGGACTATCATAGTGTTAAAGGTTTGGATGGTGAAGAATTTGTTAAATGCGTTCAAGAAATTTTGTTTTCTCAATATGTAATTGTTTCTACTAGAGAAGGAGCAAAACCTGACTTTCTCCTGGATAATAAGGTAGGGCAAGTGACTAAAGTAATAGTAGGGATCATTTTGGTCTAGTGATCATAATTCTAGTAGTTTTAAAATATTTATGGAAAAGGATAAACCTTCCATAAAAGTCAAAGTTTTTAATTGGAGTAAGGCAATTTAATAGCATGAGAAAAGAACTTTCAAAAGTTGATTGGAGTAGACTGTTCATAGGTAAAGAGACAGTTGTCCTCGTTTTTCAAGGACTGTAACCTCCCCCCCTCAGTGGTCGAGAACACCCTCAACCGTGTTTCCCACATCTCCCGCAACTCATCCCTCACACCCCGTCCACGCAATAAGAACCAAAAAAGAATCCGCCTCGTCCTCACGTACCACCCCACCAACCTCCGGATCCAACGCATCATCCTCCGACACTTCCGCCGTCTGCAATCCAACCCCACCACCAAAGACATCTTTCCCTCCCCACCCTTATCTGCTTTCCGGAGGGACCACTCTCTCCGTGGCTCCCTTGTCCGCTCCACA
>NC_063350.1:19523432-19596782 GCF_021869965.1 Rhincodon typus | reverse complement strand
TTTATTTCAGAACCCCCTTCCCCTCCCCCTTTTCTGATGAAGGGTCTAGGCCCGAAACGTCAGCCTTTCTGCTCCTATGAGGCTGCTTGGCCTGCTGTGTTCATTCAGCCCTGCACCTTGTTGTCTCGGATTCTCCAGCATCTGCAGTTCCTATTAGATCTGATAAATAGGATGCTTTCAAAAGTGTGACAATGAGAGTTCAGAGTCATTATGTTTCCTGGTATAGTGAAGGGTAAAGCTGGTAGGATTAGGGAACAATGGATGAATAAAGATATTGAGGTCCTAGTCAAGAATTAAAAAGAATCAGAAGTTAGATATAAACATCTGGGTTCAAATGAATCTTTTGAGAAGTATAAAGAATGTAACGGCATTCTTAAGAGGGAGAGCAGGAAGGCACAAAGGGGACATGAGATAGCCATGGCACATAAGGTTAAGGATAATCCAAAGAGATTCTACAAGTACATTGACAGCAAGAGATCAACTGGAGAGAGAGTTGGGCCCCTTAAAGATCAAAGAGGTCATCTTTGTGTTGAACCTCAGGAGATGGGAGAGATACGAAATGAATATTTTGTGTCAGTTTTTACTGTGGAGAAAGAAATGGAGACTAGAGAACACGCGTAAATAAATATTGATGTTTTGAAAACAGTTCACATTACAGAAGGGGAAGTTCTGGAGGTCTTAGAAAATATTAAGGTGGATAAATCTCTGGGACCTGATCTAAGGTATCCCAGGGCGTTGTGGGAAGTTAGGGAAGAAATTGTGGGGCTCCTTGCAGAAATATTTGTATCATCCATAACTACAGGTGAGGTGTCTGATGACTGGAAAGTGACTACTGTTGTGCCTTTGTTAAAAAGAGATGTACGAAGATGCCTAGGGACCATAGACCTGTGAGCTTGACTTCGGTGATGGATAAGTTGTTGGTGAAAAATGGATTTATATGCATTTGGAGAGACAAGGAATGATTAGAAATAGTCAGCATGGTTTTGTGTGTGGGAAATCAAGTCTCACAAACTTGATTGAGTTTTTTGAGGAAGTAACTAAGAAGATTGATGAGGCAGAACGGTAGACGTTGTTTACTTGGACTTTAGTAAAGCCTCTGACAATATTTTGTATGGTAGACTATGTAATAACATTAGGTCACATGGGATTTGGGATGAGCTTGCTAATTGGATACAAGATTGCTTAATGGCAGGAGACACAGAGTGGTGGTGGAGGGTTGTTTGTCGGAGGCATGTTACCCAGTGGTATGACACAGGGATCGACACTTCGTTCACTTTTGTTTGTTATTTATGTTCATAATTTAGATGAGAATATAGAAAGCATGGTTAGTAAGTTTGTGGATGACACCAAAATAGGTGATATAGTGGTTGGTGAAGAACGTTATCTAAGATTACAAGGAGATCTTGATCAATTGGGTCAATGGGCTGAGGAGTGGCAGACGGTGTTTAATTTGGATAAATGCGAGGTATTGCATTTTGGTAAAACAAAAAGTAGGGCCTTGGGTAGTGTTGTAGACCAGAAAGACCTAGGGGTTCAGGTGTATAATTCTTTGAAGATTGCATCACATACAGACAGGGTGGTTAAGAAGGCATTTAGCATGTTTGCCTTCATTGTTCAGACTTTTGAGTGCAGGAGTTGGGACGTCATGTGGAGGTTGTACAGAATGTTGATGAGGCCTCTTCTGGAGGTCTGTATCCAGTCGGGTCGCCCTGTTACAGGAAGGATATTAATAAGGTAGAGAGTGCTTAGAAAAGATTTACTAGGATGTTGCTAGTAATGGAGAGTTTGAGTTATAAGGAAAGGCTGGATAGGCTGGGACTTCTTTCACTGCAGTGCAGAAGGTTGAGGGGTGACCTTGTAGAAGTTTATAAAATCATGAGGGGTATAGATAAAGGCAAATGGCAGGTGTCATTTCCTGGAGAGGGGGGATTTCAAGACTAGGGGGCATATTTTTAAGCTGAGAGGAGAGAGATCTAAAAAGGACATGAGGGGAAACATTTTTAAACAACAGTGGATCATGTGTGGAATGAACTTCCAGAAGAAGCAATGAATGCAGTTGCAGTTACAGCAAATAAAAGACTTTGGGATAACTACATAATTAAGAAATATTTGGAGGGATATTGGCCAAGCGCAGGCAAGTGGGACTAGTTTAGTTGGCATTATGATCAGCATGGACTGGTTGGACTGAAGGGTCTGTTTCCCTGTTGTATGACTCTATTACTCTATTCAATTTGAGGGACATCACAGCCAAATCTCCTCCTATCTCTAATGCACATCAAGCAGGAATGGATTTAGTGTAGGGTTAGGTTGGGTTTCCATGTTCTGTTGTAGCATCCTCATGGTTAAAATCAACTCACTCAGCACAGAACATGACTTACTTTAAGTTCTTCAGCATTGAAAAATGTGACCTAGGCAGATGCTGTTGAAGATTACAATGCAGAATGTCTGTATGAATTAAGGATATGTCAAGAAAGAGATCTTGCGATCAATGTGAGCTCATGGAATCAAATCACCAATTTTGCTGCAAAGTAGATTCCATTCAAATTGACGTTTGTGCTTACTGAGAATAAATTGGAACATCACATCTTAATGAGGCATAGGTTTAGTGATCTGGGATTTTTTTCACCTCATAAAAGTAGTAATTTTTAAAAATATAATTTTTAAAAAATAATTCCTTAAACACTTCCACTGACGAGATTTTAAACTTTGTCATGTGGCTTAAAATCTCCTCAATAGGATGAATGATAGTTTGCTTAATGAATAAATGCATCATGTGAGGGTCTTGTGGTGCAGTGGTAATGTCCCTACATTTGGATTCAAATCCAACCTGCCCTAGATGTTTGTCTTAACATGTCTGATTACTATAAGTAAGTGCACCATGTGAAACTGACCACAGGGGTGTGTAGCTTTCTGGATGTGGTTCTGTGTCTAAGATGTTTGGGTTAAGTTTACAGGGAACAATTCCATCAAGCAAGATTCAACAGAATTTCAGTGTTGGATAAGATTTAATGGAAAGTTTCCATTAACAGTGAGTTAGACTTTCGGGGTAATTAAACTGAGAAAAATGTGTTTGATAAAACAAGACCCTAGAGTGGAATAATCTTAGAACAAGCATAGTTCTGAGCCAATATTTAAGATGCTAGTGATGCTTACATTGAACTAAGAGACTATAACTAGGTAAAGTACGGAGACTTTTGAAAGAATAACAATGCTGCAAATAAATGAGCAATTAGTCTTTCAAAACAGAACGGTGACCAAGTGATTAATATTTCAATTTGATAAATATCTGATTTGAGTTTGGGATATAAAGCAAATTGGTGCAGAAGGAAATTTGTATTGGGAATTTTAACTTAGTGTATCAATCACTGTTTGTTGTATTCTCAATAATTTAATGTAACTGATTCAGTGTGATAGTAGTATTCATGTTCTGATTTGAGTGGTAAAATTCTTTAGTTTTAAACAGGAAACCTTGCGGCTTAAATCTTTTGGTGAATGCCAGGACTTTTGAATTAACAAAAGCATCACTGATCTCTACTCAAAAGTTTGAGTGTGAATATTCAATCAGGTTAGAATTTGGTTTTATTGTATTGTTCTCTTTCTGCAAGTCTTTGGTATTCTGACATTGGGGTGAAATTGGTTTTGGCCAAAAGTGTTTACATTAACAGTCTGCTTGGTTAATGGTTTGAAGGGGAAAGGAAATGGAGATCAATGTGGAATAGTGTGTCAATTTTCTATCTATGACCGTGTGAGGAGGGGTCATTGTGGCTCCCCTCTTTTAAACCTTATTCAGTTGCAATACTTTGTCAATTTTTAGCATGTAGCATGTCACTTATTCAATAGTTAATTGAATTAATCATGAAGGAAAGTTAATTCCACAGTTTTCTTGAGTGAAAGTGACTCCTATCCTGAATTAAACAATAGAATGTAATACTAAACACAGACAAATACAGGTAATGAGTTTACAAAGGAGAGAGGAGGTGTCGTGGACAGAAAGAATTGTAAAAAAACAATCTTTAGATTGCAAGAATGATAATCCCCAAGTCCAAATATTTAATAGATGTTATCCTGTTTATTTAACAATGGTGAAGTTTGCAGATCTTCTGTTCTGAGAGCAATGATTTTTCCAAGTTGCTTTTTCACAGTACTAGTTTCTGTGGTTGTGGGGAAAGAACAGCTTCCAGTAACCTTGCTGCTATCAGTCATTGCTGCTTTCTGAACCTTCTTGCTCTTCAAAGACTGTGTTGATGTTCTGTTTTTTTTGTGGATTTTGGTGTATGTCTTTATTTCATTTCAATCTGGATAGTTACAGGCAACCTCTCATCTTTCAATAGGTGCAGTTTTCACACAAGCGAGTAAAACAGTTTCTTATTGACTCACTAAATTTCAGTGCCTCTTGATGAACATGGTAATTCCAAGGCAACTTGTTTTATATATTCCTTAAGTGATGCCTGAGCTTGTCTGGTGACAATAACCCATTTTTAACTTCATGAAAGTGTCAGATAATTATTGTCAAGTGATCAAAGTTTAATTATTGATCATCCATTTTCGCTGCAATCATTATGGGAGACTATGATCATTTTGGACTATCATTAATGATATGATGTCAGAGCAAGAAGGAGCCTATACCTAAGGGTGTAAGACACACCATCTTTTAATTCCACTACAGTGCAATGTTTAATAAAATCTTTTAATGCTCATTTATCTAAGTGTGGACTTGATCTTAAAACATCATCTGTTTCATCCTGCCTCATAAAGCAATTTTTAAAAAATTCTTCATCGCCTTTGTTCATGCATGAAGACTGAACAATTGTGCAAGGGTTGGTGGCATCCATGAAACTCCATCTCATCCCCAGACCTGAAACGTTAACTCTGTTTTATCCTTCACAGATGCTGCCAGACCTGCTGAGCTTTTCCAGCAACTTTATTTCTGTTCACGATTTACAGCATCCACAGTTCTTTTGGCTTTTAAACTCCATCTCAGACTTGGTCATCATTTTTGCAGGAAAAGGTGAGAAAGTTAACAGACATTTTATTTTCTCCGCTACATTCTTAAAGCCTTGGACATTTGGTCGGAAGAGCTACTGCAGTTGATGATAATTTTCTCTTTATCTGCACGTACCCTTTCACTGAATTAGTGTAGCAGAAGGCATTTCGTCTTTACCATTCTCAAAAGGAACGATCCATTCAATACCATTCTCCTTTGCCTTCTTGTAACTTTGCACATGTTCCTTTCAAATAACCATATAATTCCCTTTAAATTGTCTTGATTGAACATGCCTGCTTAATATTCTCTAGCAGTGCACACCAAGCTCTAGCTACTCATTCTGAAAAATAATTTTGTCTTATCACTTTTGCTGCTTTTCCTAATTACTTGGCATCTGTGCCCTCTTATTTTCAATTCTTTTATGAGTGGGAATAGTTTCTCCCTATTTGTTCTGTCCAGATTTCTTATGATTTTGAAAACTTCTAAACAAATCCCCTCACTGCCTTCTTCTCTCTGAGAGAAACAGTCCCAAATTCACCAGTGTTATTAATTGAAATTCCTCATCCTTGGAATCATTCTCATAAACTTCTTCTGTGCCCTCTCCAAAGACTTCATATCTTTTCTGAAGCATGGTGCCAGAACTGGCTGCAGTCTAGTATTGAATACAAGTTCAAGTTAACCTTCTTACTTTTGTACTTAATGTACCAAATAATAAAGTCTACAAAATTGTATGCTGTAATTGCTCTCTTCATCTGTGTTGCCACCTTACATGTATACACATATACTTTCCAAGTTGTCATGATTCATTTTTGAGCTGTGGTAGTGAATATTATCAGATGTTGGTGTTTGGAAAGGATTGTGGCCAGAGTCAATCATGCCTTCACCCAACATTTAATCTCATAGGAAGAGTTTCAATGTAGCAATCTAGTGCAGCACCTCCAGCAGTGAGGTGAGAGTGATAGTCCTTGACATTAGGGCTGTATCGACTGAACGTGTCATCAAGGAGCCCTAGCAAAACTAGAATCAACGGGTATCAGGGGCAAACAGTCTGGTGGTTAGAGTCATACCTGACACATTGGAAAATGGTCGTGGTTGTTGGAGGTCTTTCATCTCAGATCCAGGACATCTCTGCAGGAATTCCTCAGGGTAGTGTCCTAGGCCCAACCATCTTCAGTTGCTTCATCAATAACCTTTCCTCCATCATAAGGTCAAAAGTGGAAATGATTACACCGATGATTACACAAAGTTCAGCACCATTCGTGACTCCTCAGATAGTGAAGCAGTCCATGTCCAAATGCAACAAGATCTGGACAATATCCAGGCTTGGGTTGACAAATAGCAAGTAACATTCATGCCACACAAATGCCAGGCTATGACCATCACCAAAAAAAGACAACCTAACGACCGCCCCTTGACATTCAATGGTGTTACCATCACTGAATCCTCCATTATCAACATCTTGGGAGTTATCATTGATCAGAAACTCAACTGGACTCACCACATAAATGCAGAGGCGACAAGAGCAGGTCATAGCTAGGAA
Organism: Rhincodon typus; assembly: GCF_021869965.1. NCBI lineage: Eukaryota > Metazoa > Chordata > Chondrichthyes > Orectolobiformes > Rhincodontidae > Rhincodon > Rhincodon typus. The sequence goes on along the minus strand of NC_063350.1, from coordinate 19,590,258 downwards.
TACTGCAATGAATAACTCACCTCCTGACTCCTGAAAGCCTGTCCACCATCTACAAGGCATATCAGGAGTGTGATGGAATACTCCCCACTTGCCTGGAGGAGTGCAGCCCCAACAACACTCAAGAATCTTGATACCATCCAGGACAAAGCAGCCCACTTGATTGGCACTACATCTACAAGCATTCACTCCCTCCACCACCGACGCTCAGTAGCAGCAGTGCGTACTATCTACAAGATGCACCGTAGAAATTCACCAAAGATCCTCAGACAGCACCTTCCAAACCCATGACCACTGCCATCTAGAAGGATGAGGGCAGCAGATACCTGGGAACACTACCACCTTCAAGTTCGCCTCCAAGCCACTCACCATTCTGACCTGGAAATATATCCCGTTCCTTCACTATCACTGGGTCAAAATCCTGGAATTCCCCCCAGAATGGCATTGTGTGTCAGCCCACAGCAGATGGACTGCAGCGGTTCAAGAAGGCAGCTCACCACCACCTTCTCAAGGGCAACTAGAGATGGGCAATAATGGCTGGCCAGCCAGCGACGCCAACATCCCACAAAATGAATAAATAACAAAATCAGGAAAAACTCCCTTGCACAAATTTCTGTCACCTAACATGGAGTCTTGAGACAAATGCCCTGCAATTTTATCAAAAACAATGTATCTAGTTTAGTAATGGAATAAAAACAGTGCTGGATAAACTCAGCAAGTCTGACAGGATTTGTGAAGATAGAAACAAAGTTAATTTTTTGAGTCTAATGACTCTGCTTTGGAATTAAAGGGGGATAAAAAAATTATGTTTTCTATGCTTTTGAGGAGGGAAAAATCATCATCTACATTGTTCACTCCCCTCATGCCTTGGTTGCATGACTTTGCTCTCAACATATCTGTATATTGTCTACTATTCACACCAATCATTAACAGCTATTTTGCATCTCAATCCCTCCATTACTACCATTAGCTTTCCCTTTATCTTTTACTTTGGGCACCCTCACCATTTGTTTCACTAACCTTTCCTCCCCATCTGTCAACCATATAAACCCCATAGTTTTCCATCCACCTTTAGTTCTGAAGAAGCCATTGGACTCAAAGTATAAAGATTGTTTCTGTCTCCATAGGTGCTGTCAGACACGCTGTCTTTCTCAGAGATAGCTTGGAAATAAATAGAGGGAGAGGCATGGGGCTGGGTGAAGCCCCATCCCCTCCATTTATTTCTGAGCTCCCTCTCCCCTCCCCAGTCCTGATGAAGGGTGTAAACCTGAGACATCGACTTTCCTGCTCCTCTGATGCTGCCTGACCTGCTGTGTTCATCCAGCTCCACACTGTGTTGATGCTGTTTTTCTCTACCACTTTCTGTTTTCATTTCAGAGATAGTAAGAACTGCTGATGCTAGAGTCAGAGATAACACAGTGTGGAGCTGGAGGAACACAGCAGGCCAGGCAGAATCAGAAGAGCAGGAAAATTGATGGTTCGGGTTGGGACCCTTCTTCAAAAATGGGGGAGGGTTAAGGGAGCCGGCAAATAAATAGAGAGAGGAAGGGTGGGGCTCGGGAAGGTAGGTGGGATGGTGATAGGTGAGTGCAGGTAGGGAGTGGTGGGGATTGGTCAGTGAGGTGGGAGGGGCAGATAGGTGGGAGAGAAGGTGGACAAGTTGTATTGGGTCAAGGAGGCGGGGATGAGAGGGAGGATGGTCATGCGATGAGGCTGAGGGGTGGGGAGATTTTGAAACTGGTAAAGTCCACATTGAGACCATTGGGTTGTAGGCTTCCAAGGTGGAATATGAGGTGCTGCTCCTCCAGTTTCTGGGTGGTGTCATTGTGACACTGGAGGAGGCCCAGGATGGACATGTCTCTCAGGGAGTGGGAGGGGAGTTGAAATGGGTCGTGACCGGAAGGTGTTGTACCAGCTCCTTCAAAAAGATGGACTCCAATCTACATTCAGGCCATCCCAATTTGGCTCTGACCATGACAACATCTACATACACAACATCCAGATCCTCCAAAAAGCCTTCCTGCAAGAATGTGATCCCTTACTCCCAATTCCTCCGCCTCTGCTGCGTCTACTCCCAAGATCCACTACCAAACATCCCAGAAATCCTCGTATTTCAAGGACCACAACTTTGCCCCTTCGGTGGTCGACCGCATCTCTTGCGTTTCCCGCGCCCTGCCCTCACATCCCCTCCCTGCAACAAAAACAAAGACAGAATCCCCCTTGACCTCAGATATCACCCCACTAACCTCTGGATTCAACGTATCATTCTCCGCCACTCTGCCACCTGCAATCCGACCCCACAACCAAAGAGATATTTCCCTCCCCATCCCTATCTGCCTTCCGTAGGGACCGGTCTCTCTGTGACTCTCTCGTCTGCTCCACACTCCCCACTAGCCCCACCATCCTGGCACCTTACCCTGCAACCGCAGGAAGTGCTACACCTGTCCCTACACCTTCCCCTCACCCCCATCCAAAGCACCAAACAAACCTTTCACATCAGACAGAGGTTCACCTGCACATCCGTCAATGTGGTCTATTACATCCGCTTCTCCCGATGTGGCCTCCTTTACATCAGTGAGACCAAGAAGAAGCTTGGAGACCGCTTTGTAGAGCACCTGCACTCTGTTCACAACAAACGACAACACCTTCCAGTCGCGAACCATTTCAACTGCCCCTCCCACTCCCTGGATGACATGTCCATCTTGGGCCTCCTCCAGTGTCACAATGACGCCACCCAGAAACTGGAGGAGTAGCACCTCATATTCCACCTTGGAAGCCTACAACCCAATGGTCTCAATGTGGACTTTACCAGTTTCAAAATCTCCTCAAACCCGGCCTCATCCCATGACCAACTCTCCCTCTCATCCCCGTCTCCTTGACCTGACACAACCTGTCCGTCTTCTCTCCTACCTATCTGCTCCTCCCACCTCACTGACCAATCCCCACCACTCCCTACCTGCACTCACCTATCACCATCCCACCTACCTTTCTCAGCCCCACCCCTCCTCTCTCTATTTATTTCAGAGCTCCCTTCCCCCTCCCCCATTTCTGAAGAAGGGTCCCGACCCGAAACGTCAGCTTTCCTGCTCCTCTGATGCTGCCTGGCCTGCTGTGTTCATCCAGTTCTACATTGTGTTATCTCTGTTTTTATTTCAGATCTCCAGTAACTGCAGTATTTTGCTTTAACCAGCATAGGAATAGAATAATGCATGACAGTTTGCATAATGCTAACTGGATAAACTAATTTTAAAATTGGAGGATAAAACAAAACTACAGAACTTGGGTCATATGCAGTCATATTCTATGCAGGGATTCTATGATCCTATATGAGGGTCAATTGTCATCTTAAGAGTCAGCAACCCAGGAACATTTTCCAGGGGCATCTCAGATTTGAAGCTAGACCTCCTGGACATCTTCTAAGTGATATGGGAGATAATAAGAGTTGATAGCAGCTCTCAATGAAGAGGGTGACCATAGCCAGATAACTCTAGAAGCCAATAGACCTGAATGGGCCTGTGTGTTAGTTGTTATTAACTGATTAGCTGCACATTTACCTGTGTGAGTGGTGATGCCTGTTTGCAATTTTACTTATCTTCCGCTTTTCTGAGGAAAGATATTCTGGCATCGAAGTTAGTCCAGAGAATGTTCACTAGGTTAATTCTGGATACAGAGAACTTTTCTTTTGTGGAAAGATTGAGTAGGTTTGGCTTGTACTGGTTGGCATTTAGAAGAATGAGAGACCTTTATTGAAACATATATGATTCCTAGGGGGCTTGACAGGATAGACATGGAGATGTATAATCTCAGAGTAAGGGCTCATCCAATTAAGACAGATGAGAAGGAATCTTTTTCTCAGAAAGTGGTGAAGCCAATGAATTATTTACAGCAGAGGACTTTTGAGGCAGGGTTGTTAAATTTATCTCCGTTTTGAATATACTTCTAATCAGCAAGGGAATTAAAAGTTATGGGAATAAGGTCGGAGAGTGGAGCTGAGGATTATCAGATCAGCTATGATTCCACTGAAAGGTGGAACTGACTTGATGGACCAAATAGCCTGCACTTCTTGCTGTGTCTTAAGATCTAATGGACTGCAACATCAATTGTTTCAGCTAAGAACCTGTTTTAATGTTGTCATTCCAATCAGCCCCTTTATCTATTTGTCTGTCTGCTGATCAGCAATCCACCCCAGCGTTCAAGTCCATGAATTTTTGTTGCATTGTTATCTAAGTAAGTAAGGGAATAAATAGTCTAAATATTGTGGGGGCTGAAATAGTTGGAAATTGTGTTAGACTTTCTTCCCTTCTCTGGATATATATTCATCCTTGACTTTTTCATTAAGGTGTTGGATGAATTAAATTCAGATCCTAACTGTTCATTTTCTGATGCTTCTTTGTGTCTATGTGGACACATTAGATTGATTCCAGAGATGAGGGTTTGTCGTATGAAGAGAGATTGAGCAGTTTAGGCCTATACCATTTGGAGTTTAGAAGAATTAGAGGAAATCTAATTGAGGTACATAAGATGCTAAAGCGGATTGATAAAGTAGATGTAGAAAGATTTCATCCTCACTGGGGACAGTTCATAGTTTTAGGATATGGGGTAGCAGATTTGAAACAGAGTTGGTGACAAATTGGTTCTCTAAAAGGGTCGTGAATCTGTGGGAATTCACTACTCCATACTGTGGTGGATACTGGTACTCTGAGTAAAATTAAGGAGGAGATAGACAGATTTTTAATTAGTAATAGGTTGAAGGGTACTGGAGAGCAGGCAGGAAAGTGCAGTTGAGGATGAGATGAGATTAGCCATGATCGGATCAAATCATGCAGCAGGCTCGAGGAGCTGAGTTTCCTACTCCCGTTCCTAGCTTTTTCTGTTCATATTCCTGGACTACAGATCCTGCCTGATTTATTGGGGGTTTCCAGTATTCCCTGCCTTCCCTTAAAATTTTAAAGAATTGATGTTTGGAGGGGAGGGGAATAGAGAGCTCATCTGCCTGGACACTTCTCCCAGGTGCTGGGGGATGAGAGAACACAGCTCTTCAAAGGAACTCTTTGATTTCTAGTTCAGCCACCAGGGAGAAAGGAAAAATTAGGCAGAATCTTAAAGCGGCCTGAATGACATGGGCGATGGTGAGATTTGTGACAGAATTGGCTGAGAAGTCCAGTGACGTGTAACCTGATATGGGGTGCAACTCACTGCATCTTTTTTCTCAGTTGGGCATTGAGGAGAACTTCTTGTTAGGCAACAAGTTGCCTATTAAACGGGGATTATTGCATTTCAAATGCTTCATTAATTGCACATCTTGCCTCATTAATATGCAGCTTTCTAACCTGCCAAACACACTAAACAAGTACAATGTCATGAATTCTTGACATGAAAGTCAGAATGGTTTCCTGTGGACTTCAACTTGCCACTGGCTGTGAAAAGCATCCGTGTTGAGCAGCAGCAAACGGCATGTCAGGGTGTGATCCATAGGCACTGGTCACATGCACCCCTCATCCACAAACATTGGCATCTGAGATTTGCCAATTCCTTTAGATCCTCGAGGCATCTCTCCGAGTCACTTGCAGTTCACTTAGGAAGCACAGAGCTGTATTCAGGGGGCACCACAGATCATAGAATGCAGGGCATTCGGCCCATCGATTTCACACCAACCCTGCGAAGAGCACCCCATCCAGACCCACCAACCTACCTTATCCCTGTAACCCTGCATTTCCTAGGCTTATCTACCTAGCCTGCACATCTCTGGGCAATTTAGCATGGCCAATCCACCCAACCTACAGATCTTGGGACTGTGGGATGAAACCGGACCACCCGGAGGAAACCCATGCAGACATGGGGAGAATGTGCAAACTCCACACAAACAGTCGGTTGAGGGTGAAATCGAACCTGGGTCCCTGCCGCTGTGAGGCAGCAATGTGAATCACTGAGCCACTGTCCCAGGGGCTTGGGTTGGGGGGGGTGGGAAGGTGAAGGTGGGCTGGAGAGGATCAATGTAGGCAGGTTGGGTGGGATTTGGGAGGTGAGAAATCTGTGGGATTTGTGGGAAGGTGTCGTGTGCTCACTAACAGGTTTAGGCAGAGGCTGGTAGTCACTGCTTGAAGAGCAGTCACTGTTACCCTCCACAGTGTTGGAAATCGAAAAAAAAACCTGGAGTGGGTGGGGTAAATGTCTCGAACTGTGCAAGAGAGGGTGGCAGAACCAGCCAATATGAGACCCTCTAGGGGTCAAGACCATTACATACAGACCCACACACTGTACAGAAGACAGACCTCTGGGTTCCTAATTACTGATGACCAATATTTCCTCTAAGCTGCAGTAATATGCAACTGATGCAGCATGTTCCACACAATATGATTATGATAGACCTATTAATTACAAAATGCCTTCCATGCTACGGGCATCGATTGGTTCAGTCCTCATAACAGGTGTAGGGATATCTAGCTGCAACTGATCCATATCCACTCATGCAAGCAGCATGTTAGATTTGTACTGCCCACTGATCTCCATAATTCCTGAAGCCAGTGATTTTCATTGGCTGCTTAATTCAGCCAGGTGCCCACTATTGCATATGGCTGGAGCTATTTTGAGGTAGTCTGTGTAGTACAAGGGGATAGGAACATGCTAATCATGATCATGTAACTGATGATGTTGCTCTGATATTGCCATAGCTGCAGCAGGAATAAGAAATTACACTAGAATGCCATTTTCTGTAACCTGTATCCAAAACGTATAAATCATGTGTGCTACAGTACTGGAAAGAGCAAGAAAGTCTTCCTCCAGGATAGGGATGAAATAGGGAAGCTGGAGGCCAAGAAGAACAGTCTCACAGAGTGTATGCACAGGCATCCAATGTTCAGAGAGTGGAGGGGTGGTACAATGTGCTCATAAAGCACACTGAAAACAAGAATCATATTAAAACATGCTACCATACTGCGGTGTTAGAATAATAAAGTGTAGTGACTGTAAAGGAGACTTCAAAATTATCAAATTGAAGTCAGATCACAGCGCATGAGGCACATGGGAAAAAAAAGAGGGAAGACTCCAACAGACAAAACAGAACTTCAGAAGATTCCAAAGTCAGAGCAGTACAATGAGAAGACTCCAGAGAACAGATGACATTGGTCAGAAAAGACTTGGAGCAAAGAAAAAAAAAATCAAGTACTTGTCTATGTAATTGTGGTGCAGTAATTAAGTACGATGGCAGCTCCTGTCAAGACATTGTTATTGCTGTTGCCAGAGCATTGGAAAATGTGAGCACCCATAACAGGCTAGAAATTGGAGCCCTGGAAGTAGCAGTTCAAAGATGCAGGACTGCATACGGTTTCATACAAGTTAAGAAGAAATGGCATCATAACAGTACATTTCTGTTTACAGCTAGATTATGGTTGATGAGGCAGGGTGTAAATCAAATTGCTACTAACCCTGACATCCTAATCAAAGTGTCCAATACATTCTTTAGTCCAAAGAGAAATCTACTCATTGAATCAGTGAGATTTAATCAATAGTCCCAGCGACAAGGGGAATTGAAATTCTATCTGATTGAAGAGTTTACTTGAGATCACTTTGTTGTAGGTATCAGAGATGAAAAATTGCCAGATTTTCTTCAGCCAAATGAGGGTCTTACGTTAGAGTAAGCAATTCAATATGCTGCGTGATTTCAAATTAAGGACTGGAGTCAATCAATTCTGAGGGGAGTCACAAAGGATTCTTTAGATTCAGTTGGATTGGTGTTTGCAAGATGGAAACATCACCCTCCCAAATGTTCACCAAAACAGCAGGAAACAACATCATTGTCCATATCAGAATGTTCAATGTCTTGTTCAAGGCAACAACACAGTGCAATAAATGTCCAGCAGAGGGAGCTGAGTACTATGAATGTGAAGGAGTAGGTCACTGCAAAAAACGTTGCAGATCAGCACCTCCGACATCACCACAAAAAGAGGTCCAACAAAGGAAAAAAAGTCCTAAAAGAGGGAAAGTGTTTGGATCAGAAAAAGATCAACAAAGAAAGCCAAAATTATTAATTGAAGTCAAAGAGGGCCAGCAGAGTTTCATCACTCTGGTGACCCAGCATTTCAAAGGAAATAGAAAATGTTATTGCACTATGTCATGCATGTGCCATCAAGATTAAGGTGTTAACAAGACATTAAGGTCTTTAAAATTTCCAACAATGCCTTGAGAAATGTTGAATAAACCTGTTGTTACCCTGAATAAGGAATGAGGAGAGACGCATTTAGTCCTGGTAGGCTATTGCTCGAGACAGATTGAAGTTTGAAGACTTCATGCAGTTACAGCAAAATCAGTGATGAGAGCACACTGAAATAATTTTTACATGGTTTTCCAGAGAAAGTAGTTTCAGACAATAGACTTCAATTTGTGAATAAGGAGTTCAGGAAGTTCATGACAAGAAGGTATATCAATAGGCAACAAGTCCTCTATTTCATCCTCAGTCAAATCGAGAAGCAGAGAGGATAATCAAGACCATAACATTGCTAATGTTGAAGATTGCAGATTGGGAATGAGCATGGCGCAGCTAAAGAACATCATTCAACATTGGATAAATATTGGTAGACCAACTCTTGGGAAGAAGCTTTAACCAGAAATACCATGGTTGGGGTGAAATTTCAGGACAATTATAACATCTCAGGACCATGAGAAGGTCAAGGAGATAGTAAAGAAAGTGGCAGAAGTGGTATCACTTGACAGAAGGCGCAAAAACATTGTCAACTTTGACACCAGTTCATAAAGTGTGGATAAGGGCAGACAAACAGAGGCAACCATCCTTAAAGAAACTGAATGAGTGAGGTCATATATAGCCCATCAACCTGAAAGAATATACATGAAACAAAAGGCATTGGTCTTACTTGAACCAGGAAACAAGACCAAGTATGATTATTACAGGTGTGGGAGAGACATAACTGTAACACATCAAGTATGGTACAGGATGATACAGCAGGGCCAGGAATGGTGCAGAGCCATCATCCTCATTTGGAAATCAAGGGTAGTGGGTCAGGGTGACCAATCGGATTTTCAATTTGTTTCTACCTCTGAGATCTAGATTTTGAGAAATGGTGGGGGACTGGTAATGATAATGGTATTAATTTTAATAATGACACAATGCCATTTAAAAAAGTTACTGGAATTATATAAACGAAGCAAAAGAGAGACCTGTGGAAGTGTAATATAATGGAATATGACTAATGTTGTTGAAGTTCAAGCAGAAGAACAAGCCAATGAGAGGCACGTAATAGAGTGGGATTAAAAATTACACTAGAGACCTGTAACGCAGACACTAGTAAATATATATAAAAGTGTAAATAAAGAACATTATACTACTGAAGCAAGAAAGAAAGAGAAAGAGAGTGATTAACCCTTGGGTAAGGATAAATTAAGAATACTAGAAGAATGGCAGCTTAATAAAAAAGGGAGTAACCTTAAAAATGCACCCAATGTCTGGAGAAACCAGAGACAGTGCAATGTGCTCATAAAACTTACTGAAAACAAGAATCCTCTTAAAACAGGCTGGCAGCAGTGTTAGCACATTAAAGCAGTCTGCATCTCATAAAGACAGGCGGATTATGCCAGTGTCAAGGAGTAAATAGATTTTGAAGAACTTTTTCAAGGCGGCTCAGCTTACTAGAAAGAATGTACCAGGGCTTCTGCTAACACACTCTGGAGAAAGGAGAGACATTGATGACTCCAGACATGTCCTCAGAAGGCACTGTGAAGAGGTAGTGGAAGAGGTAAATGCTAGGAATGTACCTCCAAGACCATGGATAGAGTACAAGAAGAACCTAACCTGACACAAATTATGAAAGTGTCTGAGTGCAATTCTCAAATGGCATATTACCCCAGCTGCACCATGAACTTCATTGATTCATTTCGGCCCCATCATCCGCCTATCAACAATTTTTAGCAATCAGTACTCACCCATTTAATTGACATGGTCTGCCTCAACTTCACACAGCACAGTTGCAAAGCTAACATCTATAACTCACAACAACTATTCGGCTGCGGCAGCCACATTACCCCAAGAGTATTGCAGAGAACCGAGAGTCATACTTCACTCTTTCTGGCTGGATGATGGAGTGTGTACAAGAAGAATAAGCAAAAGACTGTGTGCTTGTATGCTTTTAACACCATGGAAGTGATGGTGGCAGTCATTTTCACTGGCAGTGCCAGAGGGATAAATAACAACGGTCTGTAATCTTGAACACATCTAAACTCTACTGCCTGTGTCCTAGCTAACAGCAAGCACATTCGCCTATTACTTTTGAGAGCCAATGTAGATCAGCATGTAGTGATATTGTCATTGTGTTAGTAATCCAGAGGTCCAGGCTAATGTTGTGCTGAAATGGGTTCAAATCCCATCATGGCAGATTATGAGTTTGGAATTCAATAAAAATCTGGAATTAAAAGCTAGCCCAATGGTGACCATTTGGCTGTTGTGAAAACCCATCCAATTCACTAACATTCCTTAGGGAAGAGTATCTGCCCTCTGTACCCAGGCTTGCCTACATGTGAAACAGACCCACAGCATTTTGAGATAACAAGGTATAGAGCTGAATGAACACAGCAGGCCAAGCAGCATCAGAGGAGCAGGAAAGCTGATGTTTTGGGCCTAGACCCTTCTTCAGAAATTTTGGTTGATTCTTAAGTGCCCTCTGGGCAAATAGGGATGGACAATAATTGCTGGCCTAGCCAGCAACGTCCACATCCATTGAATGAATAATAAAAGTACAATTTTCAAATGCCTCATTTTTAAAAAATTGCCATGAGTTTCCAAATTGCGCCATAGCCACACTCACTATAATCTTCTCCAGCCCCATGACCTTCCAAGTTATCTGCTTTCCTCTCATTCTTGGCCCTTGAACATCCCCAATTTTATTTGGTATGTTATTTGTGACTGTATTTGCAGCTGTTAAAGGCTTAAACTCGAGAATTACCTCTCAATGCTTCTACCTAAAGCACTCCCTGAAACCACCTCCCTTGATTAACCTCTTCCTCTGCCTTCTTATCTCCTTATGTGGTGACACGAAGTTAAAGTTTGGTTAATAACATTCCTGTGAAGTGTTTCAGATGTTTTAATGCATTAATGGCACTATGAATTGTTAATTGTTAATCCTCTTTCTTGCTTCCCACTTCTCCTATACCCTGTCTTCTAATTCATAATCTGCCAACAAATACATAAGCATGTGTTTTCTTCTCTCCCTTCAACATAACCAAATCCTCGTCTCTTCTTCATTCTAAAAACACAGAACTGGAAATTCTAGTCAGAGGAAGTTAGGAAAACAAGTAGTGATAATGAAGAGACAATATCACTTGAGCTTGTAGTTGGGGCCAGCTCAGAGACAGATGTGCCACACACTTTAGGATAGTATGTCAACACAGTCACTGAGCCATTGAAATCAATATGACCAAGTTTAGATGAAGACCATGTAGGATAGTGTGTGCACAAATGTTCTCTGCACCATTAAGAAGCCATGTGTAGCCCCAATTTATTTTCTCAGTCATGTTCAATTCTCACAGGAATGGCGAATGCTCTAACTGTGTCTGGAAGCATATATTAAAAGACACCAAAGTACTACAAGACCAGCTTGAGTGGACTGCTTTCTGTAGAGTATTGATGTGAATCCTTGAAAAAGGCACAATTGCAGCATATCTAACCTACATATACATTGTGGTCACCTTAAATAGCACTGATGGACATCGTGGGATGCTTCCCATCTTTTCACATTGAGTTCAGCTGTATAAGTTTCTGACAGGGTGTAGGCTGAAGCACTAGTTACAGTGACTTTACAGCAGTGTTACCCATTGACTCACTGAGCTGCAAGGGGTTTGACATGTGTGCCCCAACAAGACAGTACACTGTTCACTTTCTATCAGAAATATATGCACAAATACTAGACCCCATTTTTGTGGTGCTACGTGCTTCGTTTTATCCTCTTATTGGGTCTGTTGGGGATAAGTGCCAGATTTAACAACTTAATGTGCGGAGTTAGCACTAAGGATCAAAATTAAAATTAAAATGATACCACTACGAAAACAGCTTCAAAAAATGATGGACATATGTGTCTGTTTTAACTGTTTGACTAACTGAACCAAACAATTGTAACCATTATAATTTGGGTTTCTTTATTAAATTTTCAATCAGCTTACAGCAAAGGAAGCATTTAAGACTGATGCTCTCTGAGAAAATAATATGAAACAACTCCCTTTTATTATTATATGTTTAATACCACAGGGACACTATTTTATCTGATGTGCACACATGGCCAATGCCAATCATTAGCTGAGCTCTAGGTCACAGAATGGAATGGGCCATTTTTACCACTAACCTCTTACTAGTATTGTAATTTCAGTTCACTCAGCCCAATGTCTAACTGCTCTTTGAATGGCCTTTAATGCATTTATGTCTGCTGTTTTACCTAGTATTTATTTCCCTTTGAGTAAAGATATTAACTTTTTCTTAAAATTCTGTATAAAGAACTGACCTAACTTATTAAATATTATTATTGCAATATTATTATGAGTTTTGCAGATCTCTCAAGTTTGACACTTCATATATCTCTGAAATAACTCCACAGAGGCTAGTATCCCATCATCAAGTTACCCTTCCTTTCCACATGAACAGTCGTTGGCGAGAGTACTGCCTCATAAAGAGTCAGACACCAGGGCGCCAGTATCCCTGACACTCATCCCTTTGATATCAGCCAAGGCATCCTGATTAGACCAGATTAGCAGCCTCAATTAGGGAACCCATATTCTATGAGGTCCAGGTGGCTGACCACATTACAGTCACCACATCTCACTAATACTCCCTTCAACGTTCTCTCTAGATAATGGCTACCTTGGATTCTCTCATCTTAATAACTTCACCTTTGCATTTTGATCCTCTTTCAGTTTCTCAAGTACATGCATAGTCTTTTGGGGATATGTTGTCTAGGATTGGAATATGATGTTGTATGTGAGGTCTAAACCCTAATATAATCTCAGTAGACTGGAGTGAGTTCAATCCTGCTCAGTTGGCAGAAATTGCATGGGTGGCCAGTTATAATGGGCTGGAAGACTGATTTATCAATCATTATGCTCAACCGTTATGCTCAACCGTTATCAAACGTTTGCTCCCTTCCTTCAGCCTACACTTTTTCTGGTGAAAACCAGCAGAGAGCTTAAAGGAAGTTTACTTAAGGTTGAGGAAGCAAGGATCAGACAGGGCTTTAGAGGGCTGCAAGGTAGCCAGGAAGGAATTGAAGAATGGACATAGGAGAGATAGAAGGGGGTATGAAAAAGCCTTGGTGGGTAGGATTAAGGAAAACCCCAAAGTGTTCTATACTTACATGAGGAACAAGAGGATGGCCAGAGTCAGGGTAAGGCCAACCAGGGATAGTGGAGGGAACTTGTGCGCGATGTTGGAGGAGATAGGGGAGGCCCTTAATGAATACTTTGCTTCAATATTCACCAGTGAGAGGGATCTTGACGTTTTTGAGGACAGCATGAAACAGGCTGATATGCTCAAACAGGTTGATGTTAGGAAGGAGGATGTGCTAGAAATTTTGAAAAACATGAGAATAAATAAGTCCCCAGGCCAGACGGGATACACCCAAAGTTACTACGGGAAGCGAGGGAAGAGATTGCTGGCCCTTTGGCAGTGATCTTTGCGTCCTCACTGTCCACTGGAGTCGTATCAGATGATTGGAGGGTGGCAAAGGTTATTCCCTTGTTCAAGAAAGGAATAGGGATAATCCTGGGAATTACAGACCAGTCAGTCTTACTTACTTCTGTGGTGGGCAAATTATTGGAGAGGATTCTGAAAGATGGTATTTATGATTATTTGGAAAAGCATAGCTTGATTAGAAATAGTCAGCATAGCTTTGTGAGGGGCAGGTCATGCCTCACAAGCCTCATTGAATTCTTTGAGGATGTGACAAAACATATTGATGAAGGCAGAGCAGTGGATGTGGTGTATATGGATTTCAGCAAGGCATTTGATAAGGTTCTCCATGGTAGGCTAATTCAGGAAGTAAGGAGGCATGGGATTCAGGGAAATTTGGCTGTCTGGATACAGAAATGGCTGTCCAATAGAAGGCAGAGGGTGGTAGTAGATGGAAAGTATTCAGCCTAGAGCTCGGTGACCAGTGGTGTGCTGCAGGGATCTGTTCTGGGACCTCTGCTCTTTGTGATCTTTATAATTGACTTGGATGAGGAAGTGGAAGGGTGCGTTAGTAAGTTTGCTGATGACACGAAGATTGCTGGCGTTGTGGATAGTGTGGAGGGCTGTTGTTAGGTTGCAATGGGACATTGACAGGATGCAGAGCTGGGCCAAGAAGTGGCAGATGGAATTCAACCCGGAAAAGTGTGAAGTGATTCATTTTGGTAGGTCGAATTTGAATGCAGAATACAGGGTTAATGGCAGGATTCTCGGCAGTGTGGAGCAACAGAGGGATCTTGGGGTCCATGTCCATAGATCCCTCGAAGTTGCCACCCAAGTTGATAGGGTTGTAAAGAAGGCGTATGGTGTGTTGGCTTTCATTGACAGGGGAATTGAGTTTAAAAGCCATGAGGTTATGCTGCAGCTCTATAAAATCCTGGTTAGACCACACTTGGAATATTGTGTTCAGTTCTGGTCGCCGCATTACAGGAAAGATGTGGAAGCTTTAGAGAGGGTGCAGAGGAGATTTACCAGATGCTGCCTGGATTGGGGGGGCAGGTCTTATGAGGAAAGGTTGAGGTAGCTAGGGCTTTTCTCATTGGAGGGAAGAAGGATGAGAGGTGACTTGATAGAAGTGTACAAGATGATGAGAGGCATAGATAGAGTGGATAGCCAGAGACTTTTTCCCAGGGCGGAAATGACTATTACGAGGGGACATAATTTTAAGATGATTGGAGGAAGGTATAGGGGAGATGTCAGAGGTAGGTTCTTTACACAGAGAGTGGTGGGTGTGTGGAATGTGCTGCTGGTGGTGGTAGGGGAGTCAGATACATTAGGGACATTGAAGCGACTCTTGGATAGGCACATGCATGATTGTAAAATGTGGGATATTCAGGGTAGTTTGATCTTAGAGTAGGATAATAGGTCAGCACAACATCGTGGGCCGAAAGGCCTGTACTGTGCTGTATTGTTCTATGTTCTGTATAAATTAGGCCCTGGAGACATTATCTGGGCCCAAATGCTATTTTTAATTTGTCATATAAGTATGGAAATCATTGTGGAATTCCTGGAAAGATGGATTGGCACTAGAATGTTCCTTCTCATTTTTTAACTTGTCTTGTGGTGCCAAGAGGAGCAGGATGCCTCTTTTTGTTTGTACAAGTAAAACTGAAGTCTTCCTATCTCAGCATTCCCTTTCTTCCTGATGATAAGACCTTCCCAAAATTCTCTCCTTTCAACTTGCCCTAGGAATACTTTCTGATGGAAATGCAGAAAATGTTGGAGAGATTAAGCAGGTTTGGCAGATCAGTGGAGAAAGTAACAGAGGTAATGTTTCAAGTCTGATATGATTCTTGCTAACATTGGAGGTGATGAGTGTCTTGCTATTTCAGGATATACGTAGATGCAGGACTTTGTTTCTGCATCCAGCTAGTGTGAGAGTGGAGGGCAAGAGTCGTTGCACCAAACCATGACATGCATTATAGACCATTCTGTGTTTAATTGCAAATTGTTCTTAGAAATTTGAGTTATTCTTAGGTATCAAATGAAACATTTCATAATCAATTCTATTTCTTTCATCTAAAGAAATAGAATACTTAGTCAAACCAGCTATATTCTATGAAGGCCCTGATATCTTAACATATGTGCACTTTCAGAGGCTGTGGCAAAATTTATGGTTAAATATTAAAATAAAAATGTTGAATCACTTTTTTTAGATAATTCCTTCAAATTGGATTGCTGATTGTGAGTAACGGTTCAGAGTACAGAGGAAGACACCAATAACCCAAGGCCTTGGTAAATATTATGTGTGGGTAACACCCTAACAAAAAGATAAGGAGTGCACTCTGAATCAATCCATTGTAAAAGTGCATAAATACAGAACATGGAGCCACCACAAGAGTAATGGAGCCTTTATTACGACACATAATACTCAGGAAAAGTACAAAGTTCCATATAAAACTTAAGTACCGAATCTTGTCATAGATACTGTTAGAATCATGTTACTGCTTTTCGTTGTAAAATATTTGGTCAGAACTCTTTTCACTCTATTGCTTTTCAGGAATTTCCATTATTATTCTTCATGATGAGTAATCAGTTATCAAAACAATTTATATGTAAGGTCAACAGGATACTTACATATTTTAAATTGTTTTCATCCTATTAGATCGCCACATTTTCTAACATTCATACAATGTGATATCAGCCTACACCGTCTTAAAAGTTCATACAAAACATTTAGAAAACAAAGTTGCTACTTAATGTAAATGGATTGCTTTGTGGTGCATGGTGTGTGCTATAAATGAAATATGGTGAGATTAAAAGCAGCTACAATATGTAAATTTAATCGTCCTTATCCTTGGCACCGTGCTTCAGAATGCGGGTGAATTCCACATAGTTGAAATTGCTTTTCTTGTCAATTGGTGCTTCTCGGAAAAGTTCATCAACTTCCTCATCTGTGAACCTGTCTCCCATTGTGGTCAGCAGCTCACGCAGGTGGTCTTCATGAATGAAGCCTACAGGAAATCAAAATTGTTTACAGATTATAGTTTTATTATTTGTTCAACCATTGGGTATCATATTCTATTTAATTTTAGAAAAAAACTTGCTTACTTCAGTTTGCAAAACCTGAACTAATTTGGGATTATTGGTAATATAACTGGAGTAATATGCCAAAGATCCAGTTTAGTGAGCTGAGGACACAGGTTCAAATTTCACCACAGTGTAGTGGAATTTAAATTCGGTTAATAGAATCTGGAATTAAAAGTTAATCTCAATAATGTAGACATGAAACTATGAAACAGTAGTTCTGAGGAAGGGTCACCGGACCCAAAATGTTAACTCTGATTTTTTTCTTCACAAATGCTGCCAGGCCTGCTGAGCTTTTCCAGCAACTTTGTTTTTGTTCCTGATTTACAGCATCTGCAGTTCTTTCAGTTTTTATGAAAGTGTTAGTGATTGTTGTAAAAACCTATCAGGCTCACAAATGTCCCATAAGAAAGAAAATCTGCCTTTCATACCTGACCTGGTCAACACGTAACTCCGGACAGTATGGTTGATCTTAACTGCTCTCTGAAGCAGCCTAGTAAACCTCAACTTTCAAGAGTTTTTAGGCATGGGCAAAGAATGTTGACCTTGCCAACGACACCCACATTCAATCAAAAACAAAAAAAAATGCCTCCGAGTTAAGAGAGTGTTGAGTAGCAATGCACTTTGTTTGACGCAACACAGACATAATTTATCCTAAGTTTGATAAATGTGAAACTTCGGTTGGAAAATCTGTGCTAAACTTAAAAAAAAGGGTAATTGTATTGGAATTAAGGCAAAGTTAGCAGGAGAGGACTGGGAAAGGAGTTGAGGAACAATGGCAGATATAAGAAAATAGTTAATGACTCACAGCAAAGATATGACCCAGGAAAGAAGGACAGATAAGAAAGATGACCAAATAAACTGATTATGGTTAACTAAGGAATTTAAGGAGACTAACAATCTGAAAGAGAAAAAAAATAATGTGGCAAAGATTAATGTTAAAACAGAGGATTGAGAAAGTTTTAAAAGCTGTCAAAAGATGACCAAAAAATGAATAGAGGGAGAAAACAAACTGAGGGCAAACTAGCAAATAATATACAAACTGAAAGCAAAAGCTTCTTTAAATATATGAAAAGCTAGAGAGAGAGATTGAAGTGAACATGGGCCCCTTAGGGAAATAATAATGGGGAACCAGGAAATGACAGAGGTGTTGAATAAATACTTCACATCAGACTTCACTGTAGAAGACACTAATAGTATCAAAAAATTTGAAATAATCAAGGAGTTAAATGAGGGGAGGGAGTAAATAAACAATAACTATCATTAGAGAAAACCTACTAGACTCCCTACCTACAGTCACCTTTACTGGCTCCATCCCCGTCTCCTTGACCTGTCCATCTTATCTCCACCTATCTGCTCCTCTATCCACCTTCCATCATCGTCTCCCCCTCTCTCTATTTATTTCAGAGTCCCCTTCCCCTCCCCCATTTCTGAAGAAGGGTCCAGACCTGAAACATCAGCTTTCCTGCTCCTCTGATGCTGCCTGGCCTGCTGTGTTCATCCAGCTCTACACCTTGTTATCTACTAGAGAAGTAAATGGGGCTAAAGGCTGATTATAGAGATACTGATAGTATCTTCAAGAATCCTTAGATTGTGGAAAGTCTGAGAGGATTGAAAAACTGCCAATTTAACACCCGTATTCAAACAGGGAGAAAGACAAAAAAAAGAACAGTTCAACAGTTAGCTTAACATTTGTCATTGCGAAGATGTTTAGAGTCTGTTAGAAAGAATGTAAAGGCGGAGTATTTAGAAATACATAATATAATCAAGCAGAGTCAACATGGCTTTGTGAAGGGGAAATCATCCATGAACAGGTAACGGGGATCAGTAGATGTAATATATTTGGTTTTTCAAAAGATGTTCAATAAGTTACTACACAAAAGGCTACTTAGTAAGATAAGAGGTCATGACTTTGGGGGTGGTACATTCTCATGGATTGAGGAATGGCTAACTAATAGAAGACCAACAATTGGGATAAAGGGAGCATTTTCAGGATAGAAACCTGTAATTGGTGGAGTTCCACAGGATTTGGTACTGGGTCCACAATTATTTACAATATATTTTCATAACTTGGATAAGGAAAGGGAATGCACTATAGCCAAGTTTGCAGATGACAAAAAAAAATAGGTGGGAAGGTATGTAGTGGGGATGACACAAAAAGTCTATAGATAGACATAGACAGGTTAAGTGCAAAAACTTAGCAGATGCAATCTAATGTGAGAAAACATTAGGTTATTCTCTTTGGCATAAAGAATAGAAGAACTGAATTTTTTTAAATGGAGAAAGCTGCAGCAGAGAGGGATTTGAGGTCCTTGTGCATGAATCACAAAAAAAAAGGCATCCAACTTCAGCGGGTGATAGAGTCATAGAGTCATATAGCTTGGAAACAGACCCCTTGGCCCAACTTGTCCATGCCGATTATACATCCCAATCTGATCTAGTCCCATTTGCCAGCATGTGACCCATATCCCTCTAAACACTTTCTATTCATATACCCATGCAGATGCCTTTTAAATGTTGTAATTGTTCTGACCTCCACCGCTTCCTCTAGTAGCTTGTTCCATACACGCACCACCCTCTGCATGAAAAAGTTACCCTTCGGGTCCTTTTTAAATCTTGCCCCTCCCATCTTAAACCTGTGCCCTCTTACATTAAAACTATGCCCTCTAGTTTTGGACTTCCTCACCCTTGGAAAAAGACCTTGGATATTCATCCTATCCATGCCCCTCATGATTTTATAAACCTATATAAAGGTCACTCACAGCAGTGAATGAAATGTTGGCCTTTATATCAAAGGGAACAGGGTATAAAATTAGGGAGATCTTGCTAAAATTATGTAAGGCACTAGTCAGATCACAGCCAGAATGCTGTAAACAGTTGCAGTCCCCTTATCCAAGGAAAGATTTACTGGTATTGGAATAAGTCTAGAGAAGGATCATTACATTGATTCTGGTTATGAAAAGAGGTTGAGTTGGTTGGGCCTGAATTCATTGGAGTTTAGAAGAATGAGAGGTGACCTTATTGAAACACGAGATTCTTAGGCAGCTTGACAAGGTGGATTTGGAGCGATTATTCACCCTTGTGTGAAGCCTAGATATAATATGAGACAACAAGGTGCAGGGCTGGATGAACACAGCAGGCCAAGCAGCATCATAGGAGCAGAGAGGCTGACGTTTCGGGCCTAGACCCTTCATATATTTGGATTTACAAAAAGGCATAGTCTCAGGGTAAGGAATTGCCCATTTAAGGTGAGGAAGAGGTTTTTTTCCCCCCTTCTAACGGTAGTCAAATTGTAGAAGTTTTCACTGCAAAAGGCTGTAGAGGCTGCGTAATTAAGTATATTGGAAACTACAAATCTTTAATGAGTAAGGGAATCAAGGGTTATGAGGACAAGACAGGAAAACGGAAGGTGAGGATTATCAGATTAGCTGTGATCTCATTGGAGTGGTAGAGCAGACATGTTGGCCTGAGTGACCTACTTCTATTCCTACATCTTATGGCCTTATGGTTCAGGCCACACAATCAAGTAAAATTAGATTTTGCAAAGGTGCTGCATCTGGATCATAGATGACTTGCTTTATTTGCACATAATTACCAGAGAGAGAGGGAAAAATCTATAAAACCATCCAAAATGTAATCACAACAAGATTTTATTCCCCCTTCTGACGGCCAATTTCCTTGTTTTTAATCTTCTCCTGCTTCTGTACAGTTTTGCAGGTACCTTGTTCAGATGACCCTAATTCTTGTCTGATCATTTATAGTGTCAACACTGCAGGCTTATCAGCTGTGAAGGTTATTATGTTAGATGGCCCAATCCTCTTATCACTACCTACTCTTATCAGTCCATGGTCCCATTTAACCAAATGATACCAGATAATAACATTGTCAGGCAATTTATTTATTTTCTTAATTTGGGATCTGGAGCCTGAATGGAGTTTACTCAATGACCTGACCTCTGCTAGATCAGCATAAAATTGAGGTCAAACCACAGACCTATACGACTAGAGACTCTAGCCTATATAATACTTTAAGACTCAACTGTTGACTCCATAAAATCACTGAACCATAGGGATAGCAATCAAATTAACAAATTATGTGGCAAGGATTTTCTTTTTAAAATAATAAATAGAAATATTTATGCCCTATTGTGGCTACTACTTTTGTCTATATACGATGTAAAATTTAGTCACAACATGCTGCAAGCAAAGTTCCTTGTTAGCATTGCAACGATAAAAGTATCTATTTAAGCTGTAAAGCACTTTGGGATGATCTACGGTTGTGATAGGCATGATATAAATGCAAGTTCTTTACTTAGTCTTGCATGAAAACAACTTTTATATTAAAATTCCTTTCTTATATGAGATGAGCAGCTTGTTTTTCTTAGGTGTATTAATACTCCAGTCCTTGCAACTTTGATGATGTGACCATAGTTTTGAACTGCATGAATACACTGATCTGCTGTTTATTCTTCCATCTGGATGTCATTCACAGCATGATCTTTTTACCAACAATACAAAGCAACAGCAGAACTGGGTGATGCATACTTAATTGCACAGCAAACAAAAGGCTGCATGGGGTTTGGTTAGCTCAGTTGGCTGGACAGTCAGTTTGCACAGTATAGAGAGTGATATCAACAGCATGGATTCAATTTCTGCACTGGCTAAGGTTACCATGAAAGACTCTCCTTCTGAACCTCTCCCATCAGCTGTGGTACAGTGACCCACAGGTTAAACCACCACCCGTTGCATTTCTCTCTCATGAGAGAGGAGAGCTATGGTATGATCAGACTATAGTGACTTTACAGGCAGATTACAGGTACATTACTGTGTTTTAATATTTAGGGTCAATAGTTGGGAAGCAAAAGCTATCGACACACCGCTGCAATTTTATAATATCCAAGCCATCACAATTTTTGAATTGAAAAGTTTAGAATGATTTGGACAATAGCAATGTTTTCACAAAGTAGAATTGTTTTAACCATGTGTACTCAATGAATTATTCTAAATTATTTTTGCACAGAGGATATGCAAACATATTAACATCTCCAAAGAAACCTATGCAAGTATTACAATAAAAAACTTTCACAAGATGATATATACTACCCAATATAAAATATCACTATGACTGGAAAATGTGATGTTGATAAATAATTTATCTTGTAATAGGTTAAATACAGAGAAAAATGGAAACTTGACTCAAATTGGTAATCTGAGGTATTTGTTCAATTCTCCTTGTGTCTCCCAGAGTCCAGGGATTCCAATTCCTAGATTTTTCATTCTGATGAAAGGTTTTAGTAGCAGAGTAAGAAATAGTATATTAATAATTTCAAGGTTTGTGAACTGTTCAGTTAAGCGTCTGTAATTTGTGAATTCAGGACCATGGTTCACAAGCTTTACATATGTAACTAGATCACAAAAGATATCAAATTAAATTATTCTACAGTAAAATTGAATTAAAATTGCAATGGGTTCTCAGGGAATCAAGTCTCCATTGCACACCTTTAGAAGCAAGTAACTTGATTGCCAGTTCAAGGGCAAAGTAAATGCAATCCTTTGTCTAGTAAAGTATTCTTTCAAAACCACCTCAAACAGGAATTATAGACATTTTTAAATCAGCCTGTTCAGAGAAGTTATCTCACACCCACTCTCTCTATCTCACACTCACTCTCTCTCTCTCTCACTCACACACACAAATACAAACACACACACACACACACACACCCTGAGAAAGGATCACCGGACCCAAAACGTTAACTCTGATCTCTCTTCACAGATGTGCTAAAACTGCTGAGCTTTTCCAGCAATTTCTGTTTCTGCTTCTGCTTCTGATTCACAGCATCCACAGTTCTGTTCATTTTTATTTGTTATTACACAGGTCTGGATCAGGCTGGACTTGAACCTAGGCCTCTTGGCTCAGAAGTAGGGACATTACGACTGCACCACAAGAGCCCTCAAGCAGGAACTATATTGGTTCCTGTACAAATGGGGAAGCTGAAATTGTCCAAGATATCTAAAGGCTGAACTTAATGGCTGGGTTCCATTATCATTTCTCCTTCTGTTTCATCTGGCAGGCAGCTAAATTAACACGTGGCCAGTAAATTGACTTACTGTTAGGAACAATCATTGGTAATCGGAAAAGGAGCATGCTTTTCAATTGGCTTGACATATAGGTCAAAATGCATATTGGAGGAAGGAGGTTGACACATGAGGTTGTGGTGGGAAGAGGTTGGAAAACAGGGCTGTTACTCCTCCAAGCCCCTCAAGGAGTGCTGGACAATGCACTAAACTTGTGAATGGATCCACTTCCTTATTACTGTTGGGCTTCCCAACTTGTAAGAAACCCATGCAGCTGTAGTGAATTGTAAATTGGACTTTCAAATGTATTGGTGCAGCACAGTTTAAGTATGCCAATTCAAGTGCTCTGCCTTTTCATGCAGGACAATAGGAAGGTCCAATAACCATGAAAAAATGACATATTGGACAGGCACGTCCGAAATTTAAATCTTCAACCGTACCTTCAATCCTGTCTTGTCCTATGGTGTTTAACATCAAGCATGTGGTTTCCAGTAGAATCTTTGCAGCGTTTATATCATATATCATACATATCCTTTCAATTAGATCCACACATTTTATCCACGTGAGGTAGTAGAACTCAGGGTTAGAATTAATAAGAGTATTCTTAAATTGGGAAGAATAACCAAGCAGCTTTTAAAATTATGACAGTTGTTCCTGGGCCTCCTGGTTATTATGGTTGTGTGGTTCTGTCGGACCCAAGCAATTTCTTCTGCCATCAGCTAAGCATGAGAAGTGGAAAATGTAGCACATGTCATACTATAGGATGAGTAAGATGTTATACAGCTGAACTGACTTAAAAAAAAAACAAACTGAACATGTAATCAAATTATATGCAATCTGCTGTCAGCCCAGTGATGCTTACTGATCCAAAGCTGTTGAACTGCTGGCAGCTTCTTTCTCTTTATGCTTCTAGGAGAGACTCCAGAGATTACTGCATCTTATTAAAAAGCTGTTTACCTGTCCCTTCTTCATCAAAGCAAGCGAAAGCATTTCGAATGACATCTTCTGGATCTGTGCCATTTAGTTTCTCACCAAACATAGTCAGGAACATGGTGAAGTTAATGGGACCAGGAGCTTCATTCATCATTCCTTCTAGGTACTCATCAGTAGGGTTCTTTCCTGTGCAGAGGTGTTCAAATTTGAAAGTGAACTACCTGTATTATTTCATACAAAGTCATGTAGCTGAGAGTAGCTAAGTGGGGAGGCAATGGCCTTGTGCTATTATCACTGGACTGTTAATCTACTGACCCAGGAAATGTTCTGGGTTATACCACAGCAGATGGTAAAATTTGAATTCAATAAACATCTGGAATTAAGAATCTAATGATGACCATGAATCCATTGCCAATTGCTGGGAAAAGCCAATCTGATTCACTAATGTCCTTTACGGAAGGAAACTGCTGTCCTTCCCTGGTCTGGCCTATATGTGATTGCCAACCCACAGCAATGTGGTTGACTCTTTACTGCCCTCTGGGAAATTAGGGATAGGCAATAAATGCTGGCCTAGCCAGCAACCTCCTCATCCCGTGAATGAATAAATAAATAAAAAACTATGGAGCGACTGAGTTATTCTGAAGAGGTTTTGCAGCACGTGGAAAATATGCATCTTAATGTAACAAAATAGGCTGTTTTTAAAATAAACATCTTCTTCAAAAATTAACATTTGAGAAGTATTTGTATCTTGTGATTGTATGTTACTGGATTTCCCAGAATGGTTGTGAATGACCCCATAGTTAACACGTGCATTTGACAATTAACCAGTTTTATATCACTGAACTGTAAATATTTGCTATACAAACAGCACAAACATATATTTTCATATTTACTTCCGTGATGTAGGTGTTGCTGGCTGGGCCAGCATTTATTGACCATCCCAAGTTGCCTTTGAAAAGGGGCTCGTGAGCTGCCTTCTTGAACTGTCACAGCCATTTGGTGTAGTTAGACCCATAATGCTATTAGGGAAGGAGTTCCAGAATTTTAACCCAGGGACACTGAAGGAACGGCGATATATTTCTAAGTCAGCATGGTGATTTGCTTGGAGGGAAACTTATAGGTGGTAGTGTTTCCATTTATCTGCAGCCCTAGTCCTTCTAGGTGGTAATGTTCATAGGTTTGGATGATGCTGTCTAAGAGGCATTTCTGAATTTCTGACTGATGGGGCGATAATTGGCTGGGTTAGATTTGTCCTGCTTTTTGTGTACAGGACATACCTGGGCAATTTTACACATTGTTGGGTAGATGCCAGTGTTGTAAACGTACTGGAACAACTTGGCTAGGGAGCAACAAATTCTGGAGTATTTTGTGTAACTGCCCGAATGTTGTCGGTATCCAGTGCCTCCAACCATTTCTTGATATCACATGGAGTAAATCGAATTGTCTGAATTTTTACTAGTTATATTTCACACTCTTAATTCAGAGTTGGGAACATAAAGATGTTTAAAGTTTCGGTTTGAAAAGATGATTCAAGCGTATTAGCTGGGCACTTAGGAAAACTGAACATGATTGGTAAGGGTCAGTACAATTTTATGAATAGGAAATGATGTTTAATCAAGTTAATAGATTTGATTGTTTAATATATGATGTGGATAAAGCGGGGGGGGGGGTGCTGGTAGATATACTGTACTTGGATTTTAAGAAGGCATTTGACAAGGTGCTGCAGCAATGATTATTGTACAAAGTAGGTGTACATGTTTTAGTAGTAACATACTAGCATGTATTGAAAATTGGCTATCTGGCAGACAACTGAGAGTATACTGCTAGTGTCCCTACATCTGAGCCAGGAGTCTCAAGTCCCACCTACTCCAGAAGTGTGTACTAAAATCTCTGAGCAGGTTAATTCTAAAATATCTACATAAAAGGCCATTGTCTGATTGGTGCTGAGTGGAGTACTGCTGCATCTCAACCTTTCACAACTTACATCAGTGATTGGATGAGAGGAGTGAAAGCATGGTAACTAAAATCACAGATGATAAAGATAGATAAGAAAACATGTTATGCACATGACATAAGGAATTCACTGACCGATATAGATAGGCTGAGTGAGAAGACACAAGTCATTAATGTGATACAATATTCCCCACTTGCCTGGATGAATGCAGCTCTAACAACAAAAGAATCTCAATACCATCCAGAATAAAGCAGCCTGGTTGATGGGCACACACCCACAAACATTCATGCCCTCCCAATCAAGAACAGTAGCAGCAATGTGTACAATGTACAAGATGCACGGCTGAAATACGCCAAGGCTGGTTACACAGCTCCTTCCAAATCCATGACCGCTAACATTTTGGTGGCCTAAGAGCTGCAGATCGATGGAAACACCAACACCTGCAAATTTCTCTCCAAGCCACTTACTATTCTGACTTGGAAATATTTCACTATTCTTTCAATGTCAATAAGTCAAAATCCTAGAACTTACACCCTTATAGCATTATGAATGGACCTGAACCAAATAGACTGCAGTAGTTCAAGAAGGCTGCTCGGCACCACCTTCTCAAAGGCAATTAGAGATGGTCAATAAATGCTGGTTCAGCCAACAAAGCACACATCCTTTAAATGAATCAAACAAAAGAAAAATCAGTGCACGAGTCACAAATAGTTAGCATGCAGGTACAGCACACAATCAAGAAAGCAAATAGGATGCTATCCTTCATTACAAAAGGAATTCAACATAAACATAAGGATGCTACGCTTCAAATATGCAGGGTGTTGGTGAGACCACATTTCAAATACTATGTGCAGTTCTGTTCTAATTTAAGGAAGGATATAAATTTCTTCGAGGCAATTCAAAAGGAGATTTATTCAATTGATACCTGGAATGAGTGGGTTGTCTTTATAAGGAAAGGTTGGACAGGCTGGGCATGTTTTCACTGGAGTTCAGATGAGTGAGGGGTTGCTTGATTGAAGTCTGTAAGATTCCGAATCATCTTGATAGAGTGGACTTGAAAAGGATGTATGAGTCCTGAGCTGGGGGTATTCTTTTAAAACTAAGTGTCACTCTTTTAGGATAGGGATGAGAATTGTTTCTCTCACAGGTTTGAGTGATTTTGGAACGCTCTGTGACAGAAGGCAGTGAAAGTGGGATCACTAAATGGTTTTATGGCAGAGGTGGATTGTCTGTTGCTAGGCAATGGAATGGGAGGTTATCAGAGTGGATCAGAATGAGATCAGATTTGCCATGATCTCATAGAATGTCAGAGCAGGCTCAAGGGGCTGAATGGCCTGCTGTTACTTCCTATTTCATAAATTGATTACCAAAATGTAGACCATAATTCTCATGGAAGTGCTGTGAATTTTAGGAGACAATTCATTTCTTTACCGAGAGAAGCCAACATATCATGCAGATCTTCCTTGTCAATGAAGCCATCACGGTTTTGGTCTATCATGTTGAAAGCCTCTTTGAACTCTTGGATCTGAGACTGATCAAACATTGCAAACACATTGGAAGTCGCACGCTGAGGGCGCTTCTTTGCGGTCTTTGCCTTTGCTCTTTTGCTGGACATGTTGATGTCTTAGTGACCTAAATAAAGAGGGCAGAAGGTAAAAGCTTCATTTTAAGGAAAACATCTGAAGTAATAGCCAGGCTACAAGGCATATCAGCATCACGTTTTAGTAAATCTGGATCAGTTTGATGGGTAGAAGAGAATTAATGTATGAATGCTGTTAAATCACTGAATCCATAAAGGAGTTAAACACACTATACACTCATTCAGTAGCATTCTCTGGAAGGTAATTACTAGGATTAATCTCTTAATTAGCGAACCTCACCATATTAAAATCATAAGATTACACAATACAATTAAAAACACTTTTTGTTTCTCCCAGAAACTAAAGGTTTTGCTGAAAATAATTAACCTGTTTCATTTTTGATTCATTATTAAACTCTTTGAGTTATCAGAAAGATGTTCACTTTTAAAATCAAATCTTTTTGAAACTCGGTGGGATGCTAATTGAGTTGAGAAAGCTGATTTTACATCAAAATACTTAAAGCTGGAACATATTTCTTGTTAAAAACAATTTTGTCATCTTTACTGGATCCAGATTTGTGATTTTGATTAAAAGATTAATTTACTTTCTGATATTTTAATACATAGTTTAAAAAATTGCAATCTGGAGAAGTACACGTTAACTCATGATAATTAATTGTTACATTTGTAAATACTGTAACTTTTTAGTTTTCTGGATTTTTGACTGTGGACTGAAATGGGAAAAAGACTGATTTAAAAGCCCAGGATTATTGAAGAATTGCTGCAATTTTGGAAAGCAAGTTACTGGTTACTCATTGTAAGTGCTGTTTACACAGCGGAGAAAGTCAGTACAGCCGAACTGGAGCTGAGGGGCTGTACAAATGGATTTGGCCAGCAACAAATCACTGGTCAATGAATTGGTGACCAAGTAACGATGACAGAAGCCTTCTGCCTGCTAACAACTGTAAGACTGGTTCCGAGATAGCTGAGCAGTTGTGGGTGTGAATATTTGGGGAGACGCCATCAAATTTCTGAGGGGAAGGAGCGGTCCCCCTCTCTGCAGCAAAAAACACTTCAAGCCCAGGGAATGTCAGATTATCTCCCACTAGCTGTTGCTGTAGCCTGTGTCTTTCAATTAAAAGGTTAGAGACTTTACAAATGTGAACCAGTCATCCTGAGCCTCCTGTAAGCAAGTGAGAGTACCTGGAGAAGGGTGATCAAGCAGCAGCTGGTTCTGACAAGCCAAAAGAATAATTTCAGTGCAAATTAGTGTGATTCAGTGATAATTTCAGCTGGGGACAGAGACCATTGAATTACCTTCTCAGTTTTACCCCTCTGCCTAAAATAAACATGTTTTTTCCCTGTCTATGTCTATATGTATGTGTATGTAGGGGGAGTTTATAAGGAGTGGGGTTAGAGTTTCACAAGATAATGTGTTGATGGTTCATAATTATTTCCCTGTAGTTAGAATGTATTTATTTTAAAAAAGTATTAATTCTTGTTACCTACAGAAACTTGCCCATACTTTCTGTCAACCTGGGTTTAAAAGACAATGGGAAATTTGTGTTTTATTTAAAATCTTTAAATTTTAAAATAATTCCAGGAATAGTGGGGCTTGATTCCCAGCATACCACCCCTGTGAGATGTAACACATTGTTGGAACATTCTATTCAAATTTGTCGAATTATAGCCACTATCCATTTCAGCACCAGAATTCATATAGTATTAAAATAACTGACGGTGTCAAAAGTTCCACATCGTAGGTGAGTTATTCAGCTCCAATCAGCTTCTTGTTCACTTTGACATTCATGGAGAAACACTCAGTTGTGCGTTCATGTTTCCTGGATGGCCCTGAGCTAAAGTCTGTGACTGACACATCCTGACCTAGGTCAAGATTTGATCTTGAGGCTTTACAGTGTTAGCTGAGGCAGTAGGGGATACAGCTGGCTGCTGCATCTCTGTCTGAGGGAAGGGAGGGTTCTGCAGAGTTTCCGGGTTATCAGGATAATAGTTCTTGGCACTGCATCAGTGGAGAGCAGTTGAGTGAAGCCTCCCTGCCATAGTCAAATCTTTAAGAGTAGTTACAGAGGGAACACATTTCACTTTGTGGTCATCTATAAAGTTATAGATCACTTTTCAACATTTTTCACCCAACAGTCCAGGGGTGGAAATAGAAGAAGCAATTCTGTTCAGACATTTTGCCCTTTTTTTTTGTTTTGTTTTTTTCTTTCTGAAAGTTCTCATCTACTCCTCACTCCCACATAGTCTGGTGGACTGGCTAATTATCAGTTGAGATACCTACCCAAATGTGCTTCATCCTGTCCTCCACATGTGCAGTTTGAACAGTAGACAATCGTAATAGGACACTTTGGCCCTTTATATTTCACTCCAGAAATGGGATGGTGTGGTTGCCCCACCATCACTATAATACAAATTTAGGATTGAACAGGGTCTGTCTGATCAATGTAGGCTAAAGCAATGGGAAAACTAAAAAGTCCAGCTTTCAGTACTAAGGTTGGTTGTAGGTGCTTCCTAAGCCTATTCTGTTGTTGTTAGACTTCCATATTTAATTAATTGAAAAAATATATATATTTGTTTTTCTTTTCCCCTTTAAGCCATTCAAAATGTAAAAGCAGAACATTCATTTTGAATGTCAAGTTAGGTAACAGCTCTGGAGCCTGACTGGGTATGAGGTCAATTTTTAATCATATACAATTGCACTTTTCATTAACAGTAATTTGTTTCAAATGAAATTGCCAGGATTATTTATTACAGCATTAGTTTCACTTCAATTCTACAGCTGTCTCCCATTAGAAGAGACTTTGAAAGAGTGGCTTACTTCATGTCAAAAAGAATCAAGCATTAATCAGCTATCTCTAGGCCAAGACTGAAAGCCAGAAAGAAAGTCAGAAAGAAGCTGTTGTTCACTTGATTTATCTTCATTATTCATGATTGAAACTGTCCATTACGAGTTAAAAATCTGAAATAAAAAGATCAACTCACTTAGTGTGCATTTTGAAGCCCCCAAACTGAACAAGTTGGACTTCAAAAATCCTGTTAATAATGAAATACTTACTAAATTAAATTGTGGTTCAGCTTTGCAACAGAAACTATTAATTTATGACCAGTGTGTTCCAATAAATTTTTCTAAACTGGGTATAAACAGACATTGATGTTCTCCTGGTGGCTTGGAGTGGTAAATGAACCATATATGGTATTCAGACATACCACCCAGATTTAATTCCTGGGCTGCACTTAGTTAGCTGATCTCTATGTGGATAACAAAAGAATGCTTCAGTTAGCCTCAAAGCCACTTGGCTCGGCAGGAGGAAAAAATAAATCAAATCAAAATCGAGCACAGTTCCTGCTCCAGATCACTTTCCACTAATCTCTGCTGCAAGTGTACCTGTGTGGAAATCACGTAAATACAAAATCAGATCTAGGGCTACAATTCACAGTGTAGTTGAATCACCTGCTGACTCTCATTGTTTGATCTCACAAGAACAACAAACTGAGTAAGCTTTCAAAGTGCACTTGAAGCCACATTTAAAACAAGGCGCCAAGGCCTTTAGGGGAGAAAACAGGCCAAAAAAAATCAGCTATTTTGTGCACATTCTGTGCAGGTCATGATAAGAGTACAGTGGCAGCAGAATTCACTAAGAACTATTAGAATTTTACAAATAACCGATCCTGTAAAATGTCATATTGTATTTCGAATGGTGATTTGCTGTGATCATAATATTCAATGCAACAAGTATCCAAACCACATGCTATATTACCCTTGTCCTTCTGCCAAATTGGACCATTAAGACCATAAGGCGTAGGAACAGAAGTAGGTCACTTAGCTCGTTGAGTCTGCTCTGCCATTTAATGAGAGCATGGCTGATCTAATAATCCGCAACTCTTCTTGCTTCCATTTTCCCCGTAACCCTTGGATTTCCTTACTCCTCATTGAGACTTAGTTATGATGTCATAAAATGGTTACAGGATGGGAAGAGGCCATTCATCCCATCAAACCTATTTCATTCTGTCAGTCACAAGTGATCACATGGTGATAAGAGTATCAAACCAATTTTTTTATGTTGCACGTTTCTGGATGTGATTATAGGGCAGGTTTTAATGTTCCTGTGGGAGGGGATGAACAGACTGTGTAACGAAGATGCTGTCACCTTTCCGATTCCCGTTAGTAACATCAAAGGCGAGAAGAGCCGAAGATGGCCTTTCTTCTTGGAGTTCATTTGAGGCTCTGGCAATGATCTTCATTCATGGCTCTCCGGCAATACCGAGAGTGGCCACTGCTCCTTGGGGGCATTGTCAGTATCGGAGAGCTGCTAAGGCAGGGCATCCACCCCACTTTAGAGGTTGCAGTGTGAGATTTCCTCCAGGAGTCAGAAATCCTGATGGCAGCCAGTGGGATATGTAATAGGGACTTAATCCTGATGACGGTCCCAAAAATAGCCATGACAGGTTGTCTCCAGCCATGATCAGTAAATTCCCGTCATACTGTTTCTTTTCCCTCCTGCAAGTGCAAGTTTTGGGTAGTCTTTGTTGCATTCATATCACAATTCTGTGAAGCACTCAATCATATGCTTAAAAGAGAAAATATTCTACTGACCCAAGCTTATTTTTTCTCAAGGTTACAATTCAGACCTGGATGGGATGGATAAATCATAGATATCTTATGAAACCAGGCATAGTTTTGCAAGGAAAACAACAAATGCTGGAGATCACAGTGGGTCGGACAGCTTCCGTGGAGGGAGAGCAAACTATTGTTGAGTCCTGATAAGTTTTCATCAGAGCTCCTACATAGTTTTGCAAGGTGCATTAGTGGTAATTGCAAACAACCTACACCTTGAAAGAGTGGTATTGTTTTCTAATATATGAGCTTTCCGACTTGTGATGGGGATCACCCACAGCAATATGCGTGCAGTCAACTGCAACTTCGACCCTGAGGAAGTCAGCAATCTAGATGTGGCATTTTCGATGGGGCGTGCAATGTATATGTTCCACCTAGATTAAATAGATTTGCTCTTGGTCAGACACAGTGCTGTCTGTGCCTTAGGTTGTTGCTTCTCTCATGGCTGCTGCAGTTGACACAGGTCCACAACTGTCTTCTTGATGAAATGAAGATGCCTTATATATCACCCCTTTGTGGAGTTGCCTGCTGTGTTTCCCCCAAAGATCAATTGTGGAAATAACCCCTACACAGTACACTGCACCTCCTTCTTTTCCCTCTTCTCCCAGCCTATCTTGTTCCTGTTATCTTTGCTGCCCCTCAAGTTCCTGAGACAATACAAGATCTTCTGCGGAATAAACACCGCACCAGTACAATGTTGTTCCCAGATGTCAGAATGGACCGCACTGATATCTCCCTGCTGCGTCCCTTAAAAAAAGAGATCTAAAATATAACCAGTAACCCCAGAAGACAAAGTAGCAACTTGCCTGGATGAAGTACCTTAAATTGGTACTTCTACAGAATCCTTGCTGACTGTTAGTGCTCTTTATTACCAACTAATCAGGTGCTAGATTAATTTTCTTTAACACTTCTGGATCTAGCCTAGGAGTCTTATTTAAACATTAAACTGACCAGTCCAATCCAAAACAATGCACAGCACAATTCAGCCAGGATGGGACAAGGACTGTGTCCAAAAATACAAGTCCCTTAACAGCCTTTCAACAGCCCTAAAGTGGGAGTAGCACAATTGAAGTTCCAGGAAAATTTCATTCAGATTAATAGTATATATTGACGTAAAGGAATAGAATTCATATTGAACAATAACACAAATTAAGCATCACACTGGCTGCCACGTTTACTCCCTGTCCAACACGCACTATTACTGTCATCAACAGAATTAAAGATCAGACAGTTTAATCGAGAACACACTGTGTCATGATTTAATGCCTTTCTAGAAGGGTAAAACAATATGGAAGACACGTTGTCTGTTCCACAGTGCAACATATTATTAAGAAGGGATAATGGAGACTTATGGTACCTAACCGCATTTTCAGAATCCAAGGTTTTTATTCCCTGAAAAAGAGATTCTTCCTCTGCTTGTGAAAAGTGGCTAACATTAAGATATTTACAGTCCAGGATTTCTTGCACTATTTGTGATTAAGTATTTGTGATACTTATATTTATTATAAACAGCACAAACAGGGAGGTGGTGGTGTTGTGGTAATGTCACTGGATTGTAATCCAGAAAACCAGGCTAATATTCTGACGACATGGATTTGACTCCCACCATGGCAGTGGGTGACATTTGAATTCAATTAAAAACATTTGGAATTAAAAGCGAGCTTAATAACAATTGTGTAACCGTTGTTGATTGTCATCAAAATGCATCTGGTTCGCTAATGTCCTTTAAGGAAGGACATCTGCCATCCTTATCTGGTCTGGCTTACGTGTGACTTCAGACCCAGAAAAAATGTGGTTGACTTGTAATTGCCCTCTGAGCAATTAGGGATAGGAAGTAATTGCTAACTCAGCTGATGATGTAAGCATATATTTAGAAGTCCAATCATGTATTTACAGTGATGTGTCACCCACGTCACCTATGTGGTCTCAGAAGCTTTTCTTCTTTCTTTATCTCGGACTACATCTCGGTGGAATCCTGGGTTCTGCAGCTGGGGTGGAAGGGGTTTGCCCTAGAGTGGAGCCCATTTGTCTTGAAGATTTATTTGGGTGACTTTGGTGCTGTTTGTGGATGGAGGAGTCAGTCGTGCTAAATATGTCCTCCTTGGCTTCAACTCCCACAGGGTGGAGGGTAGTGGTGGAAGGCCTGGCCACCTCTGGACTGTCCTGAAAACAGACTTCTAGGGAGGCCTGTATGTGATTCCTCCTCCAGCTGGGTGTCTCCTGGCACCGTCCTGTCTCCTTGTGAGAAAGTAGCACCAGGACTGAAGCCAAAGTACTTTGTTCCCCCATCAACTTGCCCTTGGTGCTGAGCACAAATGGCTAGATCAATGGAGCACTGGAGCGTGCGCATGTCCAGCAGACACTGAGTGTGCTGGACTTCACTCTCCATGGCAGCTGTCAACCTATCCATGGATGTAGCCTTGAATATCTGAGGCAAGGTCCCAATGGCATTGCCACAGTCCTATAGCTTTGTGTTTGATTGCCCAGTGCCCCGATAAGCCAACTGCTGCCCCATGTCTGCTTGTGTTTGTTAGTCAACACCATGGGGTTATCTCCTGCCTGGAGTTGAGTAGATACCTGGTCTCCAGCAGTCCTTTTGAGTGTTAGCGACCTGTGGTGGATCTCTCTTGACTAGTTTTAGAGATGCAGTGATGTGTTTACCAGCAGATGCTCTTGACTCTAACTTAGCTAACACAACCATCAAGGTGTCAGGTTCTGGGCTGGTTGGGGTGCAGGCAGCAGCCTTACTGGTGCATCCTCTGAGGCATCCATACTTTCTGCCTCAGAGCTAGAGGAGGGGCTGCCCTTTTGATTGTGGACACTATGGACAATGCTGCTCCTATCTGCATGAGACAAATGAGAGGATACATCGTAAACAAAAAGAAGTCGTTCAGGCATGTTAAGAATACATTGACAGTATGTGCAATGGGACAGTAATTGGCAATCCTTTGGTTGCCAAGGCATGGATTTTCTGTGTCTTCACAGGACCAATGCCGGTCCTAACTGGCAAGGGTCAAGATCCTCTCCTATAGATTGAGGGTCTAAATGTCAGGCATCCCACCAGCCATCCTGGCTCTTTCTGCTCCACTAAGGCCTGTTTTCTCCTGGGAGTGAGTGGGACGAAATTGGCTGATAGAGCTGTACATGCTGGTACAGGTGAGGGAAAGGTGATTGGGTGTCCTGATTGACTGAGTAGGCAGTGCAGAAGCCATGCAGTATTGTTTATGTGGTGGGTTTGGGTGGGAAAGTGGGAGTGAGGGAAAATGCTGGATGCAATAATGAGAGTAATAGAGCATGACCCTTGGCATCACATTCAGATAAGCTAAGTGTGAGATAGCAGAGAGAAGATGGCAGCACTCACCCTGATAGAGCACAGAAGGTCATTGATTTTTTATAGCATTGCTGAGTGTTTCACTGGCCAGCTGGTACTGCATTGAACCGGTTTCAGGATGACACTGTCTAGAGCAGTGGCCTCTCTTGTCAGTCTTCTGCACCACCCCATCTACGAGGACATCCAGATCCTGGTCCTCAAAGTGAGGCACTAATTTCCCTTTGTTTGTCATTTCCAGAGCAAGAAACTCAAATTGTGTAGTGTAGCCCCAGATTGCCAGCATTTGATTGGGTGCAACAGAGTTTTAAATATAATACTGTTGCCAGCGTTCCCAGCAGTGGTGAGTACTTCCACTTATGATGAGTTGGAGAATCAGGCTAGCATCAGATGACCAGAGAGTTAAGGAGGCATGGTACCTCGCTGATGAGGTGAGTTTGGGAAGATAGCAAAGATTGGCTTTGTGGAAAGAAACCTTCCATGAAACTCAATGAAAGTACACAGCCAGTTTCTGGTAAGATTGAGCCCTATATTTTAGAAGCAATGAGGTGGAAACTTTGAGACACAGTGGCAACAGGAGTCTTTTAGTTAATGTAAACCTGCCCAACTATAGTTTTTTGATTGGTCCTGTTACAATTTATTACAGACCTGAGACTGCAATGCAGTCAGGAAAAATCCAGAATTCAGCAAACAGAAAACAGAGCAAAAGAAAAACCTAAAGTCTTTAAAGAAAGTATTCTAATTCAAGAAAAAAAACCAACGTCTACCCAATCACCTCTTGAACTGAAGATGGACCGTCGCTTTGTATGTAGCCATCACTTAAAAAGGAAAATCAAAGGAACAGTGATATTCAACTGAACCCACTCTTCTGATCCGAGCTTCTATCGACTGAATTGTCTTCTGATCTTTATTTTTCCATCCATAAGATCTGTGTTGAATGGTTTTTGTAAATCATATTCATGAATATATGTGTGTTTGGGATTTGTAAAGGAGCAGTAACTGAAGTCACATAGTAGTACATTAGTAATGCATTTTTTGCCACTTACATTAACCATGTTTTCATAGATCCTGACTTGCTGAGTATTTACAATGCTTTCATCACCATTTAAAACTAAAGAGGGATTTTACACAAAAAGGAAATTATGAAAATATTCGCAAGGTCAGAAATGAAAGATTCTACCCAATATCAGTAAAATGATAAAAGTTAATATTATCAGGATTAGTACTAGAAGTATAAAGGAAGTACAGTGAAAAGTGGCATCAGCTGTTTCTTAGGTGGTTACTCTTGCCAGCAGGTTTTGGTTTTGAAACTCAAGAGGCCTACAATCTAGCCCACTAGTGCAGTGCAGTACTGAGGGAAGTAGCATCTTTTTGATAAGTCCTTTAGGCACAAAACAGTTGGGGCAAAAAAAAACACATCAAAAGATCCAAAGAAAGAGGGGCAATATTATGAAGTTTAGCTAGCTCTAACTTTGTTGCAGAACTAATACTAACACAGTCACACTAAGACAAATTGTTATCTTCTGCTGATTCTTAGTAGCACAAAAGTATCAACTTTATTTATGTGCTTATTCTTGATTTGAAAACTTGAGCAAAAATATATTTCCACAAAATGCCCCATTTTACTAAATTAATATTTGTCATACATTGATTCTGGTTTAATGTGCAGATAACCTAAAACTAAAGAGAATGCAAAGGAAAAATCTACGTTTGTTTTTTAGAATCACCATCAAAGTATGCATTTATTTTTGTTCCCCAGATTACAGATTGGTTGGATTCCCTATAAATCTTTGAATAATTGTCTCCAAATCTGATCATTTGGAGTAGAATGAAAAGTGTTGCATTTTGGAATTCCCATTGAGTTATGCCTTAATTCATAAACAGCTGTGTAATAAGTAATGTCAATTGGTAGTAAAAGCCCTGAATGGAAGTTGTAGGAGGTATTCTGTGAGTATTAAATAACATTGAAAGTTATTTGTGATATTTTATGGTGCTTTACTTGTTTTCTAAGTTCTTAAGAGATTGATGTTTACTGGAGCAGTGCCCAAATGGAGTTAAACCTATGTGTGATAATCCTACATTGTGGGCAAGAGTTCATTAAGGATTCATTGAGAAGCATTCCCTAAAACAGGTTCTTCAAATGTAACTTACTTGTTCAAAACTCTGTTTACTGGTTGCCTTAAAAACTGCAATTGTGAACCTTTCCAGTTGAGACAATTGTTCTAAATAATAGAATACCTCCATGAATAAATTCAAATCTTCAAAACTAGAAAAATCAGTTCATAGTGGAAAAAAGCACAGTTTCCTGTCTTAAACTGGTACCTTCCATCTAATCCAAGCTCATGCGCCATTACTGTCCTTGGCCACTACTATTGTCTTAGAGGAATACTGGTCTCATAACTATTAACATGAAAAACATAGCTGTCTTGATAGTAAAAAGTTTTACATTCAATAATTATAGCATTATTTAGGAAAATACTCAAATCACTGATATGGATTGGGTTACATTAATCATGTTCTTCGTCACTTTTATCAACATTGGAATATATACAAACTGAAATTTCCCTACTTTCATCTTTAACTACGTATAAATGTTACATCACTGGATAATGAGATTATAAATACAAACTTTCAGACCTCAATGAAATGCTTAGCTTATGAACTACTTTGGTCCAGGTATTATTCATTTTTATCTGTTGGCAATTTTTCCCCATGACTACCTCTTCCAAAGTCATTGATTCTTTTCTGGACATATTTCCATAAGCATTTCATGCACTTCCTTACCCAAATCATCATGTTTCATCTGTAAACATGGATAATACTGGCAAACTGTTTGACAACTGAAAGCAGTACTGCCAAAGCTAAGGTTGTCTTGACTTAACTGTACACAATGATACATCTAACATTAGTCAGAGGCCATTGATCAGGAGAGTGAATCCTAAACTTTGTTCTCCTCTTGAATTCAATACCAGCACTCATCCTGAGATCATGGGTGAGATGAACAAATATGGGACTTTCGTGGTCTGCAGAACAGAGTTGTTCATTGGATAAACTCAAGGAGACCAAGTATTAATCATTAAAACATCTGCAACCAGAATGTACAATTCTGTTCTTGCATTTATTGAACCTTGAGTGAAAAGGAACGCAAATGTCATGATGAATGAGAAATAATTTAAAGCAACTATATAATCAATAGCTCTCCATTTTTACCTTTTGATACTATGAAAAAAAATTATCTCTATTATTTTCTTTCCATGGATTTTTAACATTTTAGCTGTGTAGTTTATTGAACAGATTCATTCATACACCACAGCCCATTCATGCTTATATTGATCTAGATGTCTGAGACCAGCTAATAAACAAGATAAAATCCTGAATTTTTAAAGTCCAAAATAATTGTATCTTACCAAGGGTGAGTTTGTAAAAGCTATTATAGTTGCTACAGGTCTGATTGAAAGTGGTTAATTTGTTGTCTGTTATAAATACATACGTAAGTGTTGCTCCTGGAGCTTTCCACCACACTTAAGTAAACTATTTTCATCCTGTTCCAACACATTTCACATTACAATATCGAACAATAGCTAGAAGCATCAAATATCAAATGGATAATTATAGGATATGTACTTTGGAGCCTTTTTAAACAAAACATTAAGTACCTTACTAATGCCATATTTGTGTCAGCTCACCCATTGTAGAAACCCGTGCCCATTCATTTACATAACTTTAGAATGGACTATTCCAATGCATTTCTGGGTGCTGGCCAACAACCTACTTTGTAAACTCGACATCATCCAAAACTGTTGTGTTCTAACAGGCACTGAGTCCTGTTCACTCATCAATCCTATGCTCCCTGACTTACTTTGGTTCCCGATTTAACATAGCCTCAATTTTAAAATGATCTTCCTAGTTTTTAAATCCATCAATGGCATTGCTGCTCCCAATACCCAAAACTCCAGCAACTCTAGAATACCACAAGATATCTGTGCTCATCCAATTCTAGCCTCTCGGACATCCCTGGGGTTTAACTGATTCAATATTGATGTCCTTGCTTACAGTTACTGAGGCATTAAGTTCCGCAATTCTCTTTTGAAATTTCTTCTCCTCATTCTCCTCTTTTTCCCTTTGGTTTTAAGGAGCAGATGAAGTTCAATCTGTTAATCAAGCATTTTACATGGACCAGTGTGAAAAATGGAGCATCTTGGGATATTGTACAATGTTGTGTTACTGTTGAATAGTCACATGAACATAGGAGCCTGCTCCACAATTTAAAAAGATCATGGTTGATCTTCTACTTAACACATTGTTCTGCTCTGTTCCAATATCCCTTCATATCATTAATAACCTGTTGACCTCTGAATATACCATTGACGATTGAATACACCCCAATGACTGAGCTTCCACAGATATTTGGGTTAGAAAATTTGACAGTTTCATCACCCTCAGTGAAAAATTCCTCCATGTCTCAGTCCTAAATAGCCTCAGGATAAGAGGTATGCCATTTCCTGGTTCTGGACTCTCCAAGCCAGGGAAGACATCATTTCTCTAACTGCTGTATTGAGCCTTGAATGAGCATTGTCCACTTCAATTATCTATTTTTTCTGAACTCTAGAGGATTTAGGTCCAGTCTCCTCAATTTGTCCTCATAGGATTATTCTAGGAATCAACCTGATGAACATTCATTATATGTCCTCCATAGCAAGCATCACTTTAAGATCAGCAAAATGCTGCACAATACTCCAAGTGGGTTCTCACTGCACTGCTATACAATTACAGCAACACTGCTTTACCCAATCTGCAAATTTTCTTACATCAAAGGATAATATAATGTTTGCCTTCCCAATTGCTTTTTGCAACTGCATGTTAGCTTTCAGTGACTAATGAAGGACACCCAGATCCCTTTGCATATCAAAACTTTCCAATCTGCCAACACTTAAGAAATCCACATTACAGGAGGGATGTGATAGCACTGGAGACGGTCAAGAGGAGATTTACCAGGATGTTGCCTAGGCTGGAGAGTTCCAGTTATGAAGGAAACTGGACAGACTGGGGTTGGCTTTCTTGGAGCAGAGGAGACTGAGGGGGAACATGATTGAGAAGTATAAAACTATTAGGGGTGCATAAATAGGGTAGACAAGAAGAAACTTTACCCCTTAATGGAAGGACCAATGACTGGCGACCGAAGGTTTAGGGAAAATATGAGGAAAATCTTTTTCGCAAAAAAGGTGGTGAGAATCTGGAACTCACTGCCTGTAAGAGTGTTAGAGGCAGAAACCCTCATAACATTGACAAAGTATTCAGACATGCACTTGCAATGCCAAGGAATACAAGACTATGGGGCCAAGTGCTGTAAAATGAGATTAGAATAGTTAGGTGGTTGTTTTTGACTGGCGCAGATAAGATGGGTTGAACGGCCTTTTTTCTGTGCTGTAGATCTCTATGACTATGGTTAACTTCACATGATTCCACATTATATTCCATCTGCATGATTTTGCACACCCACCTAGTCTGTCTAAATCCCCTTGAAACCTCGTTGCTGCCTCTCCACAACTTACATTCCCATCCGACCCCACCACCAAAGACATCTTTCCCTCCCCACCCTTATCTGCTTTCCGGAGGGACCACTCTCTCTGTGACTCCCTTGTCCGCTCCACACTCCCCTCCAGCTCCACCACACCCGGCACTTCTCCCTGCAACCGCAGGAAGTGCTACACCTGCCCCCATACCTCCTCCCTCACCCCCATCCCAGGTCCCAAGAAGACTTTCCACATCAAGCAGATGTTCACCTGCACATCTGCCAATGTGGTATACTGCATCCGCTGTACCCGCTGTGGCTTTCTCTACGTCGGGGAAACCAAGCGGAGGCTCGGGGACTGCTTTGCAGAACACCTACACTCGGTTCGCAATAAACAACTGCACCTCCCAGTCGCGAACCATTTCAACTCCCCCTCCCATTCCTCAGACGACATGCCCATCCTGGGCCTCCTGCAGTGCCACAACGATGCCACCTGAAGGTTGCAGGAACAGCAACTCATATTCCGCTTGGGAACCCTGCAGCCCAATGGTATCAATGTGGATTTCACAAGTTTCAAAATCTCCCCTCCCCCTACCGCATCCCAAAACCAGTCCAGCTCGTCCCTGCCTCCCTAACCTGTTCTTCCTCCCACCTATCCCCTCCTCCCACCTCAAGCCGCACGTCCATCTCCTACCAACCAACCTCATCCCGCCCCCTTGACCTGTCCGTCCTCCCTGAACTGACCTGTCCCCTCCCTAACTCCCCACCGACACTCACCTTTACTGGCTCCATCCCCGCCTCTTCGACCTGTTTGTTTCCTCTCCACCTATCCTCTCCTCTATCCATCTTCTATCCGCCTCCCACTCTCTCCCTATTTATTTCAGAACCCCCTTCCCCTCCCCCTTTTCTGATGAAGGGTCTCGGCCCGAAACGTCAGCCTCTCTGCTCCTATGATGCTGCTTGGCCTGCTGTGTTCATCCAGCCCTGCACCTTGTTGTCTCGGATTCTCCAGCATCTGCAGTTCCTACTATCTCACATTCCCATCTATTCTGTCTGCTACAATGCCATACAATGAAAACCTACCTTCATTAGGAAGAATTTTACATGAATTTCATGAGAAGTTTGAACAGATTTTAACTTATCATGTGGGAAGTTCTAAGGTGGAGTTTATGTTTTACCATTTAATTTACCATTTTTTTTAGTGCAGCATGTTACAAACAGTCTTACTGAGTCCATTAAATCACAACTATCAACCTTTCGGTTATTAAATGTAAACAGTGAAACTATGCATGCACGCCCACATTACCTGGATTTAATGAGGCATGCATTTAGGTTAATTACAAAAAGAATACCCATGTCATAATTGGTTTGAAGATCTGAATGTCATTTCAAACAAATCTTTGTATTGCTTACCTGCATAATCCTACCATATATTAATATATAAAATTTGCCTTGTGTTAGTTTATTTCATTTGTAAGTAAGTAATGTAAATTATTACCTGCTATGGAAGAACCTAATATCACTTCAGCTGCTTTTACATTGTGTCTATGCAGTCAGCTGCCAACATGCAGGTTTTGTACAGCAAGCTGGTAATCGCCAAAGTTTTCACTCGTTCTGCATGATTGCTGCCAATCTTTCTATAAGCACACTGATCTACCAGCAGCAGCACAATATTCCTTATATTCAAGTCACATTCAGTGCATGTCATGACAAATACTTCACACATTTAAAAATGGCCTAAACGTTCATGCCTGTCTGTGCATGCATAAAATACCACTGCAGCTAATTTACAGGAAAACTGGTTGGACTGTTTCGGCATATATGTGGGTGAAGAGTATACCTGCTGCCCGCAATATAAAAATAACTATAATTTGCCAAAAAACATATTTGATCAGTGGGTAACACAACCTCAATGTACTTAGATCTCTATTTACCCTCTGCATCTCTTAATTGCATTTCATTGTCAGCACCAAAATCCTTTCTTTCTCTCCAGTTCCCCCTTCCATATCACCTCAGGCCACACTTCAAGTCGAGGAAAGAAAACAAACAATCAATCAATTTGAAGATAGTCTGGGAGGTGAGCAAGAATAAATTGGGCATGAGTCTCCCTTTGAATTTTTCCATAGCTGTCAAGTATCATAAGGCCTCAGTGATGCCTCACACATGAGCAGAGTTGAAATCTGGAATGCAGTGGAAAGGAGAGAAAATTGAACCAATGTCATTTATGCCATTGCATGTACATATGTTCTGCAAAGGATTATGCCATCACATATTACAATACATGAATTATTTAACTAAAACGTTTGGTCCAATTCATCTTGAAGAAATAGTTTTCAAG
The DNA here is from genome assembly GCF_021869965.1 of Rhincodon typus. Lineage (NCBI taxonomy): Eukaryota > Metazoa > Chordata > Chondrichthyes > Orectolobiformes > Rhincodontidae > Rhincodon > Rhincodon typus. Next base: position 19,547,166 of record NC_063350.1, on the reverse strand, counting down.
CATGTATAGAAAATGTTAACTATACTGTAACATAGGCAGCACATTTACAGGATTATAACTTTTATCAGCGTGCTCAGTATGTGAACTAAATTTCTACCAAATTTGCTTGCTTGAGGGCTAATTTCAGTTTATTCATTGTCAAGGCTAAATTGTTAAATAGCATAAGACAATAGACTCAATACACTGGCAAACTGTTTCAACACATGTGTACTAAGTGGAGAGTGAACCAAATCACATCATAGTCACACTAACAACTACAAGTACAGTACTGTAGATGAACATATAGTTCTTAAGAAGGGTCAAGTGACACGAAACATTAATGTTAATTCTGCTTTCTCTCCACAGATACTGCCAGATCTGCTGAGTTTCTCCAGCAATTTCTGTTTGTTTTAATGAGCACGTATATCTGTTTGGGATCACTTTCTAACTTTGTAAAAAGGGCGATGTTGTATTAAGTATCACTGCCAGTATATTTCTATACCTTTAAGAGACATGTTTATAATATTATAAATGTATCATAGCATGTGACCTGAGATATTAAAGGTCTCCTTCTCCATCTTAAAGCATGATACCCACTAGAAACATGCTGCTCCATGCTCCTCTGTTTTAATCTATTGTTTGTGTATAACGGTTAGCCGTAATAAACATCTGTCAGATTCTTTAATACCATGATATCTGAACCCTTTTTTATGTTCTCATAGAATCTCATAGAATCCCTACATTGTGGAAACAGGCCCTTCGGCCCAACAAGTCCACACCGACCCTTGGGACATCCCACCCAGACCCATCCCCCTATAACCCACATAAGCTACACATCCCTGAACACTACAGGCAATTTAGCATGGCCAATCCACCTAGCTTGCACAACTTTGGACTGTGGGAGGGAAACCGGAGCACCCGGAGGAAACCCACGCAGACACAGGGAGAATGTGCAAACTCCACACAGACAGTCGCCTGTTATGTTATGTTTTATGTTATGGAAGATAACATAAGAATTGCTACATCAGGTAAAACCATCATGTGCAACAGAGTCACATCAATACATAACCCCCTTAAAGTATTTTGGGAAGGACTTATACAATTAATGGTAAGGTCTTGGGTAATGTTGTAGAATGGAGAGACCTAGGGGTTCAGGTACATAATTCTTTGAAATTTGTGTCACAGGTTGACAGGGTGGTTAAAAAGACATTTAGCACCCTTGCCTTCAATGCTCAGACCTTTGAGTATAGGAGTGGGACATCATGTTGAAGTTGTACAGAATGCGTTGGTGAGGCCTCTTCTGGAATACTGTGTGCAGTTTTGGTTGTCCTGTGATAGGAGAAATATTATTAAATTGGAGAGGGTTCAGAAAAAATTTACCAGGATGTTGTTGGGAATGGAAGGTTTGAGTTATAAAAATAGGCTGGGTTTTTTTTCACTAGAGCAGAAGAGGTTGAGAAGTGACCTTATAGAGGTTTATAAAATCATGAGGGGCACAGATGATAGGAATAGGAATAGTAAGAGTCTTTGTCCTAGGCTGGGGGAGTTCAAAACTGGGGGCATATTTTTAAGGTGAGAGGAAAACATTTTAAAAAGGACATAAGGGGCAAGTTATTTTACACAGAGAGTGGTTTGTGCATGGAATGAACTGCCAGAGGTAGTGATAGATGCAGATATAGTTACAACATTTAAAAGACATTTGGATAAAGACATGAATAGGAAAGGTTTGGAAAGACAAAGGCCAAATGCAGGCAAATGGGACTAGTTTAGTTTGGCAACATGGTCAGCACAGACTAGTTGGGCCGACGGGTCTGTTTCTATCTCTGACTTTATCATTTGACACCTCTGCAGAAGGAGATATTAGAACAGGTGACCAAAAACCTTGACCAAAGATGTAAGGTTTAAAGAGCATCTTCAGGTATCGCCTCTTGCTAACATTTTTGTTGGTTACCATGACAAACATGTCTTTGGTTGTTTGACCACTAGCCTCTCACTTCCATTCTTCTGATACGTAAATGACATGTTTGTGATCCTTGAATCTGTAGCTGCAAAGAATTTCTTTACACTGCTTAATAAACTCAAGTGCTCAAAATTGCCATTAAAATTGAGCAATCAAATGGTCTTTCTTTCCACATATTACTCAAGAAATCTGCCTGTATTCCCTACTATCATGTACCAAAATCCAAATTCATTGGTTAACATATGCACTATTATTCTTACTGTTCCACACACTACAAGATCAATCTTATTTGGCATCCTTGTGAGTAGAGTCCTAACCATCTTTCCACTGTGTAAGCTTGGTGCCAAGACAGAGTCTATGAAAACTGTCCTGCATGATAATGGCTACCCTGATCAAACCGTCATTTGCAGTATATCACAAAACTCATGAAAGGGCCTATGCCCACCCCTTTAAGCTCTGAATGGTCCCCAATCTATTCAGATTTCCTGGAAGGTAAAGTGTCACATAAACTCAAATGGTTTTCTCCACTCACAGAATGCTGAGGTCAAGCCTAAAATGGCATTTTGCCTACCACACAAATGAATTATGTGATATATGAGTTTCAGTGGCAGTGTGATGCCAGGTATGTCTGGTAAACCCAAATAAACCACAAGTCCCATTGACCATTTAAAGCAGGCAGAATGCTGATCATGTCCAACCAGCCCATGCTTACAAGTTTCAGAACAGTAAGTCCACCATATACAAGATTCTGCTGTTTGGAATAATTTATTAAATAGTCTGGAATAAAATTCTTTTCTAATAATTACATTGGAAATCAATTTAAGATCACTAGTCAGGCTCACAATGAGATGCATTTCTGCATGTCAGTAGCTACATATATTAATACACAGGACCCTTTTTTATGTAGTCTAAGAGGAGGTTGACATACATTACATCTTTTTCATGGAAGAAAAGGGTTATGGGAACTACCAATCTCTGCTGCGCTCCCATGACAATACCTTATATAATTGGAGTCTACCTTCCTGCAACGAGAGCTAAGATTGACCGCTAACTGTTCTTGCTGCACCTCCATGTGAATGATGGCTCAACCAACTAGCACCCTCTTCTTACATTGTATAAACTGGTGTCCCTTTTTCAAGTCTGTTTCTCATGTCCTGATCCTGGTGAGTGCAAGACAAAAAGCTTCAACTTTTTGCAACAAGCAATATTCAAATTATGTATTAACAAGCAATTATTCCTATAGCACTGTGAATGTAGCAAAACCAGCTAGACTGCAGCAATTCACGGAAGTGGTTCACTATAATTTGGTAATTAGGGCGACAAACGCTAGCCTTGTCAGAGATGCTCATATTCGTGAAAGAATAAATGAATAAACAGGAATCAATCAATAAATAGATTCCCAATAGCTCAGTTTTAAAGTAAACCATTTTGCATGAACATGAAAATAGACCAGGTTGAACTGCAATCTATGCTGTAAATGCGAACGTTGACAGTAGGGGAAGTATGGTACAGATCAAAAACAGAAGTTGCTGGAAAATCTCAGCAGGCTGGCAGTCCCTTCTGTGAAGAAAAAGTCAGAGTTAACATTTCAGGTCTGGTGACCCTTCCTCAGAAGGATCAGACCTGAAACGTTAACTCTGACTTTTTCTTCACAGATACTGCCAGCCTGCTGAGGTTTGCCAGCAACTTCTGCTTTTGTTCCTGATTTACAGCATCCGCAGTTCTTTCATTTTTAATATGATATCTCATTAGAGAGAGATGACTGGTGGTGTTTTAACCCAAGAGTCACCATGCCTCAGGCAAGGGGAGAGGTTGAGAAGGACAGTCCTTCATGGTAACCTGTCAGTGTGGAACTGAACCCACACCTTTGGCATCACAAACCAGCTATCCAGCCAAATAAGCTAACCAAATCCCCAGTAATGGAATTAAAAACAAAGGAAAGAGAAAATGACCCATTAGACCTGCTTGCTATAAAGTGCCTTTTCCAATGTGTGGATATTAGAATTGGGCTTGACTGAATTGCTTCTTTTGGTCAGATATCTTCCTGACATTCACTTGTGAATAGACATTTAGATAAAGCTTGCTTCAGCATGGCTGCCATCTTTGAAGCTGAACCTTAACATCAGCAATGCCTTCAGAGAAGAACATTTGAGTTATGATAAAACAAAAAGTCATTGATTTACAAGATTAACATTCTTTCTTTCTCCACATATGTTGTCTGACTTGTTGAGTATCTATAGCATTTTCTGGTTTTGCTTCAGTAAAAAAATTTGCTTTGGGACTTGCAATAAATGGTGCAATGTCTTTTGTCTAGTTATATGTGGTATCTTTTAAATCTTAAGGCGCTGCAGCTTTTGTTGCTATAAAACAATGCTATTTATACCCAAGTGCAGGTTGTTTTTGTTATTCTGACTTTGACCGATATTTGAAACCAACTCCCACCAACTCCATTTTGTTCAGCTAATATTTTCATGTTAACCCTTGCTCAGAATTGCCATGTGGGAATAAAGTTAATGTGTTTTTCATTAGATCCAAGAAGGTTTTTTTCATTTCTTAGCCATTTTGAAATCTTGTTTACCGGCTTAGAAACCGCCCCAGTGAAATCTACCCAAAAGTTCACAGTTCATTTAACAAGCTAACCACTCTTTGCAATGAAATGTTTATGCTCCTTGGAAGCTCAGGAATGCAAGCAATAGTCTCTGGCTTTAGACTGATTACCAGACCAATGCCTGGAGATAACATTGCTGTAATCATTGTCAAATGTGCAGTTTTTTTTATCCAGAAGAATGTAGTAATCACTAACTACACAGAGCGGACTCATGGGATTACACAACAAATTTTTTCAACATTTAAATAGTAGAAGCTGACAACATGCTAAAAATAAATAATAACCTTTAGCTTTCTTTCATAAATCTGCAACCTTAAATGGGGAAAGTCAACTAACTATTCCATACAATGAAAGAAAAGTCCCGTGATAACAGTATCAAGCATAGTCAGAAGTACGTTGCTGCAAGAAATCTTCCTGTTGTCTTTTGATGCCACTATAAAAGGAACAGAGAAAATCTTCTCCAATGTGACATGTTTATATAGAGTAAAACCAATAGTTAATGAATGAATGAGTTTACAGTTTACACAGATTAACAGTTGTGAAGACCATCAAATTTCTCAACTATCCATGAGTTTTAAATTTTGTAAAACTGCTTACTGTTTCCGCCCAAGCATTTCTCAAGTTCAAATCAATGCTCTAATTTTGTAGTAAAAACATTTTGCTAATCCTATTTTTTAAAAAATCTGTTTCTATTTATGTACTTATTGGTGTCCCCTTTCACAAGTCTTTGAGTTGTCCTGTAAAGTTAACTTTAGTATTGCTTCCTCTAAAGATGCATATTTGGCAAACTGACACAAGACTGCAGTTTCTAAAGTTAAAAATTCTCCCAACTCAGTATAACAGCGAGAAAGTGCTAAATATTGATAACTTACAATTATATCCATAGATACTATATCCATAAATACTTCTTACCTGTATTCAAAAAAAGATGAGAAATACAAAATTTTCTTCAAGTATAAAGTGCCAGAGCAATGCCAGTTTTTGCTCTGCCTAAACTGATGTACAAGTCATGTGTTCACACCATCCAATGTCTAGTGACAGCTGTTTAAGTTCCCTCCCCTCCCATTCCAGGCATTTGTCCATACAAGGAAATAAAATGCTGACTGGATTCCTGCCAAATAGCTTGTTGTACAATGGATTTTGGCATATTAGCACAAGGAAATCTACACAAACAGATAACATGCCTTATATAGTTGAAACTGTTCAGTGAAGCCAAGCCAAGCCAGTCTTTGTAATGTAGAAATGTACCACAGAGACAGTTATGCTTCACAGACTAATATAACACCAAAATGTCCTGTTTGCTTTAAAAGGATATGGTATGATTATTAAAGCAAACTACTATACATGCTGGAAATATAAAATAAATCAAAAAAAACTGGAAATCAGATGCATCCAAGATGCATTTTTGAGTCACTTCTACTCTGATGTTGCTACCTTTCAACCACTTTCTCCAATGTCTTATTTTATCCTCAATTCTCTTCTACCATGATTGATAAGACTGTTGACTGTGTTCGTCTCATTTCCCAATGTTCTGCTCTCTCTTCTCCATGCTCTTGAATGCAATCCCCTCGTCCTTTCCTTCCACTCCACTAGCCTTCACCATTCAATGGGTCACCCCCCACTATTTCTGCATCTCCAGCATGATCTCACTTCTAAACCCGTCTTCCCTTCCCCCTTCAGGATTCTGAACTCTCTGAGCAGAGAAGTTTCTCCTCATCTCACTCCTAGCTCTCATTGCTGACAATCTTGAAATTGTGACCCCTAGTTACTGACATACTAACTAGTGGAAATAGAATGTCCTTCTTTATCCTGTCAACATTGTGCATAATTTTGAACATGTCAATAAAATTACTTCCTAATCTTTTCTGCTTCAGGGAGGATAACCCAAGTTCTCTAATCTTTTCTCGTATCTAAAGTCCCTCATTTCTAGTATTGTTTTTGTAAATCTCCTTTGAACTCTCTCCAGGCCTAAACATCCTTCCTTCAATAAGGTGCCCAGAACTGAACACAATGCTCCAAATGTTGTCTGACCAATGATTTGTAGAGGCATAGCATTACTTCCTTGGGCTTTTATAATTCATGACTGTGATGATAAACACAGGATTCTATAAGCTGCCTTAACAACTGTTTAAACTTGCCTGACCACCTCCAAAGAATCATGCAGGTGAACCCCGAGAGCCCTCTGCTCCGGTACTCCCCTCAATATTGTACCATTGAGCTTGTATCATCTCCCTGTGTTTCCTCAATCAAAATGCATTACCTCATATTTCTCTGCATTGAAATTCATCTGTCAAATGTCTGCCCATGTGACCAATTTGTCAATGTCCCTCTGAAGTCAATCAGCATCATCCTCACAATTCACTATTCTCCCTAACCTAGTCTATAGATACTGTGGCTACAAGTGCAGGTCAGAGGCTTAAACCTTGAAGCAAGTAACTCACCTCCTGAGTCCCCAGAGCCTGCCCACTATCTACAAGGCCCAAGGCAGGAGTGTGTTGGAATAGCCTAGATGAATGCAGCTCCAACAACACTCAAGAATTTGACACTAATCCAGTACAGAGCAGCCCCCTTGAATGGTATCAAATTAACAAAAAATGACTCTTTCCTCTGATGCTCTGTAGCTACAGTGTGTACCACCAATATGATGCACTGCAGAAATTCACCAAAGCTCCTTAGACAGCGCTTTCCAAATCTCTGACAGTACCATTGAGAATAACTAAAGGCAGCAGATGCATGGGAACATCACCAGCTGCAATTTCTTCTCCAAGCCACCCAGCATCCTGACTTGGAAATATATTGCCATTCCTTCACTGTCACTGGGTCAAAATCTTGGAACTGCAAACATTGTGTTTTTGCCTACACCAGATAGGCTGTAGTGGTTCAAGACAACAGCATGCTAGTATCTTCCTAAGGACAACTAGGAATAGGTAATAATGGTGGACCAGTCAGTGACCACATGCCATAAATAAATTTTAAAAAGCCTACTTTTGCATCACATATCTTTTCTATATAAGCAAAGGCCAATTTTGATTGCATGGATTACATCTTATTGGCTGTTTTTACATTGGGGTTAGTAGGATGTCTACACACTGGCTTCCTAGTTTTGCACTTGTTATTAATGTAAAGAGGAATTTAAATAAATTCTGCTTGTTTTTAATATAATATTAAATCTGATATCAGAAAAGATTTTTAAAAGTATAATGTACTAGTTTGTTTCAAAACGCTCTAAATGTTAAAAAAAATTTCCCTGAAGCTATGCTAAGTCAATAGTTCGAACTGATGCATACATAAATAAAGTGACACTGTTGGAATCTGATTCCATTTAAGGTGTGGAAATAATCTGAAAACATGACAAGAAACTATTTAGATTTGGACCATTCTTGACATCAAGTGATTACAATTTTGAGGTTCCTATCTTTGACTAAAGGAGTTTTATATTACAATTCCTCTCTCAATCTCAAGCAATCTTGTGAAATTCAGTTTTGATGTTCCTATATCCGGTCCTTGATACTGCATTGTCCGATTTGGTTAAGGTTATTCATTCTTACATGAGCAGATACCCGATCTGATGAGAGCCTGGAAACTGATCCGTGCACAGAATGGTAAAGTACACCTCAGAGCATCGAACTCCGACCGACTTAATGAATGGATCAATTCAGGACACAGAGTCTGCTGCTGTGTGCTGGAAGTTCAAAAACAAAACCCGAGCAAAAACTCCGAGAACAATCGGTTACAATTTCGCCTTCACTGATCAGCGTGCAGAACCGAATTCACTTCGAGCTTTATATTACAATCCACAATCTTTCAGCTAGCCGTAGATAACACTATGATTGACTCTAGTTGTTGAGTCAGTGAAAGGGAACGTTGTTACCACCCTTCCGGCGGGAATGGAGCAGAAACAATTAGCCGCCATCTCCACCAACTTTGTTATCTGTGTCAGGAAACTTTGAATTTAACAAGACAGTGTACGTTATAATATTCGCAATTAGGACTGATTTAGCAAGTTTTTGATAAAAGCGCTGTTAGAATAAATAATTAGTAATATGTTATACAAACTGCGGTCCAGTTTATAAATGTTCAACAAGCGGATTTTGTACAATATGTACAATAAGGACTTAATTGACCGGACATTTTAGCAAATAAGAATGCGTTTCCAAACTTACCAACCTCAAACCAATCTCACTTCATTTTAAAACATCTAATCAACATGTTCAGAGTGAGTTTAAAAACTATGCAAAATGATTGTTCGATGTGTTTTTTTTTATCGAAGCATTGGCTTTGATTGTCCACAGTAGATTTATCCATTGAGTAACTTTACCTTGCAGAATAGTTTGAATTCTGAAGTCTGAACTAAACACAAAGATTTCAATCAGAATTCGCAAGCTACATCTATAATTAACTGCAGTATTTCATAATTAAAGTGATAACATCAAATCTCACGACCCTTATCGAGTCACTTTGCTAAAGTGTATAAGTATACAGAGCTACATGAAATTTAGAAGCAGGAGGATGCGATTCAACAGCTCAGACCTACTCCACCAGTCAAAAAATTACTGGCTGTTCTGACTGTAGCCTTCAATCCACTTTCCTGTGTGTCAACACCCACTCCCTTTGGCTTCCTGGTTAGTAAAGGATGTAACTACCGCTGCCTTAAAATATTAAATGCTGGGGCTATTTTCCCTGGAGTGTCGAAGGATGAGGAGTGACCTTCTAGAGGTTTATAAAATCATGAGGGGCATGGATGGGGTAAATGGACAAGGTCTTTTCCCCAGGGTCGCGGGGGGGGGTTGCTCAAAACGAGAAGGCATAGGTTTAATGTGAGAGGGGAAAGATTTAAATGGGACCTAAGGGGTAATTTTTTCATGCAGAGGGTGGGTGATGTGTGTATGGAATGAGTTGCCAGAGGAAGTGGTAGAGACTGGTAAAATTACAACATTTAAAAGGCATCTGGATGGGTATATGAATAGGAAGGGTTTAGAGGGATATGGGCCAGATGCTGGCAAATGGGACTAGATTTATTTAGGATATCTGGTCGGCATGGATGAGTTGGACCGAAGGGTCTGCTTTTGTGCTGTATATCTCTATGACTCTATGACACTGAATCCACCTTTCTTTGAGGAAGAGAGTTCCAAAGACTCATGACCCTCTGAGAGAAATAAATTTTCATCGCTGTCTCATTTTAAAACTATGTCCTGTTGTGCTTAAGTCTCTCGCAAGGAAAAACATTCTTTCAGCTTCCATCCCGTCAAATTTTCTCAGGACTTTATATATTTCAATAAGATTGTTTCTCATTCTCCTAAATGTCAATGGATGTTTGTCCAAGCTGTTCAACCCTTCCTCATAGGATAAACCCCCTCATCCCAGGAATCTGTCAGGTGAGATAACAAGGTGAAGAGCTGGATGAACACAGCAGGCCAAGCAGCATCACAGGAGGAGAAAGGCTGACGTTTCAGGCCTAGACCCTTCATCAGAAATGGGGGAGGGGAAGGGGGTTCTGAAATAAATAGGGAGAGAGGGGGAGGCGGATAGAGGAGAAGATAGGTGGAGAGGAAACAGACAGATCAAAGAGGCAGGGATGGAGCCAGTAAAGGTGAGTGTAGGTGGGGAGTTAGGGAGGAGATAGGTCAGTCCAGGGAGGACAGACAGGTCAAGGGGGCGGGATGAGGCTAGTAGGTAGGAGATGGGGGTGGGGGTGAGGTGGGAGGAGGGGATAGGTGGGAGGAAGGACAGGTTAGGGAGGCGGGGATGAGCTGGGCTGGTTTTGGGATGCGGTAGGGGGAGGGGAGATTTTGAAGCTTGTGAAGTCTACATTGATACCATTGGGCTGCAGGATTCCCAAGCGGAATATGAGTTGCTGTTCCTGCAACCTTCAGGTAGCCTCGTTGTGGCACTGCAGGAGGCCCAGGATGGACATGTCGTCTGAGGAATGGGAGGGGGAGTTGAAATGGTTCGCGACTGGGAGGTGCAGTTGTTTAGTGCGAACTGAGTGTAGGTGTTCTGCAAAGCGGTCCCCAAGCCTCCGCTTGGTTTCCCCAATGTAGAGGAGGCCACAACGGGAACAGGGGATGCAGTATACCACATTAGCAGATGTGCAGGTGAACATCTGCTTGATGTAGAAAGTCTTCTTGGGGCCTGGGATGGGGGTGAGGGGGGAGGTGTAGGGGCAGGTGTAGCACTTCCTGCGGTTGCAGGGAAAAGTGCTGGGGGTGGTGGGGCTGGAGGGGAGTGTGGAGCAGACAAGGGAATCACGGAGAGAGTGGTCCCTCCAGAAAGCAGATAAGGGTGGGGAGGGAAAAATGTCTTTGGTGGTGGGGTCGGATTGCAGATGGCGGAAGTGTCAGAGGATGATGCATTGGATCCGGAGGTTGGTGGGGTGGTTCGTGAGGACGAGGGGGATTCTGTTTTGGTCGTTATTGCGGGGAGGGGGTGTGAGGGATGAGTTGCGGGAGACACGGTCGAGGGCATTCTCGACCACTGAGGGGGGGACGTTGCGATCCTTGAAAAACAATAACATCTGAGATGTATGGGAGTGGAATGCCTCATCCTGGGAGCAGATGCGGCGGAGGCGAAGGAATTGGGAATAGGGGATGGCATTTTTGCAGGAAGGTGGGTGGGAGGAGGTGTATTCTAGGTAGCTGTGGGAGTCGGTGGGCTTGAAATGGATATAGGTTTCTAGGTGGTTGCCAGAGATGGAGACAGAGAGGTCCAGGAAGGAGAGAGAGGTATTAGAGATGGTCCAGGTGAACTTAAGGTTGGGTTGGAAGGTGTTGGTGAAGTGGATGAACTGTTCGAGCTCCTCGTGGGAGCACGAGGCGGCGCCGATACAGTCGTCAATGTAACGGAGGAAGAGGTGGGGTTTAGGGCCAGTGTAGGTACGGAAGAGGGATTGTTCCATGTAACCTACAAAGAGGCAGGCATAGCTTGGGCCCATGCGGGTACCCATGGCCACCCCTTTTGTCTGTAGGAAGTGGGAGGAATTGAAAGAGAAGTTGTTGAGGGTTGAACTGCTTCTCATGCAATTATGTCTTTTCTTGAAATAATTGACCAAAACAATTGGCAGACTACCACAGATGTGCTCTCATCAATACCCCATCAAACTGTAGAAAATATCTTTACTTCTTTATTCCATGACCAATTAATGAATGTCATTACAGCTATCCTTCTAATCACTTGCTGAGTCTGCTTTTGGACATTTAGTAAAATACCAAGACACTTATTTTCAAGAACAGAACGTACAAGGGCAATTTTAAAAATGCTGTGCTGACGCCAGTAGTTAAATAATATCAAAACGGTGCAGACGCTGTAAAAATGAAACCCAAAAACGGAAAGTGCTCGAAAAACACAGCAGGTCTGACAGCATCTGCGGAGAGAGAAACAAAGTGAAGATGTTATGCAGGACTTGAAACATTTACTGTTTCTCTTTGCCAAACCTGCTAAGTTTTTCAAGCACTTTCTGTCATCGTGGTCGTTAGTTGGAGGAGTCAGAGATTTGGTGTGAGTAGGGTGAAGGTGGGGGAAACAGCAGGAGGAGGAAGTGACCCTCATGCATAAGCTGATCTTGAAGAAGAAACCACGTGTGTAGACAAGGAAGGTGAACTAAGGTTGATACGTTACGACGTGGTGACGTCAACGGGCGTGACGGCGGCGCTCGCGCATGCGTGCCCGTGGGGTCTGGCCGTCGTTCGGTTCCCCTCCCTCTCCCGTGACCGGATTCGGGTTCCGGGCTGTCAACGTTCATCGGTCGCGGTACCCGGCGACAGGCTCACAAACTCGGCGAACGGGCCATCTCTCTTTCTCTGTGCACCTGGGGCACCGTTGAAGGAACTTCTACCGAGGTGTCACGTGCTGTGGGGCGGTAAGTGCGGCTCCAGGAGTAACTTTGTACCTTTGCCCTTCCCCACCACAACACACTGTCCATGTCTGTAAACAAAGGGCAACAACATGGAGACGGCCAGAGGACAGGCCTTTGGGAGGGCGGAGTCCGGAGATGGGGTAAATGAGGATGGTGAGACGGCGTCAATAGAGGATGGTGTCAAAGGACAGGGTCAATGAAGGAGGTGTTACCGGACGGGGTGGGTGGAGTGAGGTGCTAAGGGACGGGGTGGGTGGAGTGAGGTGCTAAGGGACGGGCAAGATCAAGGGAAAGGGTCATTGGAGGGAGGGGGTGACAGCATGGTGTTAAATGGATGGGTTTGTTTGGGAGGGATGAAGGGACAGAGTTAATTGGGTGGGTCAATGGATGAGGATGATGGAGGGGCGGTTTAAGGGATTGGATTTGGGGAAGCATTTTCTGTTTATTTATCAAAAATATTCTATAGTGTTCATGGACAATGTTAAATTGTTTTATACATGCAACGTTCTGACCTTTTGTGCCAGATCACTGGAGAAGTGGGGAGATGGTTGATAATTGGGCAATTTGAGTGGTGCTAGTGTCCCGATCATTGTTTTGGTACTGGTGACCTGGCTTTTAAATGTGGTGATTCTGGTTTATGGGGTCTTGATATTGAGAACTGTATTCATGGTAAGAGCAACTAGTTACCCATGTAGAAAGTGACTTGATTGAGTCCTTGGAGTCATGGTGTCCAGTAGTGATCAAGGATCCTAATTATCTGGTTTATAACTTGTGACTTTTTATTTTGATTTTGCAGGATGTGGGTGAATTTGCTGATGTTTTATTTATTTCCACAACGTTGTTGCCCTGAGTTCAGCCTTCTCTTTGAATTGCAGAAGTCCATGTGATGATGTTGTCACAATGGTGATAGGGAATTTCAGAAAAGTGACTCAGGGACAATGAATTGTATCTGATTGAAGTGCAACTTGGAGAGGAATTTGCTGATGACTGTGTTAACTAAGGTGTCCTTAGCCTACAGGAGGAAAGTGCTGATTAAGTTTGTTAGGTTGCCTAACTTTCTAATTGTGCACCTGCTGCCAGATTTAAAAGCCACTTATTGCCTGCCCTGACCAAAACATAGGTTTCTAACCCCTTTTTTTTGTTTAAGAAATGTACAGAAATGTACAAGTTATAAATGTGTCTGCAGTTTAAACAATGGCTTATCAATACTGTTGTTAATGTGAATTTTGATAAGGTCGCAAGTGTTTTCTTTTGGGCACTTTCTCTACCTTCACGAAATGTGATTCTATCTTTTCTGAGAGACACAGGTGGTTAACTCTCTCATTACTTTGAGGCTGCTAAAAATGCTTCAGATTTCTTTCCAGCTGTAATGCCCTCTGACTGCTAGAATAGAATTTTTTTCTTCTGAACTGGACCTGGATGTGACCCCCCCTCCATCTGCCCCTCTCTTGCCACAAATCTTAAGTTAGCAAACATAAACAACTATCTTACCAGCTGATTTGCTTAGACATTTAGCTTAAATCACATGATTTCTTAAAAGGCTGTTGGATCCAATATTAAGAAAAGAGCCTCTGATCCTTGCAAAATGACTGTGGTTGGGGCTTGAATGTTCAAGGCATTTTAAATTGCAGAAGGACAGAAGAAAGGAAAAGCTGATGGGGTAGCTTTGTTACCAAAGGTTTAATTCAGTACGCTGCAAAGAAATGATCGTGCTTCAGAAGATCAAAGTATAGAATTGTTTTGTGTAAAGATAGATGCAAAAGGAAAGAAGTTTCTGGGGGAGTGGTTTATCGCCCCCTTGACAACTATGTTGTAGGACAAAATATAAATAGAGAAATGATGGCTTGTAGGGTTCAAAGGATGTGGGAGAAAGCAGGAACAGGGCACTGATTTGAATGATGGAGTAGGCTTGAAGGGCCAAAGGCCTACCGCTCCTATTTTCTATATTTCTAAGGAAGGTACTGTAATAATCAAGCAAGATTTTAATCCTTATGTAGATTGGACAAATCAAATTTGCAAAGATGATCTTGTAGATGGGTTCATCAAGTTTGTTTGGAACAGTCTCTTAAAACAACATGTTCTGGAACCATCCAGGAACTGGCTATTTTAATATTTTAGACCATGTGTAATGAAACTGGATTAATTAATGACCTTATAGTAAAGCATACACTAAGTAAGAGTGATCACAGCATTGTAGAATTTACAAAAAAAAAACCCCAAAGAACTGCGGATGCTGGAAATCTGAAAATCAGTTCTGAAGAAAGGTCACTGGATCTGAAATGTTAACTCTGCTTTCTTTTTACAGATGCTGCCAAACCTGCTGAGTTTTTCCAGAAATTTTCTGATGATAGAATTTACATTCAGTTTGAGGGTAAGAGATTTAAACCTGATTGCAATTACAAGGGTAGGAAGACCGAGTTGAACAAAGAATGGGAGAATAGGTTAAAAGGTAAAATGGTAGGGAAACAATGGTAGACATTTAAGTTGAAATTTCATAACTCTCAACAAAAATATATCCCATTTGGAAAAAAGATGCCACGAGAAAGAAGAGGTTGCAATATTCAGTCTGTTTGGTACATCTGAAAAGTTATCTGACAATGGTCCACAATATGCAAGCAGGCCCATCATAGATATGTCAACTGGGGCATTATTCATATGACAGTCCCACCATATTACCCTTGATGCAATGGTTTTGCTAAGTGAATGGTTTGCCTTGTCAAAATGCTTGAGGACGGCCCGGTAGCTCAATAGTTAGCACTGCTGCCTCACAGCGCCAGGGATCTGGGTTTGATTCCACCTTCGGGTGACTGTCAGCTTGGAGTTTGCACATTCTCCCCGTGTCTGCATGGGTATCCACCGGGTGCTCACGATTCCTGCCACAGTCCAAAGATGTTTCAGAGATAGTAGGAACTGCAGATGCTGGAGAATCTGTGATAACAAGTTGTAGAGCTGGATGAACACTGCAGGCCGAGCAGGAAGGCTGATGTTTCGGGCCCAGACCCTTCTTGGGGCTAGGCCCGAAACATCAGCCTTCCTGCTCCTCTGCTGCTGCTTGGCCTGCTGTGTTCATCCAGCTCTACACCTTGTTATCACAGTCCAAAGATGTGCAGGTTAGGTGGATTGGCCATGCTAAATTGCCCATAGTGTTCAGGGATGTGCAGGCTAAGTGGGTTAGCCATAGGAAATGCAGCATTAAGGGATAAGTAGGGTTACAGGGATAGGTAGGGGGATGGGTCTGGGTGGGAGGCTGTTCGGAGGGTCAGTATGGACCCGTTGGGCCGAATGGCCTGTTCCCACACTATAGGGATTCTATGGTTCTATGAGAGAGTGCATCACCTGTGGCTAGCTAAAGAAGCCGACCATGGTATTGAATTGAAAGAAAGATGTACAGTGCTGCAAAAATTAGGACAGGCTAGCAGACTAGAAAACTTTTAGAAACTAGCAAAGGATTAAAGGGACAATTGAAGTATGAGAGAAAATGAGAAAAAATGAAAGACTGTAAAATATTCTACAAGTAGATAAAAAGAAATGTAAAAGTGAATACTAGTCCATTAGAGGGTAAGACTGGGGGAATAATAATGGGAAACAGGGAGATAGCAGTAATTTTGAACAAATTTTGTATGTCTTCATAGTAGAAATCAGAAAAACACGCAAGAATAGTCAAAAAGCAGGAGAAAAAGGAGGGAGGAAAAAGAACAATCGTAATAACTGATGGGAAAAAAAGTAGAAAAATTAATGGGACTAAAAGCAACATGAGCTACAGACCTGACAGCCTGCATCCGAATGTTTTGAAGATAGTAGATATGTTTGTTGTGATCTTCCAATATTCCTGAGATTCAGCAAAGGTTTCAACAGATTGTGAGAATTGGCAAATGTTGCGCAACTGTTCAAGAAAGCAAGGTATTATAAGCCATTTAGATGAACACCTGTCATTGGGAAATTCCAAAATTAATTATTAAGGAGTTGTAGTTGGATGTTTAGAAAATCAAAATACATTTGACCTGAGTTACTGTGGTTTTGTGAAAGAGAAACTATGGCAAATTTATTAGTGTTCTCTTGAGGATGTAACAATCAGGGCAGATAAGTAGGAACTAACAATAATATAGTATATTTGGATTTCCAAAAGGTATCCAATAACTTGCCATTTAAAAGGTTACTGCACAAAAGTTACGAGTTCATCGCCTTAGGATTGATATACCTGTGTGGGTAGAGGATTGCAATCGCTTTCACTCTATTTTAGTGATTTGGATGAAGGGACTGATTTTAGCCAAATGTACTGATGATACAAAGATAGGAAAGTGAGTTGTAAGGAGCATAAAAAAAAGTCTGCAAAGCAATATAAAAATGTTAGAGTGGGCAAGAATTTGGATGGAGTGAAATATGAGGTTATCCACTTTGCCAGGAAAAGAAATAGAAACACAGAATATTAATTAAAATAAAGAGACACTGCAGAAAAGTACAGAGGAATCTGGGTGTCCTTGAACATGAATGATAAAGATAGTATACAATGACTGTAAGTAATTGTGAAGGCAAATGGAATGTTGGCCTTTATTGCAAAGGCAAAGCAATATAAAGGTAGGGAAGTCTTGCTACATCTGTATAGGGTATTGATGAGACTTCAGCTGGAATACTGTGGACTGCACTGCCTTCCTTGAGGAAGAATATACTTGCATTGGAAGCAGTTCATGGAATGTTCACCAGCTGATTCAAAGTATGAACAGGTTGTCTTCTGAATCAAACCTGAGCAGACTGGGCCTATACTTGTTGGAGTTTACAAGAATGAGAGGTGATGTAATTTAAACATACAGGATTCTGAGGGGTCTTGACATGGTAGATATTAGAGAGATGTTTTCCCTTGTGGAGGAACCTGGAACTGGGAAGAACATTTTACAATAAAGAGTCTCCTGTTTAAAGCAGAGATCAAGAGAAATTTCTTATTTGAGTGGGTCTTTGGATTGTCTTCTGCAGAGACCAATGATCATTGAATATATTCAAGGCTGAGTTCACTAAGGCCCTTTAGGGAAGGAAACTGCTATCCTTATCTGGTCTGGCCTAGATGTGACTCCAGACCCACAGCAATGTGGTTTACTCTTAACTGCCCTCTGGGCAATTAGTGATGGGCAATAAATGCTGCCTAGCCAGCGTCACCCTCATCCCGTGAATGAATAAAGAAAAAAAAATTGAATAGATGTTTGATTGAGGGAATTAAGTGTTCTTAGGCTTGAGCAGGAAAGTGCAGTTAAGGCCACAATCAGATCTGTAATGGCAGAGCATATGCATGGTGACATATGGCCTACTGTTGCTCTCGTTTATTATGGTCTTATCTTTACAGTCTTATCATTAAACTTATCTAAGTAAGTGACAAACATGGCATCATACACTCGGCTTTCTTGATATTTCTTGTAGATGGAGTTTTACAATACTGAAGAAGTTTCTTCTTCAGTTCTAAATGGCAGACCCCATCTCCTGAGGTATAAGCTCCCCAATTGGTTTTAACAGCTTCTCAACACCTGCCTTGTTAAATTCTATCATAAAATCTTGCATTTTGCGTAAGATCATCTCTGATTATTCTAAACTTCAGAGAGCACAGACCCGTTCTATCTCTCCTCATAAGACAATCCTCTTATCCCTGGAAATAATCTCTTTCTTTTGTATTGTTATGATCGGATCTTATATCATTACTGGACAAGTCCGATCCTAGACTGAAATCTGACTTGATAGATCATTTTCTTTTGTTTTAAACGAGGTGATCTTTCACTGAAACGCAAGCATGCAATGCTGTAGATTTAACAATAAAATGGAAATTTATTGTGCAAAAAAATTGTAGAATAAACCAAACTATTTACGTAAACAAGAGACAACAAGGTGCAGGGCTGGATGAACACAGCAGGCCAAGCAGCATCATAGGAGCAGAGAGGCTGACGTTTCGGGCCTAGACCCTTTGAAAGATTTTGAAGCATGCAGTAAAAAATACAATTCCATCTATTTCAACACTACCATGTTATAGTACTCAAACATCAGAGAAAATCCTTTGTCTCACATCTCTCGGTTTGACTTAACTGCTTCTTTCAGTTCCCGGCCTTGAGTTTTGTAGCCTCTTTGTTAATTGTTCACACAACTGAGCTTAGACTTTCTCAACTTCAAATAAGCTTTGGAGCACAAACCAAATACTTTTAACCTGGAACTTTTAAATGAAAACCCTTACACTGAGCCTATTTTGTAACAATTCTAATTAGTTTCCTATCTTCAAGAGAAAAACTGTTTCATACTCTTACCTTCCACTATGACCTCTGTCAACTGAAATAAAAAGTTTTTAAAGCTATGGAATTTAGCCCTAAGCAAAACAAAAATTATGATGCTGGGACAGAAAGCAAGCTGATGCTTTTTAGTGTTTACTCTGTCCCTCATAAAGCTTTACCAATGCAAACAAATCCTGTTATTAGTCCAGGGACTGCCACTCATACTGGTTTTACGAAGTCATGGCTCTAGAAATACTGATGTTAATCATTAAACTCTGTCATGTAGACGAAAATCCACATGCCAGTAGTTAAAAGTCCAAACTCTAAAATACATCTTATTAAAGATACAATTCAGACACTTTTCATCACAGTATGGAGATCAAAACTGCGAACAGTTTGCTTACAAAAGCCCTGTATATTCTTCAGCAACGTCTGCCGAAATTTCATTACTCTTGTACTCCGACTCACTTAAAATAGAGGCCTTTATTTCAAAATGAGAGGTTTGAGGATTTTTTTTACTTCAGTAATAAATCAAGATGTTATAGTACATGGATTACTTTGTTCAGTAACCGTGCCGGTAATGCTATAGGCCTTATGGAGTGCTCTGTAACAAAGCCAAATGGTTCTTGAGATACATTCGTTTTGAAGAAAAAATTATGTTTACCAGCTTATTCTTTGGCAAATTATATGCCCAATTTCACCCTCCCATTTTGTTGAACATTGTCGAAATCATTAGATAAAAGTAATTTTGTGATAAGTGATACTATTTTATGTATTTATATTAGGCATACTTAGATATACTTTTTAATTCTCTTCTTAAAGATTTTGTCAAGACCATTGATAACTGGCAAATTTAAAATTCCTTTTGTAGCTGTTAGTATGTGCATCTTGTCTTCTATTCACTTTTTCTCACGTTTGCCCCTTTTGAACTCCATTTTCATTGTAACCTTGCCTCGCATATTCCTCCATGCCGTCCATCACTGTTGTCAGCCTATGTTGTTTCCTCATGACAATCTTGTGCCGTACTGTTAATTTTACTAACCACGTTGCAATGCTGCTTTATTTCAATTCAGTCCTCTCTGCCCTACCACAGGATCACTGTGCCTCTTTGTTATCTAGTAGTGTTTTTACATCCTTGCACAGTGATGTTGGTATTCATTATCTTTGTAGCTGAATCTGTTTACACCCTGATACTAGCAAATACATTGAAATGCCTGTACCTGTTTCTGCAAGAGTTATCCTGCCTTAATTACTGCAGTGTTATAGCCACTTTTGCCAGACTATATATGGCACTTCCCCTTTCTTCAAGTACTTTGCCCAACTCTATCCTTTATACTTTTCACTCAGAATTCTCATCAGTTTTTGACTTTTCTACTGAGTGCTTCCCTTCCCCCTCTGCCTCTGATTGTGGTCTACTTCAAACTCCACTAACTTTCTCTCCTACTCTGCCCTTTTATTATCATTGCATTTTACCTTCACGTGTCCTCAATTCTGCTTCCTCACCATTCTCCTATTGAGGAATTTAAAAAATCATCTCTATCTGATAAACTATTTCGTTGTCTCTACTTTCGAACTCCTTGTTTCCTTTGCATCAGTCACTATTTATTACCCTTGACAGTTGCCCTGTTATAGCCCTCATCTTTGTTGCCTTAAGTCAGGAGCAGAAACTTGAGCATTATTGACAGAGCCCAATATCAGTCATCATGGTCATAATGATCGCTACTGAGTTTTCTCCTGGGTAGGAACTGTAGGTTCTTTTTCCAAGACTAACCATCTGCCCAAATACCTTTCCCCACCTGCTCCATCCTCACTTCCAGTACAAGTATAAACAACCCTTGGATTTCTTTCTGAATTAAAGAAGCCAGTGAAACCTAGATTGTGTCACCATTCTGTTTGCCCAGATGATATTGCCATGTGTTAATTGGCACTGGCACAGAATTTTTTTTAAGCTGTGGCTTGTATTTTAAGTTTACACTTATCCTGACCATTTTGTACGTATTGAATATTTTAAATTTTGGCTACAGTATTTCATCTAAAATACATTGCAGTGCCCTCTCACACAGGATGCAATACTTTAAAAACCTTTAGAACCTGTGCTGCCTAACATGTAGCATAACTATCATTTCCATTTTTTTTTTAGAAAAACAGTATTTTTCTATAGTCATTTGGCATTGACCTGGTGTAGAATACCTATTCTTGTGAATCATTCCATAATGTTTGAGAAGCATGCTGTGGTATAGCACTCCTGCTGTTTCACCAGAGCTGCTGTTTTTTTTAAATGATAGACTGTAGTTACACATTACCACCCATCTGCAACCTAACCTAATTTCCCAGGAAGAAATGTGGTACAGTGACAGACATGACAGATTCACCCGCAGGTCTGCCACTCCATCTGATCTAGAGAATGTGGACCAGCTGGATAATTCTCAAAATGAGTTGCAAAGGAATATCTGCCAATAAATGAGAATACATTATTTGTTTTGTAAAAGACTACATTAGGCATTTTTAGAGAGAATCTGAGAATCACTTCTGTCCCCTGAGTGCATATTCTTCATGGATGATAATATACAAGGGAAATGTATTACTGAGGTCAAGTTGGACAAGACAATGCTTATTTATTAATTGCTTTTGAGGTGTAGCTTTAAAAGATCTGTTATCATAGAACTGTAGAAACGTATTTTGGCCGCTAGCCACTATTGTGCAGTTCCTATGTAAAATGAAGAGACAGGGAAAAGAATCAGTTAGTTGCTGTGTTTTCCTGACTTTTTCTATTACTGTTCCTGGGATGGATAACTGTCCTGATTCAGCAGTAGCTGCTCATTTTGCTGGTGATGTTGTGAAGCAGTGTCGTGACTTCTCTACTCTAGTGCTTCTCATAGCATCATTATTTTGTGCAAACTTAGGGTCAGAAGTGTCATGATATATGTGTAATACTGTGTCTTCACAAGATAGCTTGCTTACACACCTAACTTATACTTGGCATTGAACATTTCATCACTTTCTTTCTAGTAAGGACCATGTTCTGCAAATGCACGTTTTCATGTTTATGCAAAACTGGATTCCTTGGCAGATGAGTCCTAAAAGAGAATAGACTGAAAGTTCACTACCTCATAGCATTTTATTTTGTTGCATGTTAAAAAGGGATGCTGTATTAGTACTCAATCAAATGATATTTTACAGAACGTCAGGAAAAAACTTATGAATTGTAACTGCACAGACATTTCTACCCATTTGTGTTTTTGTTTCCTGAGGAGCATTTCATGTATTAGGACTCTGCAGTCCTCTCCTCAATCTCTGCATGTGCCTACTTTTCACGTAGTTAGCTTATTTTGAAAATGCATAAAAACTTTCAGTGCAAAAAGAGGCCACTCTGCCAAAAACATGAACCACCCAGCCTAATTCCATTTTCCAGCACTTGGTCCGTAGCTCTGGAGTTTGTGGGACTTCAGGGGACTATGCAGATTGAATGAGTTGAGGGTTTTTGTCTGACTTCCAAGCAGTGAGTTCCAGTATCTCCTGCCACCTTTAGATGAAAAGTGTTTCCTTGTCTCTACTCCTCTACGGTTCATTTTAAACCTCCGTCTCCTAGTCAATGACATCATCATCTAAGGGAAATGGGTCATTCCCATTCAATCTGTCAAATCTTCTCACAGCCTTGTACACCTCAATCAAATCTGCCTCAGTCTCCAGTCTTCCAATGAGAACCGACCCCAGTCTATCTAATCTTTTTTTCATACTTGGACGTTTCCAGTCCTAGCAACACCCTCGTAAATCTCTTCTATACTGTTTCTAGTGAGTTACATCATTTTTGAAATGAGATGGTCAGAACTGCATGCTATACTCATGATTTGGCCTAAGTAGTATTTCATATAGCATTGACATAAACTCCGTGCTCTGTTATTGTGTGTCTTGGCTAATAAACTAATGTGCATCATATGCCTACTTTAACCACTTTATTCATTTATCCTGCTATCTTCAAGGATCTGTGGGCATGCATTTCTTCTACAATTCTTTGTATCGGCTCATTGTAGTCTATTGCTTTGTCTTTTTTGACGTCTCCAAATACATCCCTTCACACTTTTCTGGGTTGATTTCCGTTTGCCAATTGTCTGCTTATGTGACCAATCCACTGATGTCTTCCTGCAATCTACCGTTTCCTTCTCACTATCAACAATGTGACAGTATTTATGTTGCTTCCAAATTCTTGATCATGCCCTCTATACTTGTGTTCATATCATTGATATAAATTGCAGAAAAGCAGGGGAGTTAGTGTGATGATACTGTGCCTTTAAAACATGTTTCTTTTGGAGAGGGGTGTTGTCACAGTGGCGCTGAAATCGCTCCTTTTAGATGACAGTTGGTAAACAGCTTTGAGTGCTCCCTGAGATAACAAGGTGTAGAGCTGGATGAACACAGCAGGCCAAGCAGCATCAGAGGAGCAGGAAGGCTGAGGTTTCGGGCCTAGACCCTTCTTCAGAAATGGGGGAGGGGAAGGGGGTTCTGAAATAAATAGGGAGAGAGGGGGAATCGGATAGAAGATGGATAGTGGAGAAGATAGGCGGAAAAGAGACAGACAGGTCGAAGAGGCGGGGATGGAGCCAGTAAAGGTGAGTGTAGGTGGGGAGTTAGGGAGGGGATAGGTCAGTCCAGGGAGGACGGACAAGTCAAGGGGGCGGGATGAGGTCAGTAGGTAGGAGATGGGGGTGGGGCTTGAGGTGGGAGGAGGGGATAGGTGGGAGAAAGGACAGGTTAGGGAGGCGGAGACGAGCTGGGCTGGTTTTGGAATGCTGTAGGGGAAGGGGAGATTTTGAAGCTTGTGAAGTCCACATCGATACCATTGGGCTGCAGGGTTCCCAAGCGGAATATGAGTTGCTGTTCCTGCAACCTTCGGGTCGCATCGTTGTGGCACTGCAGGAGGCCCAGGATGGACATGTCGTCTGAGGATTGGGAGGGGGAGTTGAAATGGGAGTTCTCCCTGGGTGTTTTACAAAAGAATCTTGAGTGGGTGGGGTCAGGCTCTCAGACCCAAAAGGGTTTTTTGTTTTGCTTTCAGTTAGTTAGTGAGTTATGCTGGCTGCTGGAGCTGAAAGCTTGCC
>NC_063350.1:19505521-19522932 GCF_021869965.1 Rhincodon typus | reverse complement strand
TCAGCCTTTCTGCTCCTGTGATGCTGCTTGGCCTGCTGTGTTCATCCAGCCCTGCACCTTGTTGTCTCAGATTCTCCAGCATCTGCAGTTCCTACTATCTCTGAACCAATTAATTAATGTTGTGTTTTGTAAAGTGTTTTGTGAATCCAGAAAAAAATTTTAAATGATTGTATGAACCTTCTTACATTGGTGACATGATTGGAACTTCACAACAATGCTCAAGCCATGGAACAAATATGTCAGCAAAATGGATACATGTCATAAATGTTCAGAAGGTCAGGCAGCATCTGTAAAGAGAGAAACTACACTAAGGTAAAGATTTTGTCCAAATAAGGTGAGTTCAGAGGTAGGTGGATGCAATGTTTTATACTATTGGTCAGCATACCATTCTGCCAGTGCCAATTCATCCCAAGGCCATTTTTCCAAAAAGAAGATGGGAGTCTGCAAGGCTATCTGTCCGTACTGCAGTCAGTTAAAGGGGGGAATGGCAATTTAAGGCTGATATTCATAGGTTGACTGTAATTTTTCAGTTATCCTTTGGAGCCCCTGAGGTATCAGGGGACTAGGCAAACTGCCCAGCACTGGCCTCCAGCTGTAATCAGGGGTGAAGTGCTCCAAGGGGTTCCCTTCTGCTGATTCTTATCTTGCATTTTAAAGTTTAAAAAGTTGTAGAGAGGGCACCTCAAGTTGGGAGTAATCTCGCTTTTACCGGAAAAGGCAGGCTGCAAGTGATTGTAAACCGGAGGGCCAACCCTGTGTTAATATTTTGGCTTTGAGAACCTACCCACTATCTTTTATTGGACAACAAATCTGCCACTGGCCACTAATTGGGCAAATTGGTGAAAAGTAGCTTCTGTGATTGTTACTCACACAGTGCAGGTTGCCAAACCCCATTTGAGCTTGACATTGGGATCCCAACCCAAAACCCCACTGATTAGCATAAATGAAGTTTCAGAGACCTGGAAAATGGTTAGGTATGTAATGGGCTTTAAGCAAGTAGAAAGGTAAGGAAGGCAAAATGGGAACAGCTGGCTGAGGATGGAAGGAAAAATTAAATGACAAAAGAGGCAATCATATCACACAGGAAAAAGACAATGTAGTCGAGGAGAATACTGAGATACAGTCTATTAGACTAGACGGGATTGAGGTTCATAAGGAGGAGGTGTTAGCAATTCTGGAAGGTGTGAAAATAGATAAGTCCCCTGGGCCGGATGGGATTTATCCTAGGATTCTCTGGGAAGCTAGAGAGGAGATTGCAGAGCCTTTGGCTTTGATCTTTATGTCGTCATTGTCTTCAGGAATAGTGCCAGAAGACTGGAGGATAGCAAATGTTGTCCCGTTGTTCAAGAAGGGGAGTAGAGACAACCCTGGTAATTATAGACCAGTGAGCCTTACTTCGGTTGTGGGTAAAGTGTTGGAAAGGATTATAAGAGATAGGATTTATAATCATCTAGAAAGGAATAATTTGATTAGGGATAGTCAACACGGTTTTGTGAAGGGTAGGTCGTGCCTCACAAACCTTATTGAGTTCTTCAAGAAGGTGACCAAACAGGTGGATGAGGGTAAAGCGGTTGATGTGGTGTATTTGGATTTCAGTAAAGCGTTTGATAAGGTTCCCCATGGTAGGCTATTGCAGAAAATACGGGGACATGGGATTGAGGGTGATTTAGCGGTTTGGATCAGAAATTGGCTAGCTGTAAGAAGACAGAGGGTGGTGGTTGATGGGAAATGTTCATCCTGGAGTTCAGTTACTAGTGGTGTACCTCAAGAATCTGTTTTGGGGCCACTGCTGTTTGTCATTTTTATAAATGACCTGGAAGAGGGCGTAGAAGGATGAGTTAATAAATTTGCGGATGACACCAAAGTTGGTGGAGTTGTGGATAGTGCGGAAGGATGTTGCAGGTTACAGAGGGACATAGATAAGCTGCAGAGCTGGGCTGAGAGGTGGCAAATGGAGTTTAATGCGGAAAAGTGTGAGGTGATTCACTTTGGAAGGAATAACAGGAATACAGAGTACTGGGCTAATGGTAAGATTCTTGGTAGTATGGATGAGCAGAAAGATCTCGGTGTCCGTGTGCATAGATCACTGAAAGTTGCCACCCAGGTTGATAGCGTTGTTAAGAAGGCGTACAGTATGTTAGGTTTTATTGGTAGAGGGATTGAGTTTCGGAGCCATGAGGTCATGTTGCAGCTGTACAAAACTCTGGTGCGGCCGCACTTGGAGCATTGCGTACAGTTCTGGTCACCGCATTATAGAAAGGATGTGGAAGCATTGGAAAGGGTGCAGAGGAGATTGACCAGGTTGTTGCCTGGTATGGAGGGAAGGTCTTATGAGGAAAGGCTGAGGGTCTTGAGGCTGTTTTCGTTAGAGAGAAGAAGGTTAAGAGGTGACTTGATAGAGACATACAAGATGATCAGAGGATTAGATAGGGTGGACAGTGGGAGCCTTTTTCCTCGGATGGTGATGGCTAGCACGAGGGGACATAGCTTTAGATTGAGGGGTGATAGATATAGGACAGATGTCAGAGGTAGGTTCTTTACTCAGAGAGTAGTAAGGGCGTGGAATGCCCTGCCTGCAAAAATAGTAGACTCGCCCACTTTAAGGGCATTTAAATGGTCATTGGATAAACATATGGATGATAATGGAATAGTTTAGGTTAGATGGGTTTCAGATTGGTTTCACAGGTTGGCGCAACATCGAGGGCCGAAGGGCCTGTACTGCGCTGTAATGTTCTATGTTCTATGTTCATTATAAAATGGTTACAGCACAAAAAAGAGGCCTTTCAGCATTTTTTGACCATGCTGGCACTCTGCAAGAGCTATTCAACAAATCCCAATGGTTGCCTTTTCCCTATAGCCCTGTAAAGCTTTCCTCTTCAGTTGTTTATCTAATTCCCTTTTGAAAGCCATGATCGAATCTGCCTTTACCATTCTCTCAGTCTATTCCAGATTCTAACCATTCACTTATGCATAAAAATGTTTTTTCCTCATGTTGGCTATTTGAACGACTAACACAAATTGGTGTTTTCCAGTTTTAGATTCATCCACCAATGGGAACAATTTCTCTCAATCTGCTCTGGCAAGATCCTGCATGATTTTGAAGACTGCTGTTGAATCTCCTTCTGATATTCTCTATTTAGAGGGAATAAATGCAGTTTCTCCAATCTATCTGCATAATCGGAGTCAGTCTGCCTTGGAAACATTCTCATAAATATTTTCTACACAACTCTTGTATTCTTTGCGTTTCACTAAATACCCGAAAACTAACCAATCGGCTCCTGTGGCGCAGGGCATTGTCTCATTGATTATGATCGATGGTATAATCTCGGAAATTTTTCAAAAACTTGATGAAGAGAGATATAAAACATGAAATTCATTGTTGTTACCGATATGCGAACTCCCCCACTGGCTGACTCAGGACCAAAATATTTTGAGACCAAGAATTCAACTCAAGACTAAGGTCTCATATGCTTACTATTTCTTTGATTGATACTTTAAGAGGTCTGCATGATTGACACTTCTATTGCCCTATAATAAATTTATTAACAAAACAATAAAAGTTTCTTAACATATTGAATAATTATGAATAAATGGCTGCTTTATAAAGATATTTCTTTAAATATTCTATCGTTACTGTAGGGTCTTATATTGTATAATGGGTCAATGGAAGTGCCATAGTTTAATACAGGCTGTAGATTGGTTGGAGGGAAATAACATGGCATGGCATGTCTGTGAGGAGCCGTGACGGTCAGGTGGATGAGCAAAGTCTGCTATAGGGGCATGAGGTGTCGTGGAGGTGTAGAGAGATAGGAAGAGGTATAGAGAGTGTGTTGGGGCTAAGGGGATGTGAGAAGTGAGGGTTAAATGACTGTAAAATTTTCATTATTTCAGGCACTGAAGCAGCCTATTAAACAGGCCATTTCATCATCTGGCAGCCCTTGAGGCCTTTGACCGATCTCTCAGGTCCAACTTCTGTCTTCACCACTTTGCCCATCCCACTCAGTGATGGAGATCCTATCTTTGTTGTCACTTTGTCTCGAGGTGGGTATGCAAGGTCAGAATTTTCCAAACTCCTGCTACACTCCTCAAAGTTGAAAATCAATGCCATAGAGTCGTAACGGCACTAAAAGAGGCTGTTCAGCCCACCAAATTCATACAGGCTCTCTCTGGTCAAATCTAGTCAGTTGAATTCTCTTGGTATTTCCCATGTTGTTTGTGTTTTGGACATAAACCAGATCATGAGTTAAAAATACTTTACCCAAATGGTCTTGTCAACAAGGTGAACAAAGAGACATAGAACTTCCTTTGCGGTTCTACTCGATTTTATTAACAGAAGTGTATATTACCAAAACACTGTATGAGCATTTCCCAAATCCCCACAATATTTACTCTCTATCTCTCTCTATCCATCTGAGAAAGAATATTACCTGCAATAATCTACATGTTTGACCTGGGCCATTGGAATCACTTCCCTTACTGATGTAGCGCTGGCTGTCTTCCCTAAAAGAGGTCTCTCAGGTCAGGGCACGTCTTCTCCTTGGTCTTCTTGGGTTGCCACACAGTCTTCTGCTGCGAGACTGGCTGCAAATTTTCCCTGAGAGTCTTCACTGAGTCTTCACTACATCTTCACTGAGGGGCTGGCTTCCAGGTCTGTGCGTTTTCACCCACCACACACCAGACCTTCCAGAATGTTCTGTGGCCTTTGGCCAATGGGGGTCATGAACTGGATTCAGGTCATTCAATGGGGTCGTGCCAGTACTGTTCACTGTTGCCAAAACGGGGAGCTATAAAGTGCACATACTCAGGTAGTGAAGATGCCAGAACATCTGGTTGACACTTTTCCAATACATAATTCTTTGGCTGGTTGAACTGATTCCCCTTCATCTTGGCTTCCAATATTCCTTGTGGCTGCTGGTCACTATTTAATTTAGCTTGGCCAATTTTCCATCAGACCTGATTTTTCTGGCTGTGAATCAATTTAGAACATTTAATTTTGGTCTGTGATCATTTGACCAGACCCATAACTGACAAAATAATTGTCATCAAGTGTTCAATCAATTTCCTTTTCAAATCATTGATTGTCTCTGATTCTATCACCATTATAGGCCAAATATTCCAAGTTATTGCCATTGGTTTCATAAAATGTCCTTCTCCATAATCACCGTGCCCCCCCACTCCATCCAATCTCTCAAACAAAACCTTAAAACCATGTGCTTTAGTCCTAATACCATCAGCTTTTGGGAACAACATTTTCTTATCTAAACCTGGCATTACCCAGTACATCTTTAACGATCTTTCTTCAATCTCTTTTTTTTCCTAAGGAGACCTCAGTTTCTCTACCTTAACCCCATTTTTAAAATCCCTCATTCCTAAAGCCATTCTGGTAAATCTTCTCTGCATCCTCTCAAGGGACCTTACATGTTTCCTAAAGTGTGCAACCAGGACTGGACACAACCCTTGAATTATGGCCGACTCAGAACTTTCTAAAGGTTCAGTATAATTTCCATACTTTTGTACTCAGTACCTCTACTCATGAAGCTCAAGATCTGAAATGCATTGCTAACTATTGTCTCAATATGGCCTACAACCTTTGTTCTTGTAATAATGGAAAACCTGTGGATCTTTGACTTACTGATCAAATTATTAAACTCCTTTAATAGAATCATTACATGGAAAATCCAACACAGTAAATTTTAGAAACTTTGCATAATTGCTGCTGAACTTGTTATTAGTGTGGTCAAGTAGTCATCAGTTAGTAAAAACAAGTCAATTCAATCTCAAGTCAAATGTTCTGCGGTTCTTTATGCCAAAGCTTGAACTTGATGCACAACCTCAGGCAAGAAATGTTCAATGGAATAAGGTCATCTTGTGGGCTGATAAAGCAACAGTCTAAAACAAACATTATTAATCAGAATGACTTTCATCGTGTTCCATTATTTACAAGCAAAGAAAAGATTTTTGCTACATTGCCCTTACAAATAATTGATCCCAAAGTAAAGAGAAAATTCAATTACTCTAGTACATTCAGAATATAAAGCTGAAATCTATTTCACCTTCTGGATGATATTACAATCTCTATTATACAGAGTTGTAAGCTCCAGGCAATTGATCATACTGTTTTTTCTTACACTGACTGTGCTTTGAACTGACGTTAAACAGCATACACCAGATTGACAAGCAAGATGATGATTGACTTGGTGCCAAAGATAATGTTTCCCACGGCAAGCAAGTTGTTGTCCACTAAATTAGGTGAAACATTGATTGTTGTAGAAATGACACTAAAACCTCCATTCATGCAGTTTTATCAATTTATAATGTACTAAATATTACTTAGTATGATTTAACTTTCAAGTGGACTAGTGACAAAGTATAAAGCCAAATGTTTAACTGGACTTTTGAGAGTTAAGACTTTAAACATAAAGTGTAATGAGACTCTCAAAAATATAACATGGGTTTTGAACAGAATATGAAGGGAAATTTTCTCAACTTTGCTTTTAAGTGAATTTATTTTACCTTTCTTTAGTATAAAGTTTGATTAAGTTAGTATTGTAGAAAAAATGGAAAGTTGAAAGGTTCACAAGTTAATTATTCTATTTTTTTTCTCACTAAGCCTTAAAAGTTTCTGTCATTTCAGCGGTCTTTCATTGTAATCCTCAATGTAGGATCCACTATGCAATCTACAATATGGATCTAGTTCATTAGAGCACCACAACCAATCTGAATTGACAGTAAAATAATAGGGGTCCTCTAAATATCTCAGAATGCAAATGTATAATGTACTGAATTAGGAAGGGAAGATCCTTGATTCACATTAAGGTGGTGCACATCTATTGAGGTAAGAGATGCTGCCTTAATCACAAATGTTTCCCAAGCAAATTTTGGTGATTCTGGTGGTAATAGTAAGAGAAAGTGATAGATAATTATAAATTAATCAAAGTAGCTCTGCAAGTCAATATCAAATGAGTTCTAATTGTGGAAGTTGAAGAATTACAAACTTGCTTTAAGATATGTAACAGCAGAACGTAATTGCATTAAATATAAATCTTACTAAGTTATACAATTTGTGCAAAGTTACTGCAGTGTTTCAAATGTTTATCAGAAAAACAATTGTATTTTTTAGAAAGTGAAAAGCTTATCACTTAAAATTTTAACTGAAAATTACTTATGTGTTCTTCAACAGCAAATGTGATCATGTTTGAAAAATGGCTTGTACTTTCAGAATTTTCAACAGAAGGCCCAATACAGAGGAGTATTAAAGGTCACTATCAATAGGGTTGCCAACTCCAAATCAAACATCATGTCCTGAGGTACAGGCCATGACAATTTGGATGTCACAACACTTTCAGAAAGCTGTTATTACAGCTACAGGCTATTGGAGATAAGTTTAGGCTTTCCAATCAGGATGATTGTAGGTTTAAATTATTGGGTTGTCTGTTGCTCAGATCTGCCAGACCCAGTTGTGACACACTGGCCAGGTGACATGACTGGCAAAACTCCACACCTCAAGGATAAAGTATTCACAATCTATCATAAAAGCATAATCCCCTGCATTTCAATCAGATTAATGGAAGTCTAGAGTTGGACTGCCTCAAGTTTTAATGTTAAGGGCGCTTTGAACAGGTGGTTTGAGAAAAATAATTGAAAAACTTCTAGTCTGTTAGAGAGTGCTACAATAGTAGAATTAAAACTACTCACAGTCTTTACTTAGGCAATCCCTACGGACTGAAGATGACTTGCTTCTACCCCAGTTTGATGGGTTCTGAGATGTTTGATCAGCAGATCAGCCACATGTGGAGCTGGTGATGCTTCAAGGGTTGGGTAGCTGAAATATTTGCAGTTTTGTGAGGTCCCTCCGATGTCTCACTGTCACCTCTGCATGTTCCCAACAAAGTCTCTACATGTTTTTGGTACATTCCCAAATGAGCCTTCACCACTGTGTCAGCTACAAACTAGGTTGTCCATGAGTCTTCAGGTATATTTGATCTCTTGGGGATGCTTCAAGAATGCTGTTAAAGCATTTTCCAACTGCCCTCTTGGGTGTCTCCCGCAGCAACCAAGTTCCAAGTAGAGCGATTGTTATGGAAATCTGGTGTTGGCATATAAAAAACATGTCAGCCCAATGGAGCTGGCTTTAAGTGACTAGCACCTCAATGGTGGGCTTGGCAGACGACATTGTTTTGGACTGCTTTTTGTACCAGCAGATTGAGGATTTTAAGAATGCCTTGCTGATGGTAGTACTCAGTTTTCTCAATGACTTTACATGCATTTATTAAGTGCCCATAATGTAAACAACATTTCAAGGCACCTCACAAGGATATTAAGGAGAAAAAGGAGCTTTTTAGAGAGGTTAAAGATCAGAAAAGTGAAGAGTTTTGAGGACACTCTTTCATAAGGGAGAGTGGTGGACAAGTGGAGAGTTTGAGGCAACAAGGTGCAGGGCTGGATGAACACAGTAGGCCAAGCAGCATCATAGGAGCAGAGAGGCTGACGTTTCGGGCCTAGACCCTTCATCAGAAAAGGGGGAGGGGAAGGGGGTTTTGAAATAAATAGGGACAGAGTGGGAGGCGGATAGAAGAGGGATAGAGGAGAGGATAGGTGGAGAGGAAACAAACAGGTCGAAGAGGCGGGGATGGAGCCAGGAAAGGTGAGTGTAGGTAGGGGGTTAGGAAGGGGATAGGTCAGTCCAGGGAGGACGGACAGGTCAAGGGGGCGGGATGAGGTTGGTCGGTAGGAGATGGAGGTGCGGCTTGAGGTGGGAGGAGGGGATAGGTGGGAGGAAGAACAGGTTAGGGAGGCAGGGACGAGCTGGACTGGTTTTGGGATGCGGTGGGGGGAGGGGAGATTTTGAAACTTGTGAAATCCACATTGATACCATTGGGCTGCAGGGTTCCCAAGCGGAATATGAGTTTGAGGAGTGACTTCCTGTATGTGAATACTAAGCAAGTGATGGAGCAGTACCAAGGGAGTTCTAAGGGAGTCAAAGATGCAACATGATGCCGGAGTCCTAGGAACAATCTGCTCAAGTGGGGTTTATTGTAACACTGGAGGAAATTTTAATAAAGATTGGATGGGACAAAGCCATGCAGATATTTAAACAAAAGTATAAGAATTGAACATTTAAGGTGTTGAGAAACCAGAAATCAGCTGCGGTCAGCAAGGACAATGTGGTAGAAGTGTTGTTAAGACAAAGAGACAGTCAAACCAAATCAACCTTTCTACCTCTGTATTTGCAACACCATAAAATTAATACCATTGAAGACCCTCAATAATTACTACAGTGGTTCCTAACCAAATTTTGAATAACCAATCCCAGACTTTACGAATAATTAATTCAAGACACTGGTTTTGTATCTTACATAAAAGACTTAACAATTAGCAAATACACAATAACTTTAGCAGAGAAAAAAGAAACAATAAGGTAATCTAATTAATGTATGTGCTTTAAACCTGAAACATTTATTGTCAGTCCTCATTCACACAAAAGGCAGAAAGACAAACACAGTTAAGGATGAATAAAAGAAAATAACAAAACTGATGAGATTACTTAAATGGTGCCCAGGATGCATTGTTTGTGGACAGGCATTGTGTGGACTCCTTGGTTGCTTTTCAGGGTCACATTTTCAGTTCACCCAGATAAACTATTTCCAACACAACTTTCTACTCTTTGGTTTCCCAGAAGCTCGTGTGGGAGATTAGGCAGGGAGCTTTCAAATCTTCTTGTTGTGTCACCAGCAGCTAAATGCATCTCCCCACAAAATACAGTTTAAAACAAACCACTTCAACTCTGGTTCTGCTCTGATTGACGTTTCAAGGCACTTCACAAGGATATTAAGAAGAAAAAGGAGACCCAGCTAAAGGAGCTTTTTGGAGAGGTCAAAGATCAGAAAAGTGAAGAGTTTCGAGGACAGTCTTTCATAAGGGAGAGTGGTGGACAAGTAGAGAGTATGAGGAGAGTACTGAGCAAGTGATGGAGCAGTACCAAGGGAATCAAGGGTGCAACATGATGCCAGAGTCCTAGGAACAATCTGCTCAAGTGGGGTTTATTGTAACACTAGAGGAGATTTAAAAAAAGATTGGATGGGACAAAGCCTTTTCCTGAGGCCTCAATTACCATTCAGCATTTGCCATCTGCTTGAACATAGCTTCCCTTCTAAACTCGCTGGAATCAATTTCCAGGTACTGATCTCATTAATAGTCAACTTCTGTTATCTGTTTAAACACAATTCTCTTCCTGGTGTTGCTTTGTCTATAGGAATGCTTGAAATCAAGAATCAACCTCCATGCCTGTCCTCACAAACAAACAAAAGCTTTCTTGGGCTATTCATTTCCTTCTACCACAAGCTGTTTCACAAAATCTGAAGTCATCTTCAGCCCACAATTTCCAGGTCACAGCTCCAAACCAAAATTGACAAGAAAAAACAAATTAATAACAATGAAAAATGAGTGAGGGTTCTAACAGTATCCTAAGAACTGGCCTACAAGTGTCTGCAGAATGGATTTAGTATTGAAACGGAAGCTGGAAAAGAGAAAAATTGCAATTAAACCATACTATTTGTTTTGTTAGGACTTGCGCATGACCATTTTGTTCACAATTAGTGTGTGGGTTTTAATTTTGCAAAGAATAAGGAGCATCTTTTCATCCAAATTGCTTGCCTAGTAAGTATTGTATAGTCTATGTTAATTTTAATGTGATGTAGTAAAAAAATGTCAAACATGAAATCTTGTCCAATGATCCTTTGGGTTTTTCACTGAGAAATCCATACATCCTTTGAAAAGTCTCTATGGGGATTGTAACACCTCCCCATTTTTGTTTTCTTCCCACAAGCGTACGGCCACATCTCTCCACTGTGTATCCCCAGAAATATTTTAGATTCGCTTGCAAGACTTACCATCTTCCCAAAAAAGTATGTTTAAAATGTAGGTTTCTAAAATAAAATCTTTGCAATTGTTTAAACTTGGAACTTTATGTGCAGGAATTTGAGGGATCAAGGAGAATGAAACTCTCTTTGTCTTGCTAAATTTATTTCTACATTTCCACTTTATAGTAACAGTAAAAGTGTTTTTGAACAGATTTGATACCAACTTAAAATGCATTGCAAACAATAAAACAAATTCATGGCTCTAAAGACACAACTCCTCTGAGATTGTTTTCACAGGAATTTCATTATTACAGTACATTTACTGTGGCTCAGCAAGGAATAGATATGGTCAATTGGTCAGGCATGTACAGCTGGGAGTAGAATGGGGTTTGTTTGCTTGCAGATGGCAGAATGCTGTCTGGCACAAGTCCAAGTCAGTCCACTGACTGAGTATCAGCTGCTGCAGAAGATTCAAGTGCTATTTTCAGCCTCAATAGGGGCTAAGAGAAATAGCTGAGGGAACGTTGTGTGTTTTTTTTAAAAACAATGTTAAAATTTAATGATTACAAAATGAAACACAATACAGCGTCAACCTTAAAAGCACTTGAGGTGATATCCATTACAATTTCTAGTGTATTATGAAACCAACAACAGATAATTAAAGTAACAGCATTGGAGAAAAAAAAGCAGTATAGCACAGTTTACAAAACTGCATGCTGCAGTCAATCAACACTGGCACAGTAACTGCAAATACCAAAACACTAATTGCATATTCCCAATTCCAACACAAGATGCTACATAGTTCCTATCCACTTTCTGAAGTAGGCAGAATTACAGCCTGTTTTGTCTAAGTACATATTTTGGGGAAATTCTTTCTCTTTCCATCTTGAAGCAAGCTCCTTTTCTGTCTTCTGAAAACAAAAGCTTTGCAAATCCAGAACAGATATCTGCCTTTGTTGCAAGCAATAATGTATTTGAGATGACTTGCATATTTATGAAATTGAATCTTATGGTGCAGACAAAGCCTATTCAGTCCATCACCCCTGTGCCTCAGGCTGAAAAAGCTATCCATTTTTTTGTCTTTCTCCATTTCCTTCTAAGCTTTTCTTGACATTGCAAAGATTGGAAGAACAGTTGGAATGCCTTGTTTCCTAAAATTCTAATGAATGAAATCTGTATACTGAAGAGCAAACAATTTAATGACTGCTTTATACAGTCATGCTTTACACAGATTTTACCAATTAATTTGACCAACTAAATTAGTTCAAACAACTTGTTTGCAACAAAAAAAAGCACCAAGGTGAACATTCAAACATAGAAACGAAAAAACATGATCAGTAGAATATGAGAGAGTATCCATGATTGCATTAATGCTATAGTCAGTTAGAATCTAACAATGCCAGTTAGAAGTTAGTTCCATATAATCTGGTATTTGGATTAAAAGTGGCAAACTAATCACACCAAAGAAAGAAATAGCAGAAGTACTTAAAATGTAACATTGATGTACAGTTGCATTAGCAATGTTAGTAACTAGTAAGTTCCGTTTAAATTTGTTGAGCAAATCTTATAAGGTGGAAACGATATTGGTATGAGTGTCAATTTCGGACAGTGTCATTGGAGGATTTTCCTCTGTGAGTTCTGGCAATTTATCTAACACAATTCTCCCCTGCTTACTGCATTCATTTTGCATCTGACCTTCACAGCATTGCTCTTACACAACCTCGCAGTCAGCAGAGGTGAAAGTGCTCATTTGTGCAAGAACCTTTCAGCACACGTGTTGCAGGCACCATATTTAAATACCAGCTGTGCACCATTTCAAACACTGCAAAACGGCAATGAATTGTATTTACACTGCTGATATTGGGTGGGCTGGCAACTATTTTTCATGGTTATTGCAATTAGGATTCAGTTTACAATGCAAGGCTTTCCAAACGGAGCTTCAGAGAGTGACGTGCAGGCTTCACCTTTTATTCTAAGTGCTCCTACCCCCAATAACCTTCATGTTCCAAACTGCACTGCAATCCCTGTCAATGCCTCAGCTTTCAGTCTCTCCAAATTCCAATCCAAACCATTTATTAAATGCTAAGATCCTCAATTTTCCCTTGAGTCCCAGACCTACTATATAGCCATGCCCAACAGTGTTATCCACTGCTTACCCCCATCAAAGCCAAAGTGATGTTGACTACCAGGAATAGTGTCTCCTCATGCTATACTGGCTGTGCCCTTATAATTAGAGTTGCCCCCTTCATAGTGATTGTCATCCCAGACTACCGGCTCCAATTCCTACATTTGACTTCCTTGTTTTCTACATCACATCACTGCCCCCGAATATGCACCTTGACATTTAAGGCCCAAAACACAGGACTGACAATGGCCCAACCCCCCACACTGACTTGGGAAGGCAGCCTGACTAACCCCATGACTGATTTCTACACAGCTCCCCAACAGACAACCACTAATCCCTTGGTTGGTTAGACTCAAATTGCAGGAATGACCATGGCTCAATCCCTGGACGATAAGGACATTGATCCCCAAATCTCACTAAGTGCCCCCTAGACTCAGATTTGATAATATCATTGACTGGTTGTGAAGGCATTCCCTGACTGACCATAATCCCCCAAGACTGGACTGAAGACTACTGCCCTTAGCTTTTCAGAGATGTCCTTATGCTTGAAGCAAATGCAGTGTGTATACCCCATAAGCTGCAGTAGGTTTGATGTTGACATGGCATTGGGACTGTACATCAACATGTGCACTCCCTTAACTGGCAAACATGACAAGATGTCTAGCTTATGTTCTGGATTAAAAGACAAGATGGCAAGACAGAGATGCTGTGAGAATCCAGGTCAGTACAAAATGGGTGAGCACACTATTCCGATGATTGCCCTTTTTAGGAAGAAATAAGCTGAAACTTAATCAAGAAGTGACTTAATTATTTTGCTATTTAATGACAGACCACTGTTTGTTCCTGGCTGCTGCCTACAGAGCTGAGCAATGCATCTATGATTGATGCACAGCACTGGGCAGTTCATATTCCCAGGTCCACATTCTGGGGCAGCATTCAGGTGAGATGCAGGAGTCCACAGAAGTTGATCGTTTTTTTAAAAATTGGCGAACGAAGTTTAGATCAAGTATACATCACATCTGGTATCCTCTGTGTGGGGTCTTGCTGTGTAAAATTTGCAACTGGTTTTTAACTACAGGATAGGAGCCACTCTTATAAGATATACTTGGGTTTTGTTCCAGGGAATCTGTGGAATTGTAATAAAATGTGCACAAAGTGGTCAGGGAGTAGCATTGCAATGTAAGGTGTTGGGGAGTTCCAAAGTGCAATATTGAAGTATTGACCTATACTATAATGTTAATCCGATATGTGTCATTTTGATGTAGTAAGGCTGGTCCTTTGCTGATACCAACTTCTGTGGACAGCCAGTGGCAGCAATTACTGTCTATAGAGTGTACCCTGAGATGTTGGGGGATGATGGCCAAGATGGATGCCTGAAGAAGATGCCAGGAAGCTACAGCTGCCAAATAATCGCACTGATTTTTATGTCAGGAATTGGCACCATCCACTTTCTCATTAGCACTTGGGAGAATGGCAACCTGCAAAGAAAAGAGATGAGATTAGCTAATGATGAGATGTTAATGCATACAAAAAAGGCCCTCGCTGCTTACGATGAGATTTGCATCAAGTCACTGAAACCTTAACAGGAAAATCACACTTTGTTTTTTCGACATTGAGGATCTCAGTTTTTCATTCTGTCTGCATTCTCCCGACATCATTCAGACACTGGGAAAACTCCACTCATTGTGTTATCCTCTGGCAATTGCCTAAAGCACTCCCCATTGTAAGCAATGCACTGAAGTGGTGTACCTATATTTATTTGGCACGTAGCAGCACGGCTTAATTGCAGCATTAAATCAACATTTGACTAGTTAGCCGGAAACTCTAGTGAGCAAAATGGAATTGCCTTTATGTTTATATGATCTTTGGTTGCCCAACAGTACTGCATGAGATTGATCATGGCTGTATATATCTTGACAAGTCTTCTGTATATATAAGGTTAGACATCTTTAAAATCTTATGTTCGAATCACCAAGACAGAAAGGCTACTGGCAATGCTGAATTATCAGAACAGCTTCAAGGATTAAATATAGATTCAGGGAAAACCCTAACAATTAAATGTACTTGATCTTGATCAAATGATGCAGAGCTGAAGTTTGCAACTATTGATTAAGACAGGGCTGATTCTTCATTCTCCATTTTCCTTTGCTACATTTGAGGGATAAAAGAGAATGCCTTGTGTGTTACTAATATCCCTCAAGCACTTGACTTCGTTGGTTTGAGGTTTTATATGTGAAAATAGACGGGGCAATTTAGTCACCCTCAGGTGGAAGCTTTACCAAGACACAGTAACTAATATAAATATTAGTTTATTTATACAGTATATACACACTCAGGCATTCTCAATTTTTCTTGCTTCTGAGAACCCCTTTCATGATTATTACAATTTCACATTCATCCTGTAACCCAAGTATATCTTATAAGAGCGGCTCCTATCCTGTAGTTAAAAAACAATAGCAATTTTTATGCAACGAGACCAAGACAGAGGACAAAAGTTGTGATGTCCAATTAAGATCAGGCTCATTCCCCAATTTAAAAACAGCCTGTTGACCCTGCAAAGTCCTTCTTTTTAACATCTGGGGTCTAGTGCCAAAATCAGGAGAGCTGTCTCACAGACTAGTCAAGCAATGGCCTGACATAGTCACACTCACGGAATCATACCCCACAGATATTGTCGCAGATACCAGAAACACTAGTTCTGAGGACGGGTCACCAGACCCAAAACATTAACTCTGATTTTTTTTTCACAGATGCTGCCAGACCTGCTGAGATTTTCCAGTAACTTCTGTTTTGTACCAGAATCACTATCCCTTGTTCTATCCCATCCCACCAGCAGGACAGATCCAGTAGAGGTGGTGGTACAGTGGTACAGAGTTAGGAGGGAGTTGCTGTGGGAGTCCTCAACATTGATTCCGGAAACCATGAAGTGCCATGGCTTCAGGTTAAACATGGGCAAAAAAAACTTCCTGCCAATTACTACATACCATCATCCCTCATCAGATGAATCAGTACTCCTCCATGTTGAGCTACACTTGGAAGAAGCAAAGGTGCAAAATGTACTCTGGGTGGGGGATTTAAATGTCCACTACCAACAGTGGCTCAGCAGCAGCACTACTGATGGAACTGGTCAGGTCCTAAAGCACATAGCTGCTGGAATGGGTCTGTGGCAGGTGGTGAGGAAAAACATACTTGACCTCATCCTTTAAAATCTGCGGCTGCTGATGTGGCTGTCCATTACATTATCAGTGAGAATGACCACTGCAGAGACTTTAGGGAGGCAAAGTCCTGCCCTCACATAGAGAATATCCTCCATCGTGTTATGTGGAACTATCATTGTGCTAAATAGGGCAGACTTTGAGCAGAACTAGCAACTCAAAACTGGGCATCCATGAGGCGCTGTGGGCCGTCAACAGCAGTAGAATTGTATTCCAACGTGATCTGCAACCTCATGGCCCAGCATATCCCCCACTCAACCATAACTATCAAAGAGGATCAACCTTGATCTAATGGAATGTACAGGCGGGCATGCATCAGGCATACCTAAAATAAGCTTTTAACCTAGTGAAGCCTCCCAATA
This sequence comes from Rhincodon typus, assembly GCF_021869965.1. Classification (NCBI taxonomy): domain Eukaryota; kingdom Metazoa; phylum Chordata; class Chondrichthyes; order Orectolobiformes; family Rhincodontidae; genus Rhincodon; species Rhincodon typus. The sequence continues at coordinate 19,506,371 of NC_063350.1, read as the reverse complement.
GGACTACTTGCATGCTAAAGAGGATAAACAGCAAGTGACATACAGATTTAAGCAATCCCGCAACCAATGAATCAGATCTAAGCTCTGCATCCTGCCAAAACCAGTTATGAATGATGGTGGACAATTAAACAGCTCATTAGTAAAGCAACGGAATGTGTTATTGACTGTGCTATCAAGCAGTGTCTGCTTAGCAATAACCTGCTCAGTGATTACCAGTTTGGGTTCCACCAGAGATACTCAGCTCATGACTTCATTAGAGCCTTGGTTCAACATGGACAAAGAGTTCAATTCCAGAGATCAGGTGACAGTGACAGCCCTTGACATCAAGACCACATTTAATTGAGTGTAGCATCCAGAAGCCCTAGTAAAATTAGAATCAATGGGTATCAGGGGCAAAATCTCCACTGGTTAAAGTCATACCTGCCACATAGGAAGATGGTTGTGGTTGTTGGAGGTTAGTCATCTTAGCTCCAGGTCATCTCTGCAGGAGTTCCTCAGGGTAGTGTCATAGTTACAACCATCTTCAACTGCTTCATCAATGACCTGCCCTCCATGGAAGATGATCACCAATGATTACACAATGTTCAGCTCCATTGTCAACTCCACAGATGCCAAAGCAGTCCATATTCAAATGCAACCAGATCTGGACAATACCAGAGATAGTAGGAACTGCAGATGCTGGAGAATCCGAGACAACAAGGTGCAGGGCTGGATGAACACAGCAGGCCAAGCAGCATCATAGGAGCAGAGAGGCTGACGTTTCGGGCCTAGACCCTTCATCAGAAAAGGGGGAGGGGAAGGGGGTTTTGAAATAAATAGGGAGAGAGTGGGAGGCGGATAGAAGAGGGAT
>NC_063350.1:19505128-19505421 GCF_021869965.1 Rhincodon typus | reverse complement strand
AGGAGAGGATAGGTGGAGAGGAAACAAACAGGTCGAAGAGGCGGGGATGGGGCCAGGAAAGGTGAGTGTAGGTAGGGAGTTAGGAAGGGGATAGGTCAGTCCAGGGAGGACGGACAGGTCAAGGGGGCGGGATGAGGTTGGTCGGTAGGAGATGGAGGTGCGGCTTGAGGTGGGAGGAGGGGATAGGTGGGAGGAAGAACAGGTTAGGGAGGCAGGGACGAGCTGGACTGGTTTTGGGATGCGGTGGGGGGAGGGGAGATTTTGAAACTTGTGAAATCCACATTGATACCATT
>NC_063350.1:19494248-19504628 GCF_021869965.1 Rhincodon typus | reverse complement strand
GAAAAAGGTCTAGACCCGAAACATCAGCTTTCCTGCTCCTCTGATGCTGCCTGGCCTGCTGTGATCCTCCAGTTCCACACTGTGTTAGCACATAGTGTGTTCTGGTAGACTTGTGCCTCTGTTTTCTTGATGCTCTGTTATTATCTTCATCCTTTTTGCATTCGGAGCATCGTTTGAACTAGAAAGAGGATTCACAGGCTAATTAACACTAACATGCTATGATGTGAGCATGACTTAATATGGCTGTTGTCGTCTTTTTATGAGCTGATAGGAAGTTAGTCCTAAATAATGCAGGGTTGCTCCCCTAGCCTGCATGATGGCAATGAATAGGGATGTGGCTGGGTGTGTGGACAGGCATCTGCAGTCACTGGATACAGGTATCCTGTTGGATCTCACCCTGACATCTGAAAGAAATGAATATTAATCAGTACACCATAATATCTATTGTACCACTTGATTATTTTATGCAATTGAGATAATTTACTTTTTTGTTATTCACTCATGGCACATGCGCCGTGCTAGTGGTTATTGCCTATCCCTAGTTGCCCATGAGAATATGGTAGTGAGCTGTCTCTCAAACTGCTACACTCCATTTAGAGTAGGTGCACTGACAATGCTATTATGGAGGGAGTGCCAGGATTTTGACCCAGCAACACTGAAGAAACAGGAATATATATCAAAGTCAGGATAGTAAGTGCCTTGGTGAATTACTCCACAATGGATGATCACTGTTATAGAATCACAGAAACCCTACAGTGTGGAAACAGGCCCTTTGGCCCCACAAGTCCACAACGAACCTCAGAGCATCCCAACCAGACCCATCCCCCTATAACCCACCGAATCTACACTCCCTGAACACTACGGGCAATTTAGCACGGCCAATCCACCTAACCTGCACATCTTTGGACTGCAGGAGGAAACTGGAGCACCTGGATGAAACCCACACAGATACCGGGAGAATGTGCAAACTCCACACACACAGTCGCCCGAGGCTGGAATCGAACCCAGGTCCCTGGCACTGTGAGGCAGCAGTGCTAACCACTGTGCCACCTTGCCACCCCTAGTGGTGGAACTTGCAGCTGGTGTTCGCATGTATCAGCTGCCCTTGACTTTCTAGATGGTAATGTTCATTGGTTTGGAATATGCTGTCTAGGGAGCCTTGATGATTTGTTAGAATTATATTCTCAAATGCCATAATTTTGTAAATAAGTGAGAATTTTTAAAAAAATTTGGCTGTTATTTAATGTGGCATTATATAATACTATTGCATAATATGAACAAATTCAAATGCATTCTTGGTGCAGCTCAGCCAAATTGGATGTGCTTGTCAGGTTGTTGGCACTTCCTCAACCAGCACTATAGCATAAAAATAATTGTGTTAACAACAGATATAAAAGACGCCCTGTCAAGTCTATGAAACTGTGCCATCATGCTTTTCGGCCATTACTGACCTTCAGCATGTCTTTCCTTATAATATACCAAGAGTAGATTCTGCTATGAGAGCTTTGTTTGGCAATGACAGAATGTCATATCAGGTTAACAACATCAATTCAATTTTTCTGGTGTATTGTGCCATGCATAGGTCACTGATTCATAATTGCAATTGGCAGCACTTATAAATATCAACGAATTGGGATCTAATCTAAAAAGTAATTGATCTGACATTACAGGCCTTGCTTTCATGTGGTACATGAATAAAAGTGATGTTGATGTAACAAGATACTGTTAATAAATGCAGCCAGTATTAATGGACCATAATTTGGTACTTTTACTTGTACTTATTGTAGAAGATATAAAGAGAAATGATCCCTAATTGTACAGGGCAATAAGCAGTAATTTAATGTTAATCTTAGTATCTTAATAACTCAGTAATGGTGGCCTTTTTATTTTATTTTCACCAATTTACAATCAGCAAGTAAATGTTGATGTCTGATATTTGCGTCTAAACTGCCTGTCATCTTTTGAACATATTTTTAAAGTTTTGACTTGAGCAATAAACTACATCATAAAAATTCATCTTTGAGACAGAAAGGGTTAAAAATAAAACCTCTGCTTCTGCACACTTGTCAATAAAGCAGACATCCTGACTACTGGTCACAGAAGTTGTGCAGAGTTATAAGTGCAACCTGTACTCATTCATTCCCATGGTAGCTTCACTTCAAGCATGACTATGTCCTGATTGGACTGTGACGGCTCAGCAACCAGACAGGAATAGGACTCAAAGTCCTGTTTAACTGAGCAGAATGTTATTAAAAGAACATAGAACAAAGAACAGTACAGCACAGTACAGGCCCTTTGGCCCACGATGTTGTGCCAACCTATTATCCTACTAAGATCAATCTACCCTGCATACCCTATATTTTACTATCCTCCATGTGCCTATCCAAGAGTCGCTTCAAAGTCTCGAGAGTATCCGACTCCACTACCACTGCCAGCAACGCATTCCACATGGCGAGCCCTCTCTGTGTGAAGAACCTACCTCTGACATCTCCCCTATACCTTCCTCCAATCACCTTAAAAATATGCCCCCTCTTAATAGACATTTCCACCCTGGGAAAATGTCTCTGGCTATCCACTCTATCTATGCCTCTCATCATCTTGTACATCTCTATCAAGTCACCTCTCATCCTTCTTCACTCCAATGAAAAAAGCCCCAGATCCCTCAACCTTTCCTCATAAGACCTGCCCTCCAGGCCAGGCAGCATCCTGGTACATCTCCTCTGCACCCTCTCTAAAGCTTCCACATCCTTCCTATAATGAGGTGACCAGACCTGAACACAATATTCCAAGAGTGGTCTAACCAGAATTTTATAGAGCTGCAGCATAACCTCACGGCTCTTAAACTCAATTCCCCTGCCAATGAAAGCCAACACACCATACGCCTTCTTTACAACCCTATCAACTTGGGTCGCAACTTTGAGGGATCCATGGACATGGACCCCAAGATCCCTCTGTTCCTCCACACAGCCGAGAATCCTGCCATTAACCCTTTATTCTGCATTCAAATTCGACCTTCCAAAACGAATCACTTCACACTTTTCTGGGTTGAATTCCATTTGCCACTTCTTTGCCTAGCTCTGCATCCTGTCAATGTCCCATTGCAACCTACAACAGGCCTCCACACTGTCCACAACTCCACCAAACTTCGTGCCATTGGCAAACTTACTAAGCCACCCTGTAAACAAGATTCTGCATTCCCAATTGAAATAGTGATTGCATTTTGTACAACAATCAGAATTTCTAACTTATGTTCTCCTGCAATATTGTATTCTGACTAATAGAATTTTTCAGTACAGAAGGAGGCCATTTGACCCATCATGTCTATACCACTATACATTTAGTCTGTCTGAAATCAGACAAGACACTTTTTGACTCATTTCCTAAGTCAAAGTGATCCCCAGTCCACTGATATTCATTTTGTTGACATTCTTCTTTTTAGATTTTACATGGCCCTCCATCACAAATGTGCATCGTCTGAAAGATGGACATTTTCAAGTATTTATATGTTACGACATCTAAGTATGTTGGCATTTAGTGCTCCCGCCATAGTGTTTGAGAGATAGTTACAGAGAAAGTGATTGGAGCTCAGGCATGTACCTTTATAGAATGCCACATGACATGAGGTTATGTAACTACCTCAAAGATACAGTGCATGTGTGATCTGAAGTCTATGCCATAATGAAACCAGCATCATTCAATGAAGCAATGAACCATACAAATCTGAAGTACTCCACATCAATCTGCATTCTGTGTGGAGTTCTCATGTGCTCTCCATGGCTAGGAGGCATTGTGCCACACATTGAACACGCATGCAGAATTGAACTTTCCTGGTCACTATTTCTCAATTATTCATTGGATATACTCAATGAGGGCCCTAGGCAGCTGCAATATTTTTAATAATGGAAATTAAATTCATTTAGTTTCCTCATTAAACTGGTTCACACTCTTTATAAGTTGCAGTCTGCATTTTCCATTTTTGTAAGATATAATTAGAAATTAAAACTGATGTCTCCTGCAAAATGACAAATTGCTTGCCATGGGGATGTCATCATTTTGATGCTTCACAGCACTGCATCGATCTATCAACCAGCATATACTTTTATCATGACAAACACGCTTCATATTTATTATTATACTTGTCAGACAGCCTGTTTTACGACACAGCATAATTTAAAAACAAAACATTTTTGAAGTTAACTTATGTCAGTGTGATCTAATTGATTGGTGATGTGATATTTGTTTATTGGAAAATTCAATTTGGCAGAAGAATGGTTCAGCTGTAGAATCTCAGTGCAGGGAAATCCAATGTTTTCCTTTTTTGCATTTGCTATAATTTTCAGTATTCCCATTATAAGAAACCTCCTTTTGATTTGGTATAGGAATCTACTCTAGAACACAAGCTCAGGGGAGCAAATATTAATGTATCAGTTTTATGCCTTACAACACAAAAATAGAACAATCCAGCCCAGCCAATTATGACTGATCAGTCTCCTCTCAATTATCAGTAAAGTGATGGAAGGTGTCATCCCGAATGCTTTCAAGCAGTATTTGTCTGGTCTCCAATGTTCAGCTTAGGTTCTACAAGAGCCAATCAGCTCCTGATCTCTTTACAACCTGGGTTCAATCATGGGAATAAAAAGAAGCTGAATTCCAGAGATGAGGTGCCAGTAACTGCCCTTGAAGTCAAGGTCGCATATGACTGAGTGTGGCATCAAGGAGCCTGAAAAAAAATAGAGTTAATGGGAATGGTGGAAAACTCTCTGCTATTTGGAGTCATACGTGGCATAAAGGATGATGGTTGTGGTTGATGGAGATCAGTTATCTCATCTCCAGGACAACTCTGCACGAGTTCTTCAGGATAGATTCCTGCCATGCTCAGTTGCTTCGTGAGTACCCTTCACTCCTTTGTAAGTCAGAGTGGCGATATTTGCCAATAAATGTACAATGTTCAGCATCATTTATGGCTCCTCAGAAACTGAAGTAGTCCATGGCCAAATACAGTAAGACTTGGATAATGTCCAGGTTTGGAGTTACAAGTGGCAAGTGATGTTTATGCCACACAAGTGCCAGGGAATGACCATCTCCAAGAAGAGAGAATCTAACCATCACCCTTTGAGATCAATGGTATCGCCATCACAAAATCTCTTATCAAAACCCTGTAAGGTTACTGTCAATCAAAAACTGAACATGACTAGCCATATAAATACAGTGGCTAGATTAACAGGTCAGAGGTTAGTAATCCTGCAGTAATTAATTCACCTCCTGATTCCCCGAAGTCTTTCCACCACTTTCAAGACACAAGTGAGAAGAGTGATGGAATACTTCCGTTAGCTTTGGTGAGTGCAGATCCAACGACACTGAAGAAATTTGACACCATCTATGATAAAGCAGCCTATTTGATTGGCGTCAATCCGCAGACATTCACTCCTCCCACTATTGATGCTCAGAAGCACTAATGTGCACCACCCACAAGATGCAGCACAGAAATTTGCCAAGACTGTTTAGACATCACATTCCAAACCCATGATCACTACCATCTAGGAAGACAGGACATTGTTTGCAGGTTCCCTGAAGCCAATCACTATCTTGACTTGGAAATATATTGTCATTCCTTCAGTGTTGCTGGGTCAAAACCTGGAACTCCCTCCCTAAGGGCATTCTGTGTTTTATCAATACTTAACGGACTTTGGTGATTCAAGAAGGCAGCTCGCAATCACCTTCTCAAGAGCAGCTAGAGAAAAGCAATAAATACTGGGCCAGCCAGTGAATTCAGCTTCCCATGATGAATAAAAACAACAAAAATATAGCAGATGCTGGAAACCTGAAATAAAGATAGGAGATGCTGGAAATATTCAAAACCTCCAGCAGTATCTGTGAACTTTAAAAGAGAGTTAATGTTCTAGGGTGATGAGTCTTAGATAGGGAACACTTGGAAATTTAACAGATTTCAGCAAAACAGGGAAAGGTGGTCAGAAGAGAGAAGAATAGAAGGTAAATTCGGTAATTGCATGGAAGTTTGAAGATATTAAATGACAAAAGGGATGATTGTGCAAGGAATTATGAGACAATGAGACTAATGAAGAAAGAAAAGATGGTCCTAGAGAAGGTGTGTTCAGCAGAATTTGTATTCATGAACACTCAATTTGGATTCCACCAGGGCTACTTAACCTCTGACTTCATTACAGCCTTGGTACAAACATGGAAAGAAAAGGGGAATGCCAGTGGTGAGATGAGACTGAAGCCTTCAACATCAAGTTGCCATTTGACTGAACATGACATCAAGGAGCCCAAGAAAAATGGATCAATGTGAATAAGGGAAAACTCCTATACCTTTACCCAGCACAAAGAAAGATGGCTGAGGTTGTTTGGGGTTAATCTTCTAGCCTCAGGATATCATTAAAGGAGTTCCTCAGGATCGTATCCTTGGCCCAATTATCTTCAACTGCTTCATCAATGACACAAATTGCTGCAGCAACTCAAAAGTTGTGAAGAAAGATCACCAGACTCTAAATGTTAACTCTCTTTTCTCTTCACAGATGCTAGACTGGCTAAGTTTCTCCACTAACTTTTGCTTTTGTTTTCAGATTTTTGACATCCACAGTTCTTTGTTTTATTTTTTGTGCTTCATCAATGACCTTCCCTTAACCTCAAGGTCAGAATGTTTCACAATAATTGTACAGTGTTTCAAACCATTCATGACTGCTCAGAGACTGAAGTTGCTCCTGTTAATATGTAGCAATATTTGGACAACATTGAGGCTTGGGCTGAGAAGTGGCAGGTAATTGTTGCAACAAATATTAAGAGGCAATCTAACCATCACAACTTAACGTCAATGGCATTGCCACTGGCAGATCCCTCGTTAACATTCTGCAGGTTACCATTGACCAGAAATTGAACTGGACCAGCCACATATGCAGTGTTAATACATGAGCAGATGAGAGGTTAGACAACCTGTGGCAAATAACTCATCTCCTGTCTCTATATTGTCTGTCCGCTAATTACAAAACAAAAGTCAGAGGTGTGGTGGCATACTCTCCACTTGCCTATATGGATGCAGCCCCTCAATTACTCAGGAAGCATGACACTATCGAAGACAAAGCAGTGAAATCCAATCTACCACCTTGCACATTCAACTCCCTTCATCACCGACACAAAGGTAGTAGTGTGTACCATATAAAAGATGCACTGTGGTAACTCACCAAGATTTCCTTCAAAAGTATCTTCCAAACCCACAATCTCTTCCATCTAGAAGGACAAAGTTGGGAATATCAACATCTGCAAGGTTCTCTCTGGATCATACACCTTCATGAATTGTATCATTGTTACTTATTGTCGCTGTGTCAAAATCCTGGAGCTCTCTTCCTAACGGCACTAAGTATCCCTGCAGGACTGCAGCAGTTCAAGAAGGCAGCTCACCTCCATATTCTCAAGGGTAATTAGGGATGTGGGCAATACGTGCTGGCCTAGCTAACAATGCCCACATCCTGTGAAAGAACAAACCAACTACTTCAGTCAATAGTTAAAAATAAAAGAAGATTGAAAAAAGTGCCTTGTTGAAAGGTAAGGTGCTGGAGAATAATAATGACAGATGACTGGAAGATAGAATCCCTGTATTACAAGACCCACTGCCTCATTCCCTCTATTTGGCTCAGTGAACTTCCAAGGCTTGTGAGTGCCAGCGGGTGCAGAATCTAGCAGTGAACGCTTCAGCACACTGATTGACGTGCATGGATCCTCAGAGTGGCTGTGAGCTGTGAAGCATTATCCCCTGTCCTAGGCACACCCAGCAGGGGCACGTAGTATCTAGTGCAATGTTTCACGTCAATGGTCTTTCGTCAGAATAGGTTAATATTATACTCAAACCTCTAGAATGGATCTTGAAACCACAAACTTCTTACTCAACCAAGAATGCACTATTGCAATGCTCATGACAACTTTCATGCTATTTCTAAAAAAAATGTACATAATGGATATTAACTGTAGGACCAATGCAGCATATCTCAATATAATTGTGTCATATCAGATTTCAGTTTAAACTATATTGAAAGCACTATGACAATGACCATAGACCCTCCAGATTCATGCAGTTGTGGAATTCAACAAATGATTCACTAAGGGTTGAGTGCAACTGTAATTGTTTCACATTAAATGTTTTCAGCATTTTTTGCATGAATGAATGGATATACATCCCATACTTACACTCTTGACTACAATCTTCTTCAGATATGCAAGCTTCAACCCATCAAGAACACAAAATAGCTGTGGAAAATGGAGCGAAAATGTGTGCTGCTATTTTTCAAATAAGGAAGAAAATATATTCAGAAAAACTGTGATTCAGCATTACCTCTGTATATTTTAAATATTGAAATAAATACTGACGCATCTTTCTTGGCTGCAATGCTTTTCAAAGGCCATCCTTCACTTTGTCATGTAATTCCCTTCCTGCTCACTGCAGTCTGTTTCGCTCCCTTTTCCATTACACAGTTGAGTGATCTGAGAATGAGTGAATTTTGATTTTCGAAAAAAGGTAATTAATTGACTTTCAACACTCGTTGCAATGCAGCAGCCTGAAAACTACAGTGGACGCAGTTCATTTGGAAGCCTGCCAGATTAACTGAGAATCATCATTATGTAGATCATCAGCTGTCCGCGGCAATCAAAGACTCCGCATCAAGTTAATAATGGCAGCTGCTGAGCTTTGACATACAAAAATTTGTTACGGCTGTGCTCCAAAATAGGAAGATAGGATATTTTTTAAAAATTGTAAGAGGTTATTACGCAGAGACGAAAGTAAGCTCACAAATAACATTTCAGAGTGTACCACAAATATCTCAGCTGGCTATGAGAATATTTCAATTCCTTGTTCATGAATAAAATCACCGCTACATATTATAAACTATCTCCTGCTGTATTGCAGACAAATCCAGATCTATAACACATATCCAAAATTTTGCCTTCCAGTACTTAATTCTTTTTGTCATTCCTACTGTGTACTTAGGTAAAACGACTAGGCTATGAATCATTCCAGATGGGTTTTTATTACTGAAATTTGTTCACAAATGAACTCATGGTGCATATTCTAGTTTAAAGTGAGGACTGCAAAATAGAAAGCGTACAGCACTTCAGTGGAATTAAAGTAACTGCTTCACACTTTTGTTAAGCTGCCAGAGAATTTTCGTTTTCTTCATAAGACCATGAGAAATAGGAAGAGGAGTAGCCATTTGGCTCACCATGCCTGCCCTGTCATTCAATAGGTTCATAGCTGATTCGATTATGGCTTTAACTTCACTTTCTGCCTTTCTGCCACAATCCTTGACACAGTTGTAAATTGAAATCTGTCTAACCCAGCCTTGAATATATATAACGATCCAGCCTTCACTGCTCCCTTCAAGACCAAACAATTCCTCCTAAAGTGTGTCCAGAACTGTTCACCAGACTCCAAACATGGTGTACGCTGGGTTTTGTATAAGTGAAGAATGTTTTTACCCTGTAGTCTTGTCCATTCATATAATCTGTCCCTTAGTAATTTTATGATTCCAATTCTCAGCCTCCTATTAAATCAACTTTTGTGCTATTAGCAAGTTTGTATATGTGTTGTCCTATCCCATCATCTGAGTTGTTAATGAATATTGTGAGTAATTGAGGCCCCAGATCAGATCTTTACAAAACACTACTAGTCACATTCCACCAATTGGAGTACCTGTAGATTATTCTGACTCCCTCTCCTGCCATTCAGCCGTTTCTTGATCAGTCAATAATTTGTCTAAATTCCATGAACCTCAGCTTTAGTTAACATTCCATTTTGCTGGAGTTTATCAAATGTCTTCTGGAAATCCAAATAACAAATTTCCATTCACATTCCCTTGTTAGTTCAAAAAAATTCAATCAAATTCAACAAAGCACACTTTCCAACTCCATTTCAGATTTCTTTGATCAATTGAAAATTTTCAAAATGATCAGTTACCCTATCCTTCTTGATATGCTTGAGCAATTTCCAAATAAGAGATATCATGACCAACCCCGTGGTTTCTTTCACCTTTGTTTGTTAAGTTGGGACATGCTCAAGTTTGCAATCAAATACAGTGGTCTGTGAATTAAGAGCAGACAATAGTTAATGTATCTAGAATGTTCTCATCGGCGTTTTTTAAAAAACCTTGAATGGAAGTCATCTGGTTCTGAAGATTTGTCATTTCATACCAGGATCTTTTTCATTACTTTTATGCTAATTCTTGAACCAGATTCAATATTAGTTTGTTTGGGACATCTGACATGTTGACTTTGTCCTCTGTTGTAAATATTGATGCAACGTATTTATGCAATGTAAAAAAAACTGAAAGAACTGCAGATGCTGTAAATCAGGAACAAAAACAAAGTTGCTGG
>NC_063350.1:19443748-19493748 GCF_021869965.1 Rhincodon typus | reverse complement strand
GGCACCTCATTCACCATCTTAAATATTTTCTCCCTACATCGCAGGTGCACAATGACCAATGTTTACTACCTACAAGAAGCACAGCAGTAACCCAAGACTCCTTCGACAGCATCGTTTAGATATGTGATCTCTACCAGCTAGAAGAGGAGCATGAGCAGCAGATGGAAATACCACCATCTGCAAGCTCCTTTCCAGGCCATCCAACATGATATTGTCCTTTCAATGCCACAAGGTCAAAATCCTGGGGCTCCATCTCTAACAGCTCTGTTAGCAGGTGATCCAACATCTCATAACTAGTGATTCAAGAAAGCAGCTCGTCACTACCTTCTCAAGGGCAGCTAGGGATAGGCAATAAATGGTGGTTTTTCCCAGCGTGGCCCACATCCCATGAAAAAAATGAAAACCTCACACACTATCACACTGCAATGCAACACAGAAATTTAAATTAGAAACCAAGTCAAACTGAAGTAAACACAGCTTTCTGGTTAATTTAAATTGGACAATTCAATACTTGGAATTTGGATTTCCCAGCTTTACAATTTCTATTTTTTTAAAAATCTAATTGCTGGATAATGCTTTTTTTAAAAAAGTTGATACAGAAACAGAATTAATATTTTAAGTCCAATGTGACTCCTCTTCAGAATTGTTGATTTACTGATGTTTGATGATCATTTACTGATGTTGCTTAAATACATGTTTATTTAAACTCCAAACTAAATTTCCTACTGATTGACTAAAAATCAAGTCTTTTAGCTTTATAAAATAAGCTTTTTTTTGCCTCTATATTTTTAGATAAGAAATCAAAATACTTTGAAAATAAAACATCCTGTGCTCAAATTATTGATCAGAATTATCATGTTAATAATATTAGGAATCCCACAATAAAAATTAAAACAAACTATTCTTAAATCTCTACTCTAAATAGCTGAAACTATAGAAAAACAAACTGTAATATTATCATGTAAACTATTTCACACCACCTGGTGGTGAAACCTAAAAAAGACTACAAACAAGATTTCTTGAAGCTCACTGTCAATTAATTCTTAGAAAATTCAGCTATATTTGGTTGTCAGCATATGTTATCAGTGAATGAATTAACTTAACATCTGCATAGTTAACAAAAATCCAAAAAGTTTTAAGTCAAAGTCTGAGTTTACAACAAATTTTGTCTCCGTGCACTGATGAGTTCTTAACTAAATTGTACCCTGATTATTTTCAATTTATGTGATTTGAGTCACAAAGTAATGCTGTTTTTACAGTGTTACTGGCCCATTTATTGGTCTGACTACTGTCCCAGAATATTTGCCTGGCAAGGAAGACACCACGTCTCCCTCTATCCAGTCTCGAGTTAAAATAACAGACAAGCTCCAAAATAATATAGATTTTAAAAATAGCAGGGGTTGATAAAGCAAATTTGCATAGTCAATGAGTTCCCAACCAACTTTTGGAAAAGGGCCTTGATACCTGCAACTTAAAATCAGAGACACCAAATTGGGTCTGGAAAGGACTGGTCAAGTCAGCATTCTGCTTAAAATAGCCAAGCCAAGGATAAGGAAATATTAGACATATAGAAGTCACAGAACCACAGAATCTCTACAGTGCGGAAGCAGGCCGTTCAGCCCATCGAGTCCACACTGCCCATCTGGAGAGCATCCCAATGCCCTAACCTATCCCTGTAATCCTGCAGTTCCTATGATCCACCTAGCCTGCACATCTTTGGACTGTGGGAGCAAACCCACGGAAAGACGGGGAGAATTTGCAAACTCCATATAGTCACTTGAGGCTGGAATCGAACCCAGGTCCCTGGCACCATGAGAAAGCAGTGCTAACCACTGAGCCACCGTGCTGCCCCAACCCATATGACCAAAAGCCTGGGCAAAGAGGCAAATTTTTAGGAGTGACCTAAAGGAGAAGAGGGCATTGCAGAGTTTAGGAGAAAGGTTGTTAATGGCAAAGGTGATGCAACTAAGAAAATAATTCAACCATCGTGCAACCAAGAAAACAGTAAATGTGCATTAAACCAAAACAGGAAGATCAGATATTTCAAGGGTTGTAGGGCTAGAGGAGGTCAGAGAGAGAGAGAAGAGTAAGAACATGGTAGGATGTGAAAATAAAGATGAGGATTTTAATTCGGAGGCATTGCTTAACCATGAGCTGATTCAAATCAGTAAGCACCAGAATAATCGGTGAATGAGATTTAGTGAAAGTCGGAATAGAAGTCAAAGATATTTGAATGAGTTCAAAGTCATAAAAGGTAGAAAGTTACAGACCAATCAGGAAAACCTTGGAACAGTTGAAGTTTAGACAAAAAAAGGCATATACCAGGGCTTGAGCTACAGATGGGCCACGGAAAGGGTAATGGGCAAAGTTGTAGAGTTGCAAGTAGGCAATCCTGGTGAATGCAACATGCATATGAAAACTCAAACACAGGTGAACCAATAATATCTATGAAGTTATACTTCAGGAAGAACTGCTGTTCAATGAGTCAAAACAAAATGGGTCAATAAGAAGCACCTTTCTATAATTTAAAACAGATGTAAATACATACTGATGTATCTTATGGTAGAGTTTTGCAATGCCCTGGTGGGTCCAATCTTTTCCCAGCTGTGGCAAAATATGGCCTAAAGCATCAGACCTGGAAATACACAAATAATAATTGGTATTAAACATACAAAGTTGATAGTTCATTAAGGAATGGCTCAACAGCATCCGAATTCAAAACATGTGGCTCAACGTACAAGAATGCATGTAGATAAGGCCTAAGGCAGAATGTTCTCCAAACAGTTCAACTGGGAATTGAGAGTTAATTTATACTTGGGTTAAAAGATATGGGACAAAAAAATACCTTGGGCTGTTCAGCAACCTGATGATATTGGATCAACTGCCCATTAAACGAATGTTTGAAATTCAGTTCCATCAGTTCAGGCACTGTATAAGACAGGCAACTGATTTGACACCATCATGGATTAACTTCTACTCCATAAAGTCCAGCAGCAGTATCACTCTGAACTACTGCTGAAAGGAAAATTGTGCTTTTTACTGTCAATGTTCCAAAGCTAACTAATGACTTCCACTGAATCACAAAGGAGGCCATTTGAATAGTCGTTCCTTTGCTGGCTGTTTGAAAGAACAGTCGTGCTTGTTCCAAAACCCTCACCTTCTGTTCATATTATAACCTCCAGCCTATCTCCTTTTTGAAAGTTACAGAATTAGCTTCCACCACTTTTTTAGCTAAAGTATTCCAGATCCTGCATTCAAGCAGTATGAGAAATTTCCCCTCTGCTCTCCACTAAGTCTTTTTCTAAGGATTTTGAATCTGTGAACTCCAGTTGTTGACTCACTAGCCAGGGGTATTACATGTTCCCTATGTAATCTATCAAAACCCCTCTGATTATCCAGTAAAGCTTTACTGGCTTACCTAAGCCTTCTGTTCCAAGGAGGCCATTCCCAGTTTCTCCAATCTATCTTCATAAATGAAGTCCCTTAGCTTCCTTCAGTGCCCCTTTTCTAAGGCTTTTACATCTTTCTTGAAGTAGTGGTCCACAATACTTCAGCTGAGGCCTAACCAATGGTTTATGAAATTCTAGGATGATGTCACGGTTTTGATATTTTATGCCTCTTATTTATAACTTCAAGTAACAACTTAGATTTTTAATCACCTTATCAAGACACTCTGCCACCTTTAACCATATTGTATTGAGTTCTGGTAAACAACATCCCTGACAATGAAAATGTACTCGAAAATTTTTATCCCTTCAGACCTCACAATTAGAGATTTTAAAAATATCACTTTTTCTTTGTCTCTTCTAACTCTCTCCTTTATTCCCACTTATGAGAGCATCAACATCCCACATACGCTCATATTTTAGTACAAGATAATGGGGATAATAGTTTTTTTTATCTACACAAGACATTGGGCTGACAGAACAAAAGTCTGTACATTTAGATGACTGCACGGTCAATCTATAGCTATGAAAATCTATGCATTTACATTTCACGTTTTAAACCAGCAATCACACTGTAGTAGAGGGACAAAAGAATCAGGACTCATAAGTGTACAACAACCAGAGTGCACAGTTATGTAGGCTTCACTATACTTCTCAGTTGGTACAGGTAAGTGATCATTATGTTTTATAAATCTTGGAATATGGTTCAAGAACTTTTTCTCAGTATGGAAAGGAACAAGTTTAATTCGCATTACCATGAAAGTGCAAAAATAAAAAATGACAATTATAACACTAGTTATGGCTTCCTATTAAGCTATACATTCTTTTAATATAAGCAAATTTCAGCAAAAATAATTAGGGGTACAGTCAAACTTACTTTGTTATTGTGCCATCGATGTCAGATATAATAACTTTATCATCCCAGTTCCAGAGGTAAATGGTACCTTCACATCGACAGGTTCCCTGATATTGAGTTGTCACACTGAACACTGCATTATTTGGGCCATCCTTCAGATTCAGACTTTTCTAAAAAGGAGACAGAAACAAATATATTGAGAATAATTCAACATTGTAAAATTAAACACTGCTGGTTCACTCTAACTAAGACTTTGAAGTTAGTGGTGAAGTAATTGCATCACTGCTGCCCAGAAAGAAAGCTTCACACAAAGATCCAGCTCCCTCTCTCTGACCATCTCACTTTTTCCAATGGCACATGGAATTTTACAGTTATTTCTTCACAATCATTGGGAACTCCGAACCTTACAGTACTGTGGGAGAACCTATACCACATGAACTGTAGTAGTTCACTACCACCCTCTTGAAGACAATCACAGATGGACAATAAATATTATGCTGAGACACCTGCATCATGCAAACAAATAAGAAAACTTGCACCTGAATGCATGAACCCTTAAGATCTTCTATGTATTAAATAGAGCGCTAGTAGGAAGTACCCAACTTTTACATTTACATTGATTTCAATCGGAGTCTATTGGTGAGATGTTTTTATAGCATAGCCTGTGGAGGAGTAGTAAGGTAATTCTGACCTTAATTTAGGATTTCTATGTTTAACAGCACATGGGTGCAGTCTTTGATTTACCGTGCAAAAGCAGTTTTAATTGTTTACTTCACCATAATTCTCATCAAAAAATCCAGCACACAAGTAAACACTTATCACAAAATTATTACAGCACAAGGAAGCAATTCAGCCCTTCATGTCTGCACCAGCTCTCTAACAAACATTTCACTTAATGCCATTCTCTTGCCTTCTCTCCACAGCTCTGCATGTTGGTTTTTGAAACAAAAGCCAATGTAATTCCCTACAAAATGCCTTGACTGAACCTGCCTCTCCAACGCGAAGGCAGTTCAGGCCTTAACTGTTCTCTGCAACAGAAAGCTTCTCACATCACTTTGCTTCTTCTGCCAAATACCTTAAAATCTGTGCCACCTTGCTCTTAGTCCTTTCCCAAGTGGACCCTGTCCTGATTCCTTATGGTTTTGAATACCCCTATCAGATCTCCTTTCACTCTTCTCTTCTCCAAAGAAACAGAGAACAGTAATAATTTCTGAATCTATCTTCATAACTGAAATCCCTCATCCCTGAAACCATTCTCTTCCGCACCATCTATAATACCTTAACGTTCTTCCTAAAGTATAGTGCACAGATCCAGAAGTAATACTCTCGTTGAGGCCAAACTAGTGTCTTATATATGTTCAACATAACCTCCCTGCTCAAGAGCTCTACAGCAGCATTAATCAAGCAAAGGACATGTATATTTTATTGACTACATTCTCAAACTATCACACCCCTTAATGACTTATATACATATATACCCAGAACCGTCTGCTCCTGCACCTTCTTTACAGTTGTACCCTTTATGTGCATTGCTTCTCCTTCTTCCCAACTCACTGTTTTGAACTTCTGTCAAGCATCCACCAATTCCATCAACGTGTCTATATCCTTTTAATGCGCTACACCATTCTACTATTCAGTTTGCAGTGCTTCTAAACTTCATATCAGACACACATTTTGCCCTCTCCAGCAGTGGTTTTGGTCATTAACAAGGAAAAACAAGGATCCAAACACCAAAACCTGGGAAGCTCCCATACAAATCCTCTTCCAGCCCAAAGAACATCCATTTCCGCTGCTCTGTTTCTTGTCACTCAGCCAATTCTTCAGTCTTCACTGCTACTATCCTTTACATTCCATGAGCTGTAGCTGTGCCATCAAGTCTGTTGTTCGGCACTGTATCAAATGTCTTTTGGAAGTCTGTGGATAGCACATCAACAGCATCGCCCTCATCAGTACTCTGCAAACTCTTCAAAAAACTCAAGCAAGTTAGTTAAACATGATTTTTCCTCTCAAAATCCAAAACTTTCCTTAGTTAACACATATTTGTTCATGTGGCTATTAATTTTGTCCTGAAATATTCTTTCTAGATGTTTCCACACTAGTGAAGTTAAGCTGACCATCATACAGGCCCTTATTTGAACAAGGATGTAACTTTTGCAATTCCCCAGTTCTCAGTCTCTACTCAACACTCTAAGGAAGCCTGAAGTGTTACAGCCAATGCCTCTGCAATTTCTACCCTCACATCCCTCGGATGCATCTCACCTGGCCTGGTGCATGATCAACTTTAAGTAGACAGGTTTCCTCGTCCTTATCAATTGTACTGACTGTATTAACTCTGCTTTCTCCATAGCCTGTAAAGCAACATCTCCCATTGCAAAGACAGAAGCAAAGTATA
The DNA here is from genome assembly GCF_021869965.1 of Rhincodon typus. Lineage (NCBI taxonomy): Eukaryota > Metazoa > Chordata > Chondrichthyes > Orectolobiformes > Rhincodontidae > Rhincodon > Rhincodon typus. The sequence goes on along the minus strand of NC_063350.1, from coordinate 19,487,054 downwards.
AATTTAACATCTCGGCTATGTCGTCGACTTTCATGTGAAATCTCCTTTTTGATCACGAATTGTGCCGACTTTTTCTTTCACTACCATTTTCCTATTTATATACCTACAGAAGATTTTTTGTACGTAGCTGTACTGCTCTGACGAGGTGAATCTCGACATATAGAACCTGGCTTTGGATGGTCCTTGATGGTGTTGAAGCTTTTAAGTTAGCTGACAGTCTCCTTTCAAAATCACTCTTTGCTTCTTATTTGCTTTATCGCCACTCTTTTGAATCTTCTGTATTCAAACTGTTTCTGAATTGTATTTGCTGTTTAACAATGGTCATAAGCACACCTTTTTTCCTTACCTTAAATTCTATCTCCTTTGTCATCCAGTGAGCTTTGGATTTGCTTGTCCCACCTTTCCCTTTCAAGAGAATGTACCTCTTTCTGGAAGGTAGCCAATTGTTCAGCTATTATTTTCATGTCGCTGTTTGGCTCCAATTTATCTGACCCACATCTGCTCTTACACCATTGAAATGATCTTTCCCCAGCTCATTATCCTAATCTTGATTATTCAATATCTTTTTTCCTAGTCACCCAAGACCTTATGATACAATGATCATTGTCTCCAAAATATTCTGCTACCTATAATTGATCAATTTGGCCCACTTCCTTCACAGGAGCCAGACCTAACAGCGCTTCTTTCTCGATGGACTGAAAACATTGCTGCAAAAAGATTTCCTGAACTCTAGGAACTCATGTTCCTCGCTGGCCTTTGTATGACTACTATCCCAATCAATATTCAAATAATGAAAGTTCCCTATTGTAACTGCAATGTTGGCATTTTTAGCAGGTTTGTTCCCTTACACCACTCTCACTAATTGGCAACCTACAAACTAAGCCAAGAATGTGACTAGCATTTATTCATTCCCTAGCTACAGCCAAAACAATTCTATCATTGACCCCTGTGGGACGTACCCAATTTCCAGCATAGCAACGTTCGCTTAATCAATAACACCATTCCTCCATCTTCACTTCCTTTTCTGAACAACTTGCATCCAGGAATATTTACCCTCAGTCCTGCCTTTCTTTGAGCACAGCGTCTGTAGAAGCCACAACAGCGTATTTCCAAATGGTGATCTATGCCTGGAATTCACTAATCATTTTTCCCCATACTCTGTACATTCACTGAAATGTACAGTAACGCTGATTAAAATTTGTTTCATTCTCCTTCACTCTGACCACACCTATTAACTTCTTATTTCCTGTCCTAGGCCGATCTACCTCACCCAGTATCCTGTGTGCCTTGGTACCGTCTTTTGGATTCTACATCCCTGCCAAGTTATTTTAAACCCTCCGCAAGAGGACTAACAAAACAATCTGCGAGGAATTCTTCCAGACCTTGAGCATATTTTCAAAAATTACACTTTGAAATGGACTTAAGATTCCAAGTTCCAATTTTAAAAGAACAGGAGATATCTCCCAAATGTTTTGCTAGCATTTATCCCTCGACCAACATCATTAGATATTTTTTCTGGTTATTTTTCTCACTGTTGCTTGTGGAACATTGTTGCACAAGACTGGATACTGCTTTTCCCAATCTATATGATTAATTAAATCACTGACAAGTAAGCTAATTATTTGGCTGCGAGGTATTTTGTGATGTCTTTAAGTCAGGAAAGGTACCATATAAATTCCAGTTCATTCTTTAACATCCAAATCTGTGACATCTGAGGATACAAGTAAGTATTAAATGCAGGAGCCAATCCATAACCTATTTCAGATTCAAGTTATAAATGGTTGAAGCATATTTAAGAATTATTCACTTACTAGTTTTTCCGAGGACAGCCTCAGGGATTTTTTGTACGTAGCTGTATTGATCTGACAAGGTGAATCTCGACATTTAGAACCTGGCTTTGGATGGTCCTTGATGGTGTTGAAGTCATCATCACTAGAAGTCAACTCTTCTTTAGGCCTGTTCATAGACCAAAGATAAAGTAATAAAAGCGTAATCAAGTGACAACAGTTGACATGTTTTGCTTTGTAAAATACCCTATGTTTAATTTTAAGTTTAGACCCTACTGTTCTGGACTCCTCCCAGGGGAACAAGTTTCTATCTAGTCTAACAAATCCTTTTCTATCTTTAAGCATCAATTAGTTCAAGCACCTGAACTCAAAGAAAGCAAGGTTCTATAACCTGCAAGCTTGGTTATATGACCTCCAGTTCCTCACCAAAATCATGAATAGGCATGCCGAAAAGCCAAGACTCCAATACAGATCCCTGGTCCATTCACATTTTCCAAAAGAAAATAAAGATTTCACAATCAACATATAGCTGCAAATCATTTCCATCTTGTCTTGGGTATTCACACTTTTGAAGTGACTGCTCATAATCATTAACCCTTAACCTACCCCGACTCCTGGCACTATTTGGGGATGCTATTCCTGCACTGATGTAAACAGGTTTGTAACTTGTTAGTCCACTTGCACAACGGGTCTGCAACAAGTGGCTCATCTCCTGGTTCCTCAAGGCCTCTTCACCACCTACAATACTCACTAAATCACCTGCATAGGTCTAGCTGCAATAATTATCAAGAAACTCAAGAACATTTTAGATTATCATTCAAATCAAAACACATGCCTAATGCACCTAACACAGTAAACAATATTCACATCTTTCACCACAGGCCCATTGTGGCTACAGTATGCACCATGTACAAAGTAGCACAAGTTATCTCAATAGCACTTCAGTCCAATGTTCTGTAACACCTAGAACGACAAGTGCAGCAATATCATGGGAACACTATTTCCCTCAAAGTCATGCATCGTCTTAAAATGAACATTAACAGTCATCCCTTCATTGACACAAGGTCAAAGTCCTGGACTCTTGCTGAAGCCCATGGTGAAAGTACTGTCACCATAAGTAATGCAGCAGGTCAAAAGATGAGCCCTAGCACTGCATTTTCAATAGGAATAGACCATAGGCCACAGAATAAGTTTGTTTTAGTTGCTGGTGTGACATTTCCACACCAGTATTTTTATTTCCATGATATTGTAATTGACCAGTAACAGTTAAGATATTGATTTCTGCTCCATTTTTTTAAATAGTTTGCAATCATAGGCTCTTAGAAATAAATGATTCAGAGTGTTAGATAAGGGATTTATTTTAACACAACTTTTGAAACAGCTGTAAAAAGAAAAATTAACATTTCAATATTACCTGCAACCTTCAAGCAAGCTAGCTTGTTTATTTTCACTTCTTTCATTCTGTTCTTCACCTTTTTTGATACTGGATTCTGGCTAAAAACAAAGACACTGCATCAAGGCTCTGTACATGCCTAAAGCTAAGATGGCAATATCAAAACCATTACCAAGGCCATGTCTGCGAAATTTCAGTCTATACCATGAATATATCTTATAAGATGTAACCCCAAATCATGCGCCATTTTTATAGAAAATACCTCTTTACAATGCATTTTTTTTTAAATAGTGCATTTACAATTATTGTGGACAGATTCATTCTCTAATGAACTGAAATCTAACCTCCAGTTGTCATTATTAGTTGCCTACAGGACTTGCATGGTCTCAGAGTCAGTGTAAATCATACATAAATACAATATGACCACAAACAGATGCCCACAGAGTACTAGTACCCTAATTATTAAATGCTATTTCTGTCCGATTTGTGCTTGCTTCATTAACCCTTTTTTTTTAAGAAGTGGTAAAACAAAGACACAGAAAGAAGAAAGCATACCTCCTTTACGGCAGAGTTTTTCCTGCGCCAGGAGAACCACCAGCCACCAGTCTTTTTTGGCATCTTTTCCTTAACCAATTTATCTACAGTAGCCTAAGGTGAATAGGAACATTGATTCAAGGATCAAATTGCAAGAAGCTAGTTACGTATCTTCAAAGTTAAACTATATTAAGCTTCGATACTTCCTCTCCCCCAAAACATGTTGTCCTAATCTTATGACACCTCACGTTTTATTATAATCATTTACATTTTAAATTTAAATGCAAAATCCACTATATTTATCAACATTTGTATACAACCTAGGTAAAATTTCTCAGGGGAAAGCCAAGCACACTAGATAAGCTGGCTTGAGAACTGCATCTGAAGTCACATCGTACAAATACTCAATAGTTTATAAAATGAGCAATCACAATAGCAAACAGCACTGCTAGTTTAACAGTTCATCCAATGAATTGTTTTAAAAATACTGGATGACCAGTTTAACCTAAAATGCCAATGTGTTTTTGCCACAGATGCTCCCTAATTTGCTGACTGTTTCCAGTATTTACTGTTTGTTTTTAAATTTCCAACATCTGTAGGTTCTAGTTTAAAATTTTGAGACAAGATTCAAATAGGAACCGAAAATCTATAAAGAAAGGAAGCTTAAACAATTATATTATCTTTTGCAGTAAAATGGTATTATGAATTTGCTGAATGGATAAATGCATTAATAAGCCATATAGAATTGATCCAAATGTAGGTGAAATGGCACAGTGGTAATGTCATTGCGTTAGTAAGCCAGAGACTCAGACTAATGCTCTGGGGAGCTTGGGTTCAAATCCCATCATGACAGCTGGTGGAATCTGAATTCAGTTAATAAATCGAGAATACAAAGTGATCTCAGTAATGGTGATTGTTAAACTATCATTGACTGTTGCAGACCATTGGTTCACGAATGCCCTTTAGAGAAGCCTTAGCTCCAGAATACTTGAGACTCCAGTCCCAGAGCAAGGTGCTTGACTTTAAAGTGCCCTGTGAAAGTGCCTAACAAGCCATCAAAGGCAAATTAGGAATGGGCAATAAATGCTGGCCTTGCCAGGGACACCCACATTCTGCGAAAGTATTCCACTGCGGAGTCGTGGAGATTTGACTAAACTCCAGGATTAGTCTCAGATTGGCTGAGACCAACTAATTCAGCATAATGTAAGAAAACTGGAGAGAGAAAACAAAAGAACAACTAGCAAAGGCTCCAGATCCGTCACCAGTATTTACTTTTGACACTGCATATAGTTTCAGAAAGAAGAAACAGCAGTACATGCCATAACCAAATCACTTCACAATCTTCATTATCTGAAGTGATTAGTAAATTCCCAAGGATATTGAAGAGCTTCTAGCTCTTTTAGAGTCAAAATAAATATATTTTAGCATTGGTGCTGTCTTCAGAAGTAGAAGAGCAAAAAGTAGTAATTTTACTTGGTAGTAATTTCGAAATAAGCATGAAATTGGCTAATGATTATTGGGAAAGATAAAACAGATATGAATAGAGGTAAGTGAATATGACTTGATAGCTATAACAGAGGCATGGTAACAGGGTAACAAAGACTAAGAACATTCAAGGTAATTCCATAAGACACAGAAGCAGAAATTTGGCCATTCAGCCCAGCGAATCTGCTCTGCCATTCAATCATGGCTGATAAGTTTCTCAACCCCATTCTCCCGCTTTCTCCCTGTAACCCTCGATCCCCTTGACAATCAAGAACTTAGCTATCTCCAGCTTAAATATACTCAATGACCTGGCCTCCACAGCCTTCTACGGCAATGAATTCCATAGATTCACCACTCTTTGGCTGAAGATGTTTCTCCTGATCTCCAGTCTAAAAGGTCTTCCCTTTACTCTAAGGCTGTGCCCTCGGGTCTCAATCTCTCCTACCAACGGTAACGTCTTCCCAACAAACACACTGTCTAGGCTATTCAATATTCTGCAAGTTTCAAATAGATTCCCCCTCATCCTTCTAAACTCCATCGAGTATAGACCCAGACTCCTCAAACGTTCCTCATATGTTAAGCTTTTCATTCCTGGGACAATTCTCGTGAACCTCCTCTAAACCCATGCCAGGGCCAGTACATCTTTCCTGAGATATGGGGTCCAAAAGTACGCACAAGACTCTAAATGTGGCCTGACCAGAGTCTTATAGGGCGTCAGAAGTACATCCCTGCTCTTCAAGTCCTCAAAATAAACGCCAAAATTGCATTTGTCTTCCTAACTACTGACACAACATGCATGTTTTCCTTGAGAAAATCCTGGACTAGAACTCCCAAGTCTCTTTGCACTTCAGACTTGTGAATTTTCTCCCAATTTAGAAAATAGTCCATGTTTCTATTCTTCTTACCAAAGTGCATGACCTCACACTTTCCCACGCTGTACTCCATCCGCCATTTCTTTGCCCACTCTCCCCTTATCCAAATCCTTCTGCAGCCTCCCCACATCCTCCCCACATCCTCAATGCTACCTGTATATCTACCAATCTTTGTATCGTCTGCAAACTTAGCCAGAATGCTGTCAGCTCCTTTCTCTAGATCATTAGTGCATAAACTGAAAAGTTGTGGTCCCAACACTGACCCTTGCGGAACACTACTTGTCACCAGCTGCCATCCTGAGAAAGACCCTTTTATCCCCACTCTCTACTTTCTGCCAGACAGCCAATCTTCTATCCGTGCTAGCACCTTGCCTCTAACACCATGAGCTCTTATCTTACTCCGCAGACTCCTGTGCAGTACCTTGTCAAAGGCCTTCTTGAAGTCCTTTAGATTACATCCATTGGCTTTCCTTTGTCTAACCTGCTCATTACTTCCTCAGAGAATTCTAACAGATCTGTCAGGCACAAATTCCCCCTGATGAGGCCATGCTGACTTTGCCCTATTTTACCATGCACTGCCAAGTATTCAGAAATCTCATTCTTCACAATGGACTCTAAATTCTTACCCAGAGATTAGGCTAACTGGCCTGTAATTTTCAGTCTTTTACCTTACTCCCTTTTTAAACAGGGGTGTTACATTAGTGATATTGCAGTCCTCTGGGACACTCCTTGACTCTAGTGATTCCTGAAAGATCACCACTAACACCCACACTATCTCTTCAGTTATCTCCTTAAGAACTCTGGGGTGCAGCCCATCTGGTCCTGGTTACACCTGCAGGCCGTTCAGTTTTTCTAGCACCTTCTCCTTGGTGATGGCCACCATACTCAGCTCTCCCCCGACTCTCTTGAATTTTTGGAATATTACTCGTTCTTCCACTGTGAAGACTGACGCAAAGTAATTCTTCAGTTCCTCAGCCATTTCCTTGCTCCCCACTACTATCTCTCCAGCATCATTTTCCAGCAGCCCAATGTCTCTCTTTTGTCCTTTATACATCTAAAGAAACTCTTACAGTCCTCCTTTATATTACTGGCTAGTTTACCCTCATATTCAATCTTCTCCCTGCTTATTTCTTTTTTTGTTGCCCTCTGTTGGTCTTTGTAAGCTTCCCAATCCTCTGGTTTCCCACTGCCCTTCGCCACATTATAGGCTTTCTCTTTTGCTTTTATCCTATCCCTGGCTTCCCTATTCAGCAACGGTTGCCTCATCCTCCTGGTACCATGCGTCTTTTTCCTAGGGATGAATTTTTGCTGTGACTTCCGAGTTATTCTCAGAAACTCTTGTCATTGCTATTCCACTGTCTTCCCTGCTAGGCTCCTCTCCCAGTCAATTCTGCCCACTCCTCCCTCATGCCTCTGTAGTTGCCTTAATTCAACTGTAATACCGTTACCTCTGATTCCAGCTTCTCCCTCTCAAATTGCAAAGTAAATTCTATCATATTATGGTCACTGCCTCCTAAGGGTTTCCTCACTTTAAACTCCCTTATCAAGTCTGCCTCATTGCTCAACATTAAATCCTGTATTGCCTGTTCCCTAGTGGGCTCCACCACACACTGCTCCAAAAGCCATCTCGTAGACATTCCACAAATTCCTTTTCTTGCAATCCACTACCAACCAGATTTTCCCAGTTCACCTGCATATTGAAAACCTCATGATCATTGTAACTTTGCCTTTCTTGCACATGTTTTCTATCTCCTGGTATATTTTGTGCCCCAGCTCCTGACTACTGAATGGAGGCCTGTACGTAACTCCCACCTATGGATTTTTCACCTCTGAAATTCCTCAACTCTACCCACAGATTCTTCACCAACTGACCCTACTTCGTTTCTTACTATTGATTTAATTTCATTTCTTACTAATAAGGCAACCCCACCCTCACTGCCCACCTGCCTATCTTTTCGATGGAATGTATATCCATAGATATTCAGCTCCCAATCCTAATCCCCTTGCAGCCATATCTCCGTGATGCTCACCATGTCATATCTGCCAATTTCTATCTGCACAAGCTCATTTACCTTCTTTCTTATAATGCATGCATTCAGATATAACACCTTCAGTCCTATATTAACTGTCCCTCTTCTCATTGTCATTCGTTTATTCAGCGTGCTTGAAGTTTGATTCCCACCCTTTTCCAAAGGCTCTGTCCTATTTGAGTCTGTGCCGGAGACTTTAATGACCTCTCCTGTGTTCTTCTTTCTGTCATGTTTTTCATATTTTTCCCCGCAGTTTAATCTACCCAATATTCCAGAAAAATAAGCGAAAGGAAGAGGTGGTGAAGTAGCATCGTTAATAAAGGATAGTATCAGTGCAGTAGAGGGTAATGATATAGGTGGACCAGATTTTGAAATAGATTCAGTTTATTGAAAATAAGTATTAGCAAGGGAAAGAAGTCACTCATGGGAGTTGCCTAAGGCCTCAGAAGAGTTGCCTTACTGTTGAACAAAGTATAAACCAACAAATAATAGAAATGTCCATGTAGGGCACTACAATTGGCTTGAATGATTTTAATCTGCATAATAACTGGCCAAATCAGATGGATAAGGGTGGCAGAGACGATGCATCAGGAATTATTTCTTAGAGCAGTACATTGCAAATCTTACTGGGAACAGGCTAAAGATCTTTATAAGGAAGAAACAGCAGGATATTTAGAAAAGCTTAATGCAGTCAAACAGAATCAACATGGTTTTGTGAAACAGAAATAATGTTTGACAAGTTTGCTAGAGGTTATTGAAGGTGTAACAATCACAATGATGATGGGGAACTGGTAGATGTAGTGCATTTAGATTTCCAGAAAACATTCAATATGGTGCCACATAATATGTATCTTGTGCAAAAGCCTTTTATGTACTGGGCATGACTTGGTTCCAGAATAGAATTAAAGAACACACAAACTCATCATTCATTGCAACACAACAGGGACGTCTTATTCCATAAGTGTGCACTCTGTACAAGCAGAAGACAAGTCTGAACAAGCCCGTGAACCTGGCTGATGATTCACCAGTGGTCAAGTGACTTGTTTCTTAAAAGAACATTGTCCCGGCCAAACATACACCAACTGTAATACATAACAATAGGAGTTCATGGTATTGGTAGTCATGTATTAATAGGAATTGAGGATTGGTTAACATGCAGAAAAAATGATTCGGGACAAATTGGATTTTTTCAGGTTCGAAAGATACAACCAGTGGAGTGTCACAAGGATTAGCCCAAGGGCCTCAATTAGTTTACAATTTATATTAATCACGTGGAAGACGAAGCAAATGCAACATATCCATATTTCCTGTTGGTACAAAAATAGGTGGAATGGCATGTTAGATGAGGACGTAAGAAACCCGCAAGGGAATACTGATAGATTGACAGAGGGGCAAAAACTTGGCAGATGGAGTTTAATACTGAAAAGTGAGAGAAGAATAGGAAGAATCAAACGGCAGACTATTACTTAAATGGAGAGATACTGCAAAAAAAAAAAGTGCAGCACAATGGGATCTGGATACTCTTGTGCAATGACACACGAAAATATAGCATGCAGTGCAGCAAATGCCACTTTGGCCTTTGTTACCAAGGGTTAAAGTTTATACATAGGAAATCTTGAATCAACTGTTTCGGTCGCTGGTGAAGCCATGCCTGAAGTACTGTGTATAGTTTTGATTTCCGTATTTAAGAAAGGATATATTGACATTGGAGGCAGTTCAAGAAAGATTCACTAGGCTGATTTCTGGGATGAAGCAGTTGATTTATTGAGAACTGCTAGACAATTTAGGCTTTCATTCATCAGAATTCAGAAGAATGAGAGGTTGAAAAATACAAGATTTTGAGTGGACTTGACAGGGTAGACATTGAGAAGACATTTCCACTAGTGGGGTAATCTCAAAGTACAGACAGTTACAGAATAAGGGGACACTCATTTAAAATGGAGATGAGAAGGAATTTCTGCTCTCAGTGTGTTAAACGGCTGGAATTCTCCAAAGTGTTGGAAAGGCTAGATCACTGAAAGCATTGAAAGAGGTAGATAGATTTTTTAAATAACAATATGTTAACAGCTATGAGGAGCTGGCACCAAAGACGAGTTGAGGCTTGGAGCAGGTCAGCCATATTCTTATAGTATGGTGGGGCAGATTTGTGGGACTGAATGGCCAACTCCTGTTCCTATTTCCTATGTTCTTATCTAAATCACCTCGTATGTTCTAACCCTTTTAGTGAATAAATACATTTCATCAAGTGTACAATAACTACCTTTGGCAAATTCTTCTGAAAAACTTGAATGCAGAGAATCATGGGTGCAGCGACTGCCCAGTTGTAATATCTATGAAAAACAAAATATCCAGGATTTTCACACCAGGGTAAAGAATTCAATATTTAAAAATTATTTAGTACTACATCATTCAAATTGAAATAATGGTTAGTTTTACTAAATTTTAATCTATGAATTTTGCATCCTTTCTACTTCAAAATTTAACTTGGATTGTGTACCATTTAAGTCTATTTTAATTTCATCATAACCAATAAAAAGGATATCTTTCCTTCTGCCAAACACAGCTTCCCTGTTCCACACTGAATAAAGATTCTAGATGCTAGTTCACACATTTCCCAACTGATACAGTTTTTTTTTTAAAATGTCATTAGCAGATTTCTTTCATCAAGACCTGGAATAGAGAACAAGTGCTGGAGGCATAAAAATAACTCCAAGAGGAAACTCAGTCTCTCATTTTGAATTATTTATATTATTAAATGTCTGTTAAATGAATTCAAGACTTTTTGCGAGGACAATTGTGAAAAGAAAATTAGATAACAAGCACTTGATGTTACCTTGTCAGAATTCAGAGTGATGGATATTTATGGAATTTCCACCTCCCATTTCTGGTTGCCCAGGATTAGTTCAAACTCCACAAAGCAGTACAATTAAATAAATCAAACTTACTAAAAATTAAAAATGACGATATAAAAAATATTAAAGAAATGTAAATCAGAACAAAATAAGATGAAACAAAGAAAGTCATGAAGCAGATCTGCAAATAACCAGAAGAGCTGTGCAACTACAAAAAACAAAATCAGGAAATGCTAGATACAGGTCATTCAGCAGCTGCAAAGAGCAAAAGTAGGTTTTGATGCAATCCTTCTCTACTCTCGACAGCTGCCTGATTTGCCATCAATGGCCAGCATTGTTGGTTTTTCTTTCAGATTTGCAAAAGTTGCAAGGGATTTATTTTTGTTTAACCTATATTAAAATCAGGACAAACACAATGCGCTTGTATTAAGAAGTTTATTATTTTAACCAATTTTCACACTTTACTGAGAAGACAACCATTTTAAGAAGACAAGATTTACAGAAAATGTAGAACAGAAAAAGTTCTCAGGCACTCAGTTCCCCCACATAAAAGAGTTTGCATTGTTACAAGTTTATGAACTTACTTTTTATTAATTCCGATAACCAAATTTGGATCATCAATAATTCCGGGAGTTTCAACCAAATCCTGGTATGTGACTATGTGTTGCTCAAATTTCCCTGTAGCATAAACAATAAACAAGCATTTCAAGAGTCTTAAATGAGAATGACTTCACCATGCATGCAAAGAATTTGGTATTGACATCTTAAGTTCATAACAAAAAACAATGTTCTATAGGAACAATCAGAACTTGAACTGATCAGCATATGCATAAACATGCAACAAAAATCACTCAACGTAGTTTCAACAAAGGAAAATAAATCATTGTAACTTTATTATTTTGGTGACGCTTCATTTACTATTGCTGTCCTGACAGTCTACATATTGTTACAGCCAAGTGTGAAATGGTGAAATGCCTCTTTCCACCTCACAGCATCATGTATTTTAAATAATTTAAATAATTTGTCATTTTAGTGATTTTTTTTTAGCTCAAGTCTTGTAACTGTAAATGACATATAGAGGTAGGTTTTATTTTCAGTTCTAAAAAATTAAGAGTATTTATTGCCCTTTTCAGCCACCAGATTAAAAAGTGCTCTGATTGACTCAAATGCACACGAAAGACTCATTCCCACGAAGTAGTAGGTTACAAGGAGGGTAATTTAAATTGTTTCAGAGTTTGCAAAAGAAAGGCAATCCAATATAAATCTTGTAAGTTGATGCACTGGATGGTTTCAAGCTTCAGTGAGTTGTTTTTGCTGACCCTATGCAAAGATAATTTAAAATCTTGACACCTGATCTTGGCCTTCCTCTGAAGGCACCAGTTCTATATTTTATATTGAACATACTGCCTTCAATGTTTGACTTGTCAGATCCAGAGAGTGTACCTGGCTGTTGAATGCTGGAGGCAGACAGAGATCCACATGTTTTCTCCTAGTCATTGATGGTGTATCCAACTCAACAAAAGCAGTGTATTTTTTTTTAAAACGAAGGTTAGCTTGTTATTCATTCACAAACCAGTCATTTACTAAAAATGGTCATAGAGCATGCTGAGGAACCCTCATTCCAGATCCACTGTGTGCTGTGATCAAATTAAATGGTTAGTGTATCACTCAGCTTAGCCACGGTTCCACTTCCAAATCATTTCACAACGATGGCTCGATCTGCACTCACCTGAATAAACAGATCATGACTAGTTGTGTCTCCCTGAAATTCATATGATGGACTATTTTCACTTGCCATGGTAGGCTACTTCCAGACAACATAATTAATTCCTGACATCTTCACTTCATAAATTACAAAGTTATATAAATATTTGGCTATTGAAAACATATGTTTGAGTCACTTAAAAATACTGGTGCCAGTCTTTTAAAACATATCCTGTGTTTCAGTCCACTCAAATAGTAATTTTGATACAAACATTGTTTTATAACAATATTGATAACAAAACATTTAATTCTCTCATGTCAAACTTTTCAAAGAGCTCCAAGTCAGGGGGAGGGAGCTTGAAGGTGCTAGAGTTTCCATCCATCTACTGTTCTTCTCCTTCTAGATGGTAAATGTCACAGGCTTGGAAGGTGCTTAGTCACAGATTCAGCATTGGGCAAGTTGGTGCAGTGCATTGACACTGTGTCCAGAATGAGGAAAGTGAACATTTCAAGGAGTTAAATATGAATGCAAATGCTTCTGTTTTGTCATGTGCACTGACGTAGTAGGCTGCCCCAACATGGAGGAGGATTGTCCACCGGTCAACTGCAGAGTTTTGACCTAATCTGTTGATAGTATAATCAATTATCTCTGTTTAGCATGCACTATGCTGTTCAGCATGCATGTAGCTATATTACAGCTTCACCAGGTTGGCACCTCATTTTGCTGTTGCTGCTTCACACATAGACTCAATCCCTAGGATTCATGGTGACGGCTATGCTGGACTATAAGATTATACACTGTCATTAAATACAGTTCTGCTGCTGTTGCTGATAGCCCACAGTGCACCATGGATGCCCATCTTTAAGCTGCTAGATCTTTTCTGAACTTACCTGCCCCATTTAGCACAGTGGAAGCACCACACAACATGACAGATAGTACTATCAGTGTAAAGATGAAACATTGCCTCCACAAGAACTGCGTGGTGGTCACTCTACTAAAAATATCTTGCACAAGGGTATCTGCAATAGTGCAACACTCTTAACAATGGCCACTGAAATCCCCACCCACAGAGTATATGCTGTGCTTTTGCAACCAAATCTTTTCAATATATCTTTCAATATATGTTCGACATGAAAGAGCACTAATTCATTAGCTGAGGGAGGGCACTAATTGGTAATACTTGCCCATGCCTGGACTGACACAATGAAACTTTACGGGGTCCAGAGCCAACGCTGAAGATTCCAAGGGAAATTCCCTACTGACTGAATTTTATTGTATTGGTGAGACGGCCATACCCACTGTTGGTGATGAAGGAATATAGAGTGTTGGCTGCAAGGTCAGATTTGGTAAGAACGACTATGTCAGACTATTGCTTGACTGGCGTGTGGGGGAGATCTCCCAACTTTGGCACAAGTCACAAAACAGTGGTAAGGATTATTTTGCAAAGTCAACTGGAGAGTGTGCTGTTTTCATTTTCAGTGTCTCAGTTGGGTGGTCAGTGCGGTTTTATTCTTTTCCATACTTGCTTGATATAGCCTAGTGGCTTACTTCAGAGGGCAGTTAAAAGTCAAGCACGTAACTGTGGATTTGTAGTCAGACATATGCCAGACTGGTTAGGGCAACAGATTTCCATCTATAAAGATGCCACATACATTAGGTATGATCTTGAATCCTATCATCCAATTTAATACCTTGGATTTTCATGGATTGAAATAGTTTTGAAAAAGGAACCAAAAGCACAAACTAAAAATGAAACAGTTCAGCCAGGTTTCATGAAAACCAACATGAATTCAACAAAAGACATCATCCTACACTACCCTTTATTACCAAGGGTAATAGAACTAGCCAGAGATCCTCCCAGGGAGCAGTGAAAGCATCCTCATCTCCTATCTGATTTTCACAACCATGAGAATCTTCACATGTTGAAGGCAAGATATCACCTGCAGTCAGAATATACACAAATTGCTATTTCAACAGGCTCTGTGGCAGAAGCAGACCAGATGGATTTTTGACTGAAAGCAGAGTTGAGGATATTAGATTAGACATTATCTATTGAACGGAGGAGCAGACTCAAATCGGCCAAATGGTTTTCTAATTCTTATAGACTGCAGAACTGAAAAAAGCTGAAGGACACCCTGCCTCTCAAAAAAAGAAACTCGGTGACAACACTGAACGGTTTACTCCTGCTGACAATACAAGAATCCAACTAGCCAACATGATCTCAGGTTAAAACCTTTATGATTCAAAGACACCCAAAGGACATTAAACTAGATGTTCCTTTATCTCTCATTTATACCAGACACTATTCCCTTTTAATGTTGTATACGCATGTGTGCCACATCTTTATTATTTTTCTCAGTGTTAGCAGGTAATAAACTTGCATTTTTTTTTAAACTCAAGAAAATATTGTCTCATACTGCAACAGTAAAAATTAGTTGCCTATATTTTAATCGCAGAAAGGTATAGACACGAGGTAATAAAAAAATTAAACCTCTGTTGCAGACAACCGGGGAGGCTGCAACAAGGGGACTTAATTCACCCCCACCTCACTTTGCTCACAACACTTACCGAAAGGACATGAGTGAACTCGAAGGATTTTAAGGACAATACAGTAATTTCATGCTAAGCATTATTGAAACCAGCTTCTAATTACAGATTTAATAAATTAATCTGGAGACTGACAACACAGAGTGCATACTCCATTTAGTTTTCTTAAAGAAACAGTAGTGATTAATAATACGTTTAATGAACCAAAGTCAATATTGTCTATGGCAAAATCATTACATATTTTTCCCCTAACAATAACAACAAACATACACCAAATCATCAATGCTAATGAAGCATCGAAGCAGCTCCCACTGCTGTTCTAAACATGTCAGTAAAGAAAAAAAGATTGCACACGTGGCAGTTTTGAAAACTTGTGTGAGCTGCAAATGAAGAGGATTGTGCCAGTGCAAAAAACATTTGCATCTGTATTTAATAAAGGTGTGTAGGTATTTTAATAAATAAACCAAAAGATTTCAAAAGGCTTAGAAGAATTTTCACACAGGTTAGCTAAGCACAACAAAGAGAATACTGAACGCAGAAGACGTAAATCATATTTAAAATAAAAATGGAAAAAAAAACAATATTTTGAATGAACAGTAGCTAGATGAAACAATTATCATATTGAACACAATTCAAAATATTAGAATTCTCCAATAAAGCCTACAGGTATTAACCACCTTAAGCCTTTACCTTGAGAAATCTCATTGTTGTCATTGAGGCCACCACACAGAGATAGATTTACATCTGGGAGTTCACTAGCTGAATCAGACAGATATTCGGTCCCACTATCTGCACCTGCACTTCCTACTGATTGTGGAGATTGCGACTCTGAATGTGTACCAAATTCATTCAACTGCTTAGAACTTGAATCCTGTTCACTGAAAAGGAAAAAGCAACAGTTAAATCCAGGAGACAAAATTAATAAAAATAAAAATTAACTCTGATGAAAAGATAAATTACATCAGCAAGCTCAATTATAAGGTCTCTCATGACAATATTTGGGAACATGGCGATTTGTTTTCTTTTATCTGGCACTGATGGTATTAACATCAAAATCCAGAAGACAGCCACCACGTTACAAATGGTATGTGGTAATGCTAAGTACTAATCGCATATCCTTGATTACATTTCCAAGGAGAGAAAGTGCACTTGAATAACACCACATCTACCATGAGAAACATTAACTCCCTTTCTTCAAGTCAAAGGTGTGGCCATGGATACCTGCATAAGCCCCAGTTATACCAGTCTCATTTCTTGTTCCTGTCCTACTCAGGCCCCCATCCACAACTCTTTCTCCCATACATCGAGGACATTATCAGGACTGCTTCCCTCTCTCATCCAGAAATGGAAATGTTTATCAATTTCACTTCCAATTTCCACCCTGTTTTCACGTTCAACTAGTTCATCTTTGACTCCTCCTTTCCTCACCATCTCCGTTTCCATTTCTGGGGATAAACTAGCCACCAATATCCACTATAAACCCACCAAATTCCACTGTTACCTTGACTGTACACACACTCGCCCGGCTTCCTGTGAAGACTCTATTCCATTCTCTCAGTTTCTCCGTCTCTATCACAATTGGTCCAATGATGTCAGCTTCTACAAGGGGGCCTACAAGATGTCTACCTTATTCCTCAACTGAGGATTCCCCACCATCATGGTTGACAGGTCCTTAGCCATGTGTGACCCATCTCCTGCACTTCGGCCCTCATCCATTCTCTTCCCTCCCACAAAAGCATACGGGTCTCCCTACACTTCACTTACCACCCCATCAGCATCCACATCCATTAGCCATATCCACCACAGACATATCCTTTGTCAGCATTCTGTAGGGACTGCTCCCTACAGGGCACCTTGGTCTACACTCCTTCACTCCCTACATCCCCCGGCATATTCCTTTGTAATCACAGTAGGTGTAACACCTACCTGTTTACTGCCTCACTCCTGACTGTCCCAGACACATCTTCCAAGTGAAGCACTTACCTATGCATCATTCAACATAGTCTACTGTATTCACTGTTCACATTATGCTCTGTCCAACACTGGGAAGATGAAACACAGACTGAGTGATCGCTTTGTAGAACACTTATGTTCTGTCCACAAAAACGATCCTGACGTTGCAGTCGTCTGCCACTTCAACCAACCACCCTGTTCCTGGCCAACATCTCTGCCATTGGATTGCTGCAGTGCTCCAGAGAAGCTCAGCGAAAGCTGAAAGAATAGCATCTCATTTTCTCCTGGGGATCCTGCAGCCTTCAGGATGCAATTATCGGGTTCAATAAGTTTACGGCAAGAGCATCTTCTCTCATGTTCTTATCCCAATTCCCACACATGGGCCTTGTTATCACATGGGCTCCTAACACAAACAACCGATTGGTGAGCTAATACAGTCCCCATTAGCAGGTATTGATTCTCCCAGGTTGACCTTCATCCATTCTTTTGTCTGCCCAATTGTTGACCTCTCTCTGGGCTTCATCTCCACCTATCAGTTACTCCTCCCCATTTCCCCACCCCAGCTTCAGCAACAATACCAACCTTTTCCTAGCTCCAATCAGTTCTAAAGTTCGGTCACTGGACCAGAAACGTTAACTCCGTTTCTCTCCTCAGAATCTGCCCGACCTGCTGAGTTGTTCCAGCAATTTCTTTTTGTGGTACTAGATCAATAATATTTCGAGTAGTCTACAAAATTGTGTAAAAGAACTATGCACAATTTTAATCTCCAAAAACATGACATTCTATCCCAGAACAGAAAACACAAGATGGCAAACAAAAATAGAGATTGCTGGAAAATCTCAGTAGGTCTGGCAGCACCTGTGAAGAGAAATCAGAGTTAACACTTCGGGTCCAGTGACCCTCCTCGGAACATGACAAGATGGCAAGTCAGTCAAATGCTATCAAACAAAAAAATCTGCTTAAAATAGCCTTTAAGTTTAGCAACAAAGTGAATTTCTGCACAATCTTTTCACAAAATTTCTTTTTCTCTATGTATTTAATCACAGTACCTCTTTGGGAAATATAGAGCTGCAATATTAGGATCCAATTTTTGTAGGTCATCTAAATAAATATCACAGGGACCCAGATGTTGGTTTCTTTTAGGTCCACCTATTCCAGAGCACAAAAAGACGTGCACAAACTTACATATTTGTGTTTGCCATTTAGAAAAATATATGAACATACAAGGTTAAAAGTTAAATAATGATTACAATCCAGTACCTACTATGCATTATCTTGAAAGAGTAACGTGTTATTTAGAATAAGGTATTTGTACCGAAATTGTATAATATTCACATTGAAGTTTGAAGTACAACAGCTGCCGTTCATCCGCTTACGTTACCATATTTAAACCTTCAAGTTTTAATTTAACAGTGAATGAACAGATCATATCAATTCAATAATTCATGACTTTGCCCAAAATTCCAGTTTTAAAACCATATCAAAAAGGATCTAACAAATAAAGTAGTTCTTTGCATTTGAGAGTCAATATCCCTTTTTTCCTACAACAGCATTTCTTTTTCATTGCAACCAAGAAACTCTGAACAATTTGAGTGCAGACACTGCCTCACCATTTTACTCTGTTAGGATCCTGGTGTACAATACCTCATTACTTCACTTGTTTGTAATTGATGGGGTATCAGTTGAAGCTACTGTCTCAACTGTAAACATAATGCCCAAGACTTAAATCAGTGTCTGCTACTGATTTCCAGAAATAGAGGTTGTCAATGTAGGTACAATTCAGAAAAGAAAATGATAAATCAACAGAGATAACAAGGTGTAGAGCTGGATGAACACAGCAAGCCAAGCAGCATCAGAGGAACAGGAAAGCTGACGTTTCGGGTCCAGAACCTTCTTCAGAAAATTTTCTGAAGAAGGGTCTAGACCCGAAACGTCAGCTTTCCTGCTCCTCTGATGCTGCTTGGCCTGCTGTGTTCTTCCAGCTCTACATCTTGTTATTTCAGATTCTCCAGCATCTGCAGTTCCTACTATCTCTGAAACAATGATAAATCAACAAACAAGATTCCAAACCAAAAAAATGAAGCTTCGGATGAAACTCAAATCTGCCCGTTGCAGCATTCCTTCCACATTATTTTTTGTCTGGGACCGGGAAAATTAGTGGGGTCTGTTGGGATCTTAGAAGCATTTGTGTCGTGAGAGATGCAAGAGTGGACATGAGTTAGTAAACAGGAGACAAAGATAGAGGGTCAACAGGAAGGCTAAGAAGCACATTGGTCAAAGCAATTATGCAAGTGTCCTCAATATCCACTCTTGGTTTTGGGTCACTTGTTCACCACAGGATTTGAACGAAATCCATGAAGCAAAACGACAGAGGAATATGCCTTGAGAAGGCACATACAGGGTGAAGATATACAGAGTGAAAGCAACTGTCAGACATTCATGCTTCTCTTACTTTCTACGTCTCTCATTAAAATTAATCAGGGCATAATGCGTTATGCACTTTATTTCACATTTACAAACAATAATAGTTTGTAATCTTTCACAACTTCTCACACTCTGCAACAGCTTAACTTGAAAATCTTATTGAATATATAATCACAAGTCTGGTCAGTACAAGTCCAAAAGTAAAATGAGCGAAGATAACCAATTAAGCTCCCATGCAATTCCAAGTATTAATCCAATATTTACAGAAACTATTTGGAAGACACTATATTAGTGGATGAGCAAAATGCCCTTCTAAATAACAGGACAAAAAAATTATTCTTAAAATGCATATTTCAATCTGTCCAAGCAGGACCATAACAGAAGCTCCCCTTCAAGCCACACACCATCCAAGCTTGCAATTATGTCACCTTTTCTTCATTGTCACTGGATCAAATTACTGGAACTTTCTACATAACAGGAATGTGGGTGAACTTGCACCAAATAAACTGAAGCAATTCTAAACGGCTGCTCACTACCACCTTCTGAAGTATAACAATGAATGCGCAATAAGTTGCCTGTCGTGACAACCACTCACCAAAAGACTCCCATTTGCAAATGTAGACTTACCTGCAAGTAGCTGCACCCATTCTATGTTTGCCAAATTCTGACTATAGATATTGAAATATGCTTTCCCAAATTTAGAAACTTAACACCTACACTATCTTTATCCCTTTCCATAAGGACTTTGTAAGTTAGATTGTTATGGTCACTATTCTCAAAATGGTCACCCATTGACACTTCAAACACTTGACTGGCTTCATTCCCTCGGATTAGGTCTAGCACTGCCCCAACTCAAGTATGACTGCGTATATACTGGCACAAAAAGCTCTCCTAAACACAGTTTAAAAATCCCACCCTGTCTAATCCTTTACACTAAAGGCCATCTCAGTTCATGTTAGCTAAGTTGAAGTTTCAAACAACTATAACCCTGTGTTTTCTCACATACCGCTGTGGTTTGTCTACATATCTGCTCCTCTATCACCCTTTGGCTGTTAGGAGGCCTGTATTATAATCCCAGCAAGGTAATTTCCCGTTTTGTTATTCCAGATCATCACGTTTGAAGACCCTTCTAGGATGTCTTCCCTCATTACTGCAAAGATGGTGCCCTTAATCAACGATGCAATGCCCCCACCTCTCTTACATCAACCCCTCCCATCGCACCAGAAACTTCTATACCCTGGAATGTTGAGCTGCCAGTTCTGTCCATTCTTTGACCATGTCTCAGTGATTGCAACAGTTTCATACTCCCACAAGCTGATCAATGCTCTAAATTCATCTGCCTTACCAGTAAAGCTCCTTGCATTAATATCAACACGATTTAGCTTTCTAGACCTCACATGTACCTTATCCATCAAATGGACTGTCCTAGCATTCCTTCTGTATCTGATTCTATTTCCCGATTTTACATCCACTCTATGCCCCATATCCCTGCCAAATTTGTTTAACGCTTCCCCAATGTCTCATCAACAATTAAATTCCAGTATTTATTATCAAGCTTACAAGAAAGGCAGCTTTCAATTTTAACTCTAGTTTAAAGCTAAAACTAAACTGAGACTTTTTAAACTGCGATAAAATTAAAAACCCAATTTTCACAAGATTTTTAAAATTCCTCCAATCTCCAAGAACTATATGTTCCTTTGATCCCAACCATTTGAGAATTCTCTCAAGCCTCGGCTTTACATTCTAGAATTCACTACCTAAACTTCACTGGTACTCCTCCCACAAGACCTTTCTTAAAACCTCCGTCTTTAAGCAAAGTTTTAGTAACCCTCCAGTTACCTCCTCCTTCGATCATTCAGCAATTTTTGAATTATCTTCTGAGATTTTCCTTTATGTTGAAGGCTCTGTACAAATCCAAGTTGTTATTATAGATGTATAGATGTATATATTGTTATTTATAGAAGTATTATAGATGTTGAAAAACGATGCACCCATACCAGGTGGTCTTGAACTTCCGTAGATTTTAGTCAAGCAAAAATCTTTTGATTTTCATTTTCGGTGGTGCTTTATGAAGATCTCAAATCTCAATATTGATATCATAATTAAATGTAAAATAGCTCTAAGTGCAATACATTACTGAAAATAAATATGGATTATATTAAATTTTTTATATTATTACTGTTAAGTAGAATGTACAACTAGTAAAAAAGTATACATTTCCAGAAAAAGGTATCCTTTTTGAAAAAGCCACAGGAAAAAACTTGTTACATTTACATTACCTTTCTTTTTGTCTATTTCTTCTGTTTTTACACTGGTATCGAGGAATAATGTCTGCTGGGCTGGATTATTATTACTTTCTAAAGTGGGTGGACTCTCAGGTTCTTGCCGAGGAGCGTACTGAAAGATTTCAACGCCTTGAGATTCTGATGTACATGTTTCAGTAGTTTCTGACAGCAATGACTGGCCTGCAATATTTGATACTAAAGTCTCTGTCACAACATCTGCTTGTTCTGTTGTCCAAGAGGTGCCTTCTAGGAATGCTGTCTCCATTGTGGGTGGAACTGTCTGTACCATGGATGTTTCATGCAATGGAGGACTTCTTTGGTTTCGAGGCTGAGGCTTGAAAACGGTTATGATATTACTGATTTCAGAGGAATCACAAGCAGTTCCATCTGCTGCGCTACTATCCGTGATGACTCGAAAATGTGTATGCTCAGAAGGTGTAATGGTAGCTACTCTTGGCTGCTCAGGCTTCTCCATTTTACTGACCTATAAGAGGAAGGCCATTTCTTTATATAGTCATTAAGTTATGAGTGGAACACGTTTTGTCGTAAATGCATTGAAATACAAGTCAACAGCTTTTAACATTTGTGCAAGAGAAATTCTTTATAAATATTGAAAATGGTGTCCACTACATTATTACAATGTAGTTATATAATCAGTAAAAATAAGAGTTTTCTTTGTGCTATAAACGATCAACATTAAAATGTTTAGTAATCTGAAACTAAGAATGCAGTTACTTCATCAAACAAGATTTGAAAACATTTTTGCTAACAAGAACTCAAATACTTAAAAATAGACAATTAAAAAAACACAATTAACAAAATCTTTCCTTGTATTGTATTGCATTATACTTATGAGGTTTAGTTTAAAAAAGAATGGTTCTAAGTAGTTAAAGAGGTTAATCAAATTTCAGGTTCCTTGTTCAAGGTTCAATATTCCAAATTCATCACATTGGTGGTTAGTCATGCAGCTGCCTGAAAAGTACTGTGCAGGCCTGGCTCAATATTAAATACTATGATTGCATGGCTAGACAAAATAATTTGACGGTACTATGCATTGAAAAATAGCAAGATTTAACAAGGGACATTGGCAATCACTGACTGAATTTATTTTTTAATATAGCTACAGAAAAAAATTACAAATTGCACAAACTGAAGTAACATAAATATTTGACAAAATTATCAGATGATACCGTACCTGTGGAAAACCTCCCCACGTCCACTGCATCCGAGATTCTGTTCCCATGAAGGATCCTTCATGTGATTTTACAACCAATTCAGAGTCACTTTTTGGTGATGAAATTCGGTCGTAAGAATAGCTAAAACAATACATTTTGATCCGTAAGTTTCTTAACATTATTACAATGAAGCTAAACTTTAAAAAAACTAACTTCAGTAACCATACCTCTCGATAGAAGACCATTCACCATCTGAATATGGATAGATTTCTCGAGAGTGATAGGTGCTTGAATCTTTATTGGGTAATTCAGAAAAGAAATTACACATTTCACTGCTGTAGGAAAGATAGAATCATGATTGGTGCATTTATTTTTTCAATAATATAGAGAATATTTTAGGTTAAGAATAAACTTTTAACTTTTTTTTAAACAGAATCCCTGCAGTGTGAAAACAGGCCCTTCAGCCAACAAGTCCACACTGACCGTCACAGCATCCCACCCACACCCATCCCCCTATAACCCACCTAATCTACACATCCCTGAACATTACGGGCAATTTAGCATGGCCAATCCGCCTAGCCTGCACATCTTTGGACTGTGGGAGGAAACTGGAGCACCCAGAGGAAACCAATGCAGACACGGGGTAAACGTGCAAACTCCACACAGACAGTCACCCAAGGGTGGAATCGATCCCAGGTGCCTGGTGCTGTGAGGCAGCAATGCTAACCACTGAGCCACTGTGCCGTCACCTCTATTAATTACTCAAAAATAAAAATGGGATTTTGCTGTATGAACAAAGATTGTATAACAGAAACCGTACAGCACAGGAACAGGTCCTTTGGTCCACCATATCAATGCCGACCATGATGCTATTCTAAACTAACCCTATCTGCCTCCACATGGTCCGTATCCCTCTATTCCTGTTCATGTGTCTGTCTAATTGCTTCTTAAACCTTGCTAAGTTCTCCTAAGTTTCTGCTTCTGCCACCTTCCCTGGCAGTGCATTCCAATGTACCTACCCCAAGTAAAAAAACATTCCTTACATATCTCCTTTGAACCTTCCCCCTCTCACCTTAAACTTATGCCCCCTTGTACGTGACATTCTACCCTGGGAAAAAGATTCCAACTAGCCATCCTATCCACGTCTCTCATAATCTTATATACTTCTATCAGGTCGCCCTTCATCCTCCAATGCTCGAGCAAAAACAATCCAAATTTGTCCAAATCCAATCCAAGCAACATGCTGATAAACACCTTCTGCACCTGCTCCAAAGTCTCCACGTCCTTCCAATAATGCAGCAAACAGTACGCGAAATGTGGCCTCACTAAAGTCTTATAATGTTACAACATGGCTTGACAACTTTTATACTCGGTGTCTCAAGCAAGCATGCCATATGCCTTCTTTACCATCTTATTCACCCGTGTTGCCATTGTCAGGGAGCTATGGACTTGGACCCCAAGATCTATCTGTAAATGGTGAGGCCATTTATAATATATTTTGCATTTGACCTCCCAAAATGCATCACTTCACACTTTTTGGATTAAACTCCAACTATTTCTCTGTCCAACTATCCAGCTGATTTCTATCACACTGTTTCTTTTGACCACCCTCCTCATGATCCGTAACTCCACCAATTTTCGTGTCATCTACAAACTTACTAATCAGATCATCTACATTTTCATCCAAATCATTTATATAAATCACAAACAAAGGTCCCAGCACTGATCCTTGTGGAACCTCCAGTCAGAAAAATATCCCCCTACAATCACCCTCTGTCATCTATGGCCAAGCCAATTTTGTATCTAACTTTCCAACTTGCCATGTATTCCATGCGATTTGATCCTCTGGACCAAAGTACTATGAAGAATCTTGTCAAGTGTTTTAATAAAGTTCATGTCAACAACATCCACGACATTATCCTCAATCATCTTTGCCACTTCCTCAATAAAAAACTTGATTGAGTTTGTGAGACAAGACCTTCCCCGCAAAAAGCCCTGCTGACTATTCCTAATAAGATGAGGCCTATTCAAGAATACTGTGTCCAATTCTGAGTGCACTGTTTTAGGAAGGATATTGTTAAGCTAGAGAGGGTTCAGAAGAGATTTACCAGGGTGTTGCCAAATATGGAAAGTTTGAGTTATAAAGAAAGGATGGAGAGGCTGGGACTGTTTTCACTGGAGCGTAGAAGGTTAAGAGGTGATGTTATAGAAGTTTATAAAATCATGAGGGGTATAGATAGAGTTAATGGTAGGTGCCTTTTCTACAATGGGGGGTTTCAAGACTAGGGGGCATATTTTTAAGGAGAGAGGACAGAGATTTAACAACGACAAAAAGGGGCAAATTTTTTTTAAAAACACCGGGTAATTTGCGTGTGGAATGAAGTTCCAAATGAAGTGGTGGATGCGGATGCAGTCACAATGTTTAGATGACACTTAGATAAGTTCACAAAAAGGAAGAGATTGGAGGGATACGGGTCAGCAGCAGGCAGGTGGGCCTAGTTTAGTTTGGGATTATGTTTAGCATGGACTGGATGGACCGAAAGGTCTGTTTCCATGCTGTATAACTTTCAGTCCATTTTTCTCCAAATTACAAGAAAGTCTTGTCCTTAAGAATCTCCTCCAATAACTTCCCAAACACTGATACAAGGCTCACCAGCCTATAACTTCCTGATTGTCCCAAGTACCTTTCTGTCCAGGACTCGCTGGACTGGAGGCAATCGTGAGGTGGTGAGGCCCTTTGCGGATTGGAGGCAAAGCCTCGAGCTTTGAAGCCCAGTGTGGTGTGAAGGCTAGGTACCACACAGACTGGGGTGGAAGGACTGTAATTTGAGTACCTTTATTTTATTTTGCCTTTTTATTTTTATGCTGGATTTGTAATTTATTATTGGTTTCTATTTTATACCAAATACTTAAGCATTGGTATCTTGTACCTAAGATAGCACAATAAGTGACAACTTTACTAACTTTTCACTGCACTCATTTGGAGTGTACGTGACAATAAAGCTTATTCAATCCCATTCAAACTTAAATAAAATAACAACATTGGCTATTCTCCAGTCTTCTGGGGCCTCGCCTGTGGCCCCAGCAATCTCCTCCCTTGCCTCCTTCAGTACCCTGGGACAGTTACCATTAGGCTCTTGAGGACTTATCTACCTTATTGTTTTTCCAAATACCCAAAACCTCCACCTTAATATCATCATGCCCCAGATTATCAAAATATGCCTCTCTCAATTAAGCATAATCTGTGGTGAATACCAATGTGAAGTACTCCTTAAGGACTTCACCCACTCCCTCTGGCTTCACACACAAATTCCCTCCTTTGTCCTTGAGTGGTTCCACCCTTACCCTAGTTACCCTCTTGCTCCTAATATACATGTAAAACTCCTTGGTGATTCTCCTTGATCCCACTTGCCAAGGGCATTTCATGGTCCCTTTTAGCCCTTCTAATTTCTTGTTTAAGTGTTTTTTATCTGCTTCCTTCATACGCCTCAAAGGCCTTGTTTGATTTCTGTTTCGTAACCTTTACGTATGCTTCCTTTACCTCATTAATTAAACTTATAACATCTCTTGCCATCTTTATCTTTCATCCTCACAGAAATATGCTAGTCCTGAACTCTGGTCAACTGACTTTTAAGAGATGTGGATTTACCTTCAAACAGCTGCCCCAATCCAATTTTTACACTTCCTGCTTAATACTGTAGAATTAGCACTTTCACACGAGGACCAGTCTTATCATTACTCCATAACTATCTTAAAACTTACAGAATTGTGATCAATGTTCTCAAAATGCTCCCCCACTGAAACTTCAATCACCTGGCCACGCTCATTCCCTAATACAAGGTCTAATACATTCTTGAGTTGTTTCAAGAATCCCTCTTGGAGACACCTAAGAAATTCTGCCCATCTATGCCCCTGGTATTAAGGGAGTTCCAGTGAATATTGGGGAAATTAAAATCACCCACTATAACAAACCTGTTTCTTTAATATCTTTCCATTATCTGCTTATAGATTTGTCCCTCTATTTCCCACTGGCTGCTGGAGGTCCTACAGTGTAACACCATCATTGTGTTTGCACTTTTCGTATTCCTAAGTTCTACCCATATTGCCTTGCTGGATAAGACTTCCACGATGTACTCTCTTTGTATAGCTGTGACATTCTCCTTCATCAGTATTGCAGCTCCATCACCCTTTTCATATCTGTCTCTATCACCCCTGGAACACTTAAACCCTGGAAAGTTGAGCTGCCAGTCCTGCAGTCATAAGCTACCCTCCCAAATGACACAAGCAAACCTCTCTACAAGGGTACTGGTACCCCTCCATTTTAAATGTAACTCATCCTTCTTATACAGGTCCCACTTTCTCTGGAAGAGTTCTCAATGAACCCGATATCTGAATTCCACCCTCCTACACCAGCTCTTCAGCCACACATTCAACTGTAATATCTTCCTATTTCTGGCCTCACTAGCATATGGCACAGGGAGTAATACCAAGATTACAACCCTAGAGGACCTCCTTTTCAACTTCCTACATAACTCCCTAAATTCCCTTTGCAAGACCTCATCTCTCTTTCTGCCTATGTTGTTGGTACCAGTATGGACACAACCTGCGAATACTCACCCTCCCCCTTCGGAATAGGCTGTGCCCACTCAGAGATATTCTTGACCCTGGCACCAGCGAGACAACAAACCATCCTGGAGGCTTGCTTGTAGTCACAGAAACCCCTATCTATGCCCCTGACTAGCGAGCTCCCTATCACTACCATTTCCCTACATTTCAACCTTCCCTGCTGTACAAAAGAGCCAGTTGTCATGCCACTGATCTGGCTGTTGCTATTGCTTTCACACTTTCTATTCCTCACAAACTGCAATGACAAGAGTAAGTATATTATACTCTCTCTCTCTCTCTAAACAACACTCTCACCTCTAGGCCTGAGCAGCAAAGACTACGTCACTTATTGAGTTGTGATGTCACCTCCAGAGCTCCACCTCTGGATTCAGCTCCGCTCTGCTCTGCCGCTGCTTTATCATTATCATGGACATTGGATTGCAAAGTACATCTAAGTGAAGTATTCTAAGACACGGTACGTATCTCATATAATGTTTTACAAATTGTCATTTAGAAGTGTAGAACTTGGGTATTGCCAAAAAAGGACATATCTTATCAAAACTTTTCATCCTGCATTCAAGCCAATTCACAAGAATACCAATTAAAGGGAAATACCAACCTTTATACTGCATGAGAAAATAGTGTAATTGGTTAGTAAGTGGGCACTGTTTGGCATTGGAATTTGCCATGGAGAATGCAGCCATTAATACTGATGGACAGTTAACTGCAAATTTTGTTTAAATTTTAAAATAGGCAGGTTGTCCCTGATTGGTCAGGAAATTGCCCTGAGAAATGAAATAGCAAATGGCTGTCAGCTATTTTGCTGAAACAGGCTCATTATTTGCAAATAAGCTGGCCCTATGTATTAATATACCTAGCTGATTGTAAAGAATAATGCTGAAAACTAATTTAGAATCATCAGTCAGACTCGCACTATTTCAGACCCGTGTGTAGTGGAAGCTTCTAGCAAACGGGGTCTCCTTGCCACATCAGCATTTAAATTTTTTAAGAAGTTTTATTTTAGCAATTTTTAAGTTCTATACTACTAAGTCAGGATATGTTTGACCAGGATTGGCAGATAGTTGGCACATGCAGTGGAAAAATGTGAAGTGACAAATTTCAGAAGAATGGGAAAATAGATAGTAATTCTGAGATTCTGTGGTAATATTTTAAAATGAAGTACCTAAACTTTAATTGCATGTATACAAGAACCATAAAATAGGAAAGTATCTTAGGTTTGGCACAGAGGTAGTAACAAGCAAAGCTAAACAGTATTTTTATCTTGTATAAGAATTAATAAAAGCACAATTGTATTACCTTACGCTTATTTTTATAAGATAAAAATACAATAATTGAAAAGCATATTATATATCTGCCAGCATGGCATTATACCAAGAGTTGAAAATCTGGCTATTTTCACTGGATTTGAGAAGATTAATGAGAGGCTTAATAGAAGCCTTCAAGTTTGCGAAATGTTTCATTGAAATAGATTGGTGAGTAACACAGTAATAGATAACTAATGGTTAAATATATAAAACCATTGCAATAGAAGAGTTCCTAGAGGCTGACAATAACGTACTTTGTAGGTACACATCGTGGCTGTTCCTCTGAAATAATGTCCATGTCAGGTATGTCTTGCTCATCCGATGAGGACTCCTGGTCATCCTTCTTTGAATTCTCTGGTTTGTGCTTCCTCCTTCGACGTCGTTTCTTTTTGGCTGAAGTATTATTTACAGTGTTGTCAATTTCTGTACCATTAAATGGACTGGGTAGTTCCGGATTCTGAATTAATTCAGGACTTGCCAAATCTGCCTCTCTTGCAGAATAAGCTCCTTCAACTGGTATCGGTGATGTTGTTAAGTGTGTTGGAAGGATCCCCTATGGAAAAAAAGTACTATGAGCAAAAGCGGTACTTTGGTCAAGTTGAACCTTACCTGTCACATCATTAATTTTTCTTTTTCATTTAGGAATGAGTTTCAAATAGGAATGGAGAAACTGGGACTGAGGATAGAAAGATTTCTTGAGTCATAGAATCACCATATGTTTAGAAATTTTCTGCAGCACATTCATAGAATCATTAGTTTGGAAATTTTCTAAAGCACATCATAACATAATAAGAACAGGATGGAGAAATTAAGTTACTAACGATCATAGACATTTAGCACTTAAATCACTGTAACGTGATCAGTGTGGGATAACATAGCGTTGTTACATTCAAGTCATGTCTGATTAATTCAGGTAATTTTTTGAGGATATTATTAACAAGAGACTATTCAGTTCATCATGCATGTGGTAGCTCTGTGAAAGATTTATGATTAGTCCCACATTTCTACATTCTCCCCATAACTTTTTCCTCTCAACTACTCATCCAAATCCTTCATAAAGGTACTATTAAAAAAAAGCTTTCCCCAACCTTTCAGGCAAAGAACTCCAATCATAATTCACCATATAAAAACAGATTCCTTCATCTCACCTCTGGCTCTTTTGGCTTACCTTAACTCCATTCAATGTGTTTCTTCTGGTTACTGACCAGATACAGTTACAATCTCAAAAGGGACAAGATAACTTTGAATAAGTGGCTTGAATTCCCAGTGATCAAAATTTTAACACAAACAGCTTTTACCACATTTTAAGACCTTTACTGGAATAAACCAATTAAATTCCTGCCATGGCAGATGGTGGAATTTGAATTCAATGAAAATCTGGAATTAAGAGCCTAATGACAGCCATGAATCCATTGTCAATTGTCAGAAATTAATGTAATTGTAATGTAATTAAAATAATTGTAATTGTCATCTGGTTCATTAATGTCCTTTAGGGAAGGAAACTGCCATCCTTACCTGGTCTGGCCTACATCTGACTCCAGTCCCATAGCAATGTGGTTGACTCTCAGCTGTCCTCTGGGATGGACAAATGCTAGCCTAGCCAGTGACACCCTCATTCCGTGAATGAATTTTAAAAAAAGCAACAACCACCTAAACCAACTGGTAGGCAACTCATGCTGTAAACTACAGAAAAGTTATCTCCTCTTCATCTTTTCAAAACCACCAAAAAAATCCTCACAGTTACCATTTACATTCTTCTTCCTACAGAGTTCAGCACTGCACTCAGCTTCCAACAGGTTAACTTGTCCTGGTTTTGCTGAATATTAATTTCAAGAGTCCATTAAAAATCACCATTTTCTGAAGAAGTCCCAAATTGACTGCCAGCAATTGCATTTCTGGTGATTCTTTTCTTCCCTGTTCACGCTAGGATAAATCTTCTAGATTCCTTAAAATCGCAGTAGGATGAGTCTCTTTAACCAGAGACAAAGACAGTCTTTCCTCCTACATTCTACCTTGTCACCCACAGGATGGGGCACTTTCCCCTCTGCTCAGACGTTCTGCAACCCTTCATATAACTATATCAAACCACTTTCTCTCTCTGACTTTCTGTCCAGAAACTCAAGAGGCAGAAAACTTGCCAGGGTTCTTGCCTTTGCTTCAAGTGCAAGAAGTATCTTGCTCAGCAAGTCCCACCAATCCTTGGTCATTAAGTCACCTGGTCTGCAGTTGGCAGTGTTATACTACCTCCTACCAAGCATTTTTTCCAGGATATTCTATTTTACCTGAAATTACAGAATTGGTTGAAAAGAAATTTACAAACTTCACATTTCTAACATTATGAATTCTCCTGATTTATCAAAAACAATTTATTTAATGCTGTTAGATCTTCTCATAACCTTTTGTGTAATAGGGAGAACAATTTCAATTTTATCTCTTCACTGAAATGAAGTCCCTTATTTCTGGAACCATTTGCAAAATTCAGATGCTTACAGCACAGGAGGCTATTCTGTCCATTGTATTTGCAAAGATCTGACTATATTAATCCTAATTTCTAGCTCTTGGCCCATAGCCCCACAGCCTCTCGCAATGCAAGCGGATAGCTAAATACAGCTTAAATGTTACAAGTATTTCTGACTGATCCACTTCTTCACAAGTGACTCCATCTTCCACAATTCTCAAATGGCGGAAGAAAAAATGCTCAAATCTCCTCATAGCCTTCTACCTCTTTGTAATGTAGTGCCCCCAGTTGCTAACCTCTCCACTAATAGGAAAGGTGCCTTTCCATTCACTCTATGCTCCTCAGAGACTAGGAATCCTACAGCAGTAAAAGTATAATCACCATAGTCCTAGCAGATTGTACACTGCTCCTATTACAGAGGGACAGCTGGTGGTGAGTTTAACCGGAGGGTCGCCACATTTCAGGTGAAGGTTGAGGCTGAGAAGGTGAGACCTTCATGGCAACCTCACTCAGCAGGCACAGGAATTGAACCAGTGCTGTTGGTGTCACTCTCCATCACAAACCAGTCATCCAGGCAACTCAGCTAACCTATCAAAAATAAGGAGACTTCATAAAGCGTTTTGCAAAAAAAAATTCAAGTAGCACAAAAGGTAGCAGAAAAATTGGAACTCCATCTCCTAAACAACTACTAACCATATCAGATCAACTTGCTATTCTTCATGAGCGCAGTATTAGACATTTCACGAGGTGATAGATAAATCTTGCATTAATGGATGCAGAACAGCAGCAGGAAATAGAGCAAAGATGTTGATTAGGCACAATCCAGTTGAAGAGTAAATCTTAACTTCTGCTTGTAAAATCGGCAAAGTAGTATGAGGAAAAAAAAGCTGTACAGTTCTCAAAAATCCCAAAGAGAATAGTTATTACAACAATGAATTTATTCTTGACGAGTTTATTGAAATTAGTCAACATAATTTTGACCTTGTTTTTAAGATTTTATTTTTTCTGAATCAGAACCAATGGAACTAAAACCAGCTGCAGATTATATAACATAGTGACAACTGTTGATGAACTTGACCAGAAGCCACTGCTTACACCCACTTTACACCCATCAGTAAAACATTTACAGCATTAGTTTACAGTGAACACATGTTGGAAATATGAAACTCCCAAGTTTAACTGCTGGAGGAGACACCTGATTTATTTCTAAAGTGGCAGCATACCTCATCTTCCTCAGTTTCTTCAACAAAAAAAGCCTCCCCATTGTCTCCAAGCTTCATTTGCAGCTCTACTGGTTCACCATTGATTTCAATATCAACCTGAAGTAAACAAAAAACATTGTACATAACCAGCACTTCATTGTTTCGCTGCTTCAGTCAAATGCCTGATCTAGCAAAAGGCTAATCTGCATTCAAAGTCACATGCTTCAAAATCATACAACTGATTTGCATGGTTCGGATTAAAGGATATTTTAAGAGTGCAAAGAAGCATGTATATGCGTTTCAATGTAAGACACAGCCAATAAAGATGAATTATTTCAGGACAATGCTATTCATTTTCAATGATTTAAAGTCTCTCATCATACTTGTAACTGTTACATTAATAAACAAGCACCAGTCTTCAGCCCAAACAGGAATAAGCTTCACCAGCTCGTGGTTACTCAATTAAAAATCTCACAAGACTGCAATTTACTTATTGAGTTGTTCAAGAATATTTCAAAAGGTATTTCCATTTTCCAGAATGGAGAAGTGTAGGTTCTAAATGTAAATTAACAAGTTACACATAATAGTATTCACATGTTAATTACTTGCAACAGAATAATGACTTGCGTCATTTCCAACAACATAACTGATTCAGAAAAATAACTTTAATGAAAGCTGCCATTAACTGAAACTTCAATTCTCATATCCTCTAAAAATCAAAATCCATTATCCATCATTATGAAACACAAATTTTTGATGAAAATTGGTTCACTAAACATGCATAGCAATTTTTAAAATTATGAAGAGTTTAAAAGGTCTACGAAGTTACTTAACATTTTCTGTCACACAACTTGAAACAAGATTCGATCCTATGCAGATGGATAATGAACAACAAAATGGAGGCTTAGTGAAGAAAGAAACTAAAATGACAGAGCTATATCAACTTATTGCTAGTTTCCAGAAATTCTAAGTGCAGACTTTTATTTTGAAATTCTTCGACCATCTGTGCAAAGTTTTGGAGCAATTAGTTCAAGAATTGAGGTCTATTACATAGCTCATTTATATACGTTCAATAAATGTTGATAAAGAGATCTTACCACTTTCTCTTTTGATCGCAGTACCCCAAGCTTCCCAAAACGAACATGAAAGGGTGAACAATGGTATGAGCCATCTGGCTGCCTCACTACTATGACATCGATGCATCCTGTCAAGGTAGCTGGATTCAGTCCTTTGTACAGTTTGTACACGTGCTCAGCCAACTGCCCAACATAATTCATGGTTTGGGACTGAAATAAAGTAAAAGAAAAATTAGGGACTATACGTCAGATGTCTCTGAATAACAGCACTTTGTGGTCAATAAATTAAATGGCATATTAAAAATAGGTTCCAAGTCAGGAATGCCGAATGATCAAATTATAATCTAACCTGAGGGAAACAAATCCTTTCTGCATGATGTCTTTGAAGTTTGGATGAATTTGGTGCAATGCTTCATTTTCCTGGGCTTATTAATGGATTTGCTACAAACTACAACCTTAAGATTTTATGGAGGGGAATCAGGTTTTCTCAGAAATTTACTCTTCTTCAGTGAGACAGGATTTTTCTAGCTTCCAACTAATGTTGAATTAGCTAAAAGAATGACAAATTTGAAATAATAAATTCATAAAAATACCAGCACAGGTGGTCACTTCAGCTCATTGTGCTTGTGGCAATATTAATTCCGTTTTGTTGGTGTCAATTTTGATTCTATTTCTTTTGAATTCTTTTAAACTTATTTATTGTGATTGACTGTACAAGCAGAGCCATTTAGATTGGATATTTTCATAAGCCTTTGCACGGGGAAATTGGATTAAAAGCATAAAGCAATCAAAATCATAATTTTGTTACCAATTCAGTGGTCTGTGAAAAAAGTCACTGTCCACCTTCTCAGAAGGAGAATTTTCATTAGATATCCCTTTAGATTTCTGTGCTAAATTAAATATAGACTTTCAAAGCCTCAATTTTGGCTCTCAACCTGGTGTTATCATCAAAACAATTGCTCCATTTTTCCATACTTTCTGTGGAAATGTACTAAAAACTGGTTAAAGTAATCCATTTAACATCTTATATATCCAAATATTTGTCAGCATTTCAAAATCTACTGTTTTTGTTTATTAATGGTATAATTAATCCACCATGGATGAAAACTCTTAATAGCTACTTGCATAATTACTATTCTTGTAGGTGATACCATGATAGATATTTTCACTGGGGAAAGAGTAAACAACTGCTCCATTATCATTCTTGCATTACCACAGTAACATATACTTTGACCACAAAGTTCCCGAAATTTCTTTCAATGCCAAAATTCCCTGTCATTTTTCTATGCACGAACTTAAGCTTCTGCTATCAAAAAAAGTTTGAAATAAAAAATTATTTTTTTCAATAGTAATATGATCCATGGAAGGTTTCAATACATATCTTAATGGCTAAGATGGTTTCCAGCGCATCAGCTCCCAAAGCACAGATTCGTTTTTTTTCTGTCCATTGCAATGTTTCCATTACAGCACAGTGGGGAGCTGCAGGAACACAGGAGGCCAGGCAGCAGAGGAGCAGGAAAGTTGACATTTCGGGTTGGGACCCTTCTTCAGAAATAGGGAAGGGGAAGGGAGCTCACAAATAAAGAGAGAGGAGGGGTGGGGCTGGGGAAGGTAGTGGGATGGTGATGGGTGAGTACTGGTAGGGAGTGGTGGGAATTGGTCAGTGAGGTGGGAGGGGCTGATAGGTGGGAGAGAAAACAGGTTGTGTCAGGTTAAGGAGGGGAGGTTTGGGGTGGGGGGGTGGTTGAGAGAGCGGGTTGGTCATGGGATGAGGCCGGGTGTGGGGAGATTTTAAAACTGGTAAAATCCATGTTTAGGCCATTGGGCTGTAGGCTCCCAAGGCGGAATATGAAGAGCTGCTCCTCCAGTTTGCCAAGCCGCCAGTGTTTGAGATGTGGTCTAACCAACATCCTCTATAACTTAAGCATAACATCCATACTTTTATGTTCAATTTTTCTCATAATTAAGGAGAGCATCCCATTTGCCTTCTTACTAGGTGCTATACCTGCATACTAACTTTCGGTGACACATGCACTAGGACACCTAGATCCCTCTGTACCTCAGATTCCACAGCTGTTCTCCATTTAAATAATACTCTGCTTTTTCATTCTTCCTGCCTAAATGTACTACTTCACATTTTTCAACATTACACTCCATTACACTTTTTGCCTCTGGATGTATCATAGTCTCCAATTCTGCCTCCAGTTAAAACTTTGAGACAAAGATGCTCAGACTTCAAGACTATGCTGCAGACATATTTGCCCTGAATCACAATAATACCCAGGAGCTCCCAAAAGCTGCAGCCTTGGCACATGATCTGTCCTACCATCCTTAAGTTTTAATTGGTCATTTCATTACCTTATTCATCAATTTGTAGGTTTTTATATGGTCATTAACTTTATCACCAATTTTCATACTACAATAAACTCAACAGAATAATCTTTACCCACTTACTGGATACCAAACAGCTAGCTCCTTTCTCTGAAATAGAGCCAAGACTTATTCACACAGGCCAAAAACAAAAGGAAAAAAATCTCCTCCCTCTCCCACCCTTGTCTCTTCACTGAGGCTATACAGGACATTGGTTCGGCTACGTTTGCAGTATAGCATGCAACTCTGGTCTCCCTCATATAGGAAACTAGAAAGGGTTCAGAAAAAAAACTTACGAGGACGTTGCCAGGGTTGGAGAGCTTCAGCTATAGAGAGAGGCTGAATATACTGGGGCTACTTTCCCTGGAGTGTCAGAGGGTGAGGGGTGACCTTATAGAGGTTTATAAAATCATGAGGAGCATGGATAGGGTAAATAGGCAAGGTCTTTTCCCTGGGGTGAGGGAGTCCAAAACTAGAGGGAATAGGTTTAAGGAGAGAGGGGAAAGATTTAAAAGGGATCTGAGGGGCAACTTTTTCACGCAGAGGGAGGTGCGTATGTGGAATGAACTGCCAGAGGAAGTGGTGGAGGCTGGTACGATTATAACATTTAAAAGGCATCTGGATGGGTATATGAATAGAAAGGATTTAGAGGGAAATGGGCCAAATGCTGGCAAATGGGACTAGCTTTACGAGTTGGACTGACGGGTCTGTTTCCGTGCTGTATTGCTCTATGAATCTATGACTAACACCTCACACACCAAACTTGAGGTTTGCACTCAGCTTCCCTGACTGCACCTGATTTTCTCAATCAGCAAACAATAATGCATTGCTTTCAGCACAAAGGTCAGATCAACAATTTTGGAAAGTCCAAGTAGTCCTGGAAATTCTGCTAAAGGATCATCAACCTGAAACATTAGCTGTTTGTCTTATACATGCTGCCAAATTGGCTCACTATTTCCAATATTCTGTTTTTATTCCTGTAAGGCAGCCTAACTGCAGTGCTTCAAATTGATTCAGACTCTTAACTACATAGATTTCAACATTCTCCACTCAATTTTTAATAACATATTTGATGAGTTTTCTATCTTTCCCTTTATCAAGGTGACCCTTCACAAAGTAACTGATTCCATCAGATTAACGTGCATGACTTGCCACACGAAATTCAATGCTATATAATGCACATTATTAAAGGCAAATTGCTTTTACATAGGGCAAAAAGCATACAATGAAAAAGTAACATAAACCAAGGCAGTTCTCTTCAAAATCGACTGGCTGTAAGCCTGAACTTATTCCCTGTATTTTGAGTAAGCTGATGAATTGAATAAAAGAGAAATGGGAAAGAAACAAAAAAGGGCAATATGATAAAATTTAATACTGTTTTCTACGTTAAATAACTAGATCAGATTGCCAATTCAAAGTTCGGTTTACTTGAGAGGGAATGACTGCAGTCTGCTTGATTACAGAGCAGTATTATGCATTTCATTCAAAAGAAGCCACTCAGTCCAACACTCCAAGATAGCAAATGAAATGCCAACTTCATTCAGCAAAAGCCATAGACAGAATCTTATTATCTTTTTAAGGAGGGGGGGGGGGGGGGGGGGGGGCATGGATTTGGAAGACTACAATCCCTGGAAGGACTTCGGTGGACAGGAAAGCTTGGACAAGACAAGTGTTTTTCAAAGAGGACAGGTCAAAGTGAAAGGTTGATTCAACATATTTGAAGGGGGAAAGAGACAGAACGAGAATAGAGAGAAAGAATAACAATATCAACTAACATTGCAACCAGAAAAGGAAGCTAGATGGTCAACAGTTCAGTGTGAATAGAGTCAAGGCATCACGTAGATAGTCTCATTAAAAGATGAACTCAGACAGGGCTCGTGGAAAATAATGGTCAGAACCTGGAGAAGAATGCATGTTCAAGGGTAGGACATGGTGGAACTTTACAGCAGGTTTGCTCAATGATCAAGTAGAAGGACAGAAGTGGCACGGACAGCCTCAATCTTAGGTGACAGAATGTCTGGAAACTCGTCACATATGTTGCTGGTGGTAGAGGTAGAGTAGCTGGCATGGAGGTTTAAGATGACAGATTGCAGGAGAAAAAAGGTTGCTGTAGGATATCTTTACATTGCAGGGTGATTCCAGATTCAACTCCTACTTCCTACTGTGCTAGACTATCTTAGCTGCTATGGCAATGATTTGAGTGTCCTACATCACAGAAAGGAAAACTGGAATAGGTTCATGACCTCTTCCTAATACTTATCCCCGCTGCAGCCACATGTATGCAATCCGAGGATGAGGACAAACTCAATTTCATAGAATCCCTACAGTGCAAACAGAGGCCTTTTGGCCCATTAAGTCTGCACCAACCCTCCAAAAAGCTTCCCATGGATGATGCCAGCCATGGTCAAACATTCTTGCACCTACCACCAGATGACTGAGAGTGACTGGGGTGAGATAACAAAGAATGACAGTGGTGCTTACAGAAATGTATTTCAGCAAAGAGGAATCAGGGAAGGAGAGAAAATTAGCATAAAAGCGAAAACACTAAGAGGTGGGCAATTTCTATTCGGGTTAAATTTAAGAAAAAATAAACAAGTTAGATCTTTCACTACAAGTTCTGCCTTTCAACACTTTCTCTACAAAAATATCTTTCTCCAGAAATAGTGTAAGTGCTCCTTTCAGTGCAGTTTTAAGAAAATGTCAAATAACCCTGCCAAATTCTAGCAAATTTTAATCTGAAAGAATTTATTGAAGACTGTCTTTGACTATATTAAAAGGTAGGAAACACAAATGTTGGTCGAAGTAAATGAATTCAGTTCCTTGCAAGATATCCAAAATCATAACTTACTCAAATTGAAGGTGACAATGTCACAACAGGGTCATTTTTAACCAAGTAAGAAAATTGATGTGGAGCAAACTGATTAACAGATTTGAGAGCTTCTTCTACAGACATTACTTTCAGTTATTGACCACAACTGGAAACTTGACATCCTCTGACCAAAGGAGGGGTCACACTATTTCAGCGTCATGTACTCTTCCCACATCAACAGAATGAACTCCAGAACAACTTCCATCCACATTATCAGTGCAGCACCATTTACCAACTACATAGGATTCGAAGTTTCACATACATTGAAAACCAATTTTTCACAACTGACAGCATACGGGAAACACACCCTCCACCACCCACTACGTCCATGCAAACGGAATTTCCCTTGACAACCCACATGAAAATCAGGATTAATGTACTTTCATTTTCAACATTTCATGGTTGGACAGTAACTATATTGTTGTCTGATTTTCTCACAGAAAGCCGTTTTACAGCCAAGCGTAACAATTAAATCTCAGTACAATATTGCTTTATTTTCCAAGTTAGCGATAGCAGCCCATCCCAATGTTTACAGTGCAGCATAAAATGACAATTAAAATGTATTATTGGCATCATTCACATATAAACCCATAAGAGAGGTCATCAATTGTCCACTCAAAACTTTTCAATTTGTTCCAAAAATAGCTTTGAATACAAATGTATTAGCATGCACTTTTAATTGGTTCATAAAGGTTTCAAAAGGAGTTATTTTACTGTTAC
The DNA here is from genome assembly GCF_021869965.1 of Rhincodon typus. NCBI lineage: Eukaryota > Metazoa > Chordata > Chondrichthyes > Orectolobiformes > Rhincodontidae > Rhincodon > Rhincodon typus. The sequence goes on along the minus strand of NC_063350.1, from coordinate 19,447,387 downwards.
TTGTACACAGTACTGCATATTAGAACTGGTGCCACTACTACCAAAATTTGTTTTCCCCATACAGATCATTCTCAGAGGTTTTACAAATGTAAATTTCATAGCAAACCATAGAATACTTAGTTGTTTCTTGTTATTCTAGTAATTTAAAAATTTTGTAATAGATCAATTAGAGTTGATCAAATGCTGCTCTTTACCTTAACTGCAGGAACCCTAGAACTGGATATTAAAGCAATAGAGGGATGGAGGAGGCGTTCTGATGAAAACACAGCCATACAAGTCTGAGGGTAAAAAAGATGGGAATAAAGGTAGAATCAAGGAGACAGGGAAGAATAGAAACAGTCAAGGAACAAAAACAACTATAAACTATAAGCATGATTTTTTTTAAAAAGTGAGGATAAAATTAATAAGAATAAATAATAAATTGAATTGCATATACATCAATGTGCATGGCATCTTAAACAAGGGAACTAGAAGACACAAGTAGAACCAAGGTGCCAGATTTAACAGCGACAACTCAATCATGGCCTGTTTCTGCACCACTGATTTGATGGAATTCAATGAATGACCATTCCCAGAATGAGAAATAAGGTACTGAATGCTTTTAAATAAAGTGTATACTAGGTGGCTTTCCTTTCAATACAGTCATTATTTTAACTTTAAAAACGGATATATTTTAAATCTACATAGAAGTTGTCATATTGCCTACGTGACAACATTGACAGCACTTCAAAGTATGTTGCTCCACCCTGATGACAGGATCAACCACTAATCTATTGACAACTTTTAATTTTGGTGTGATTTTTTTTGGAATCTCTTGCATTTCAAAGTTTAGTTATTTTGTTCCTCTTTGCAATAAAAATCAGTCCTAAACATACTTCCATTTTTTAAAATGTTTTCAGTTTGAATAAATTGCAGAATAACTTGTAGTCTCATGAATATGCTGGAGTAACAAGGTAAAATGGACTACACACCTTTATTTGTCCACACCTACCTTACTATTTCACTACCCTGCAATTCATACAACAATTCCCAGATTCAGAAGAATAAGGGGTTGCCGGTGCAATTAAGGAGGTCATAAACGTGGGTTGGGCAAGAATTGCATTCTGATAAGAAATCAGTGTTTTTGGATTTCAGGAGCCAGTGGGTTTCAAAGGTGGAAATTGAACAGCACCTAGTATCATGATTGTTGAGAAGTTACAGTAAACAACAGCTAAAAGTCAAACCTGTAGGTGAGAAAATATAAGTATATTCACATACAGATGAAATACAGTCAGGCAAGCAATACTGCAATGGTAACTACACTTCAAAAGTATTTTATTTATTGTCAAGTGCTTTGAGAAGACTCATGGTTGTGAAAAACTCCACAGTGTAAAGAAGAGTCCCTTTACGGACAAAAAAGTCATGTCAAAACCCATATTATTTGCACACATTTTTCAGTTTAGGTTGAGATCTGAAATGGTTTCATTCTTTTCCCATTAGATGGTGCTGTTCTGCACTATTATCACCAACACGTTTGACAGCATTGTAAGGAAAATTTGATAACTGAAAAGCATGGGAGAGTGCCATCTGCAGCATCAGTCATCTTTGATTATTTGGGGGAGGAGTAGGACACTTTCCAACCAATTACTAATGCAGGACAGCCATAAAAGTGCACACTTTCCATTTCACCACATAAAAAGCTAACAATATCCATTTTTAGGAAGGACATATATAAATCTTTTTTAATTAGTAAGGGTTAAAGGTTTCTGGGGAGTGAGCGAGAAAGAGAAGTTGAGGCCATAATCGTATTAAATTTTCAAGCGGGGTCGAGAGGTTGAATTACCTACTCCAAATTCTTCTGACCCATTTGTGACAACTTGCTGGCTCTTAAAACCTGCAACTGATCTTTCTTCCCTCAAGTGCCACTTGAAAACTTCAAATTACAAACAAGATTGAATTTTACAATACAACTGGTGCTGATGCATAACTAAGGTTTTGCTTCAGACCAATGTTGTAAAGGTGAGAGACTGATTGAATAGTTCTTTCAAAGATACAGCACAGATATGATGAGTTGAATGATCTCCCCCTGTGTTGTAAGATTCCACGATACTGAAGTGTAATATAAATATAACCCAAATCTGGTGCCAGGACATGGAGTTACCAGTATTTTCTCATTTTGAGATATTTAGATTCTCAAAGTTTGCAGTCGCTCCTTTATATTATTTCAAATTATAGGATTCAAATCTTTCTCCTTTTCCAAGACATTTCCTTCTCTCAGTAAATTCAATCCATACTCATCCAAATGCAATTGAAAAACCTACCACTAAACTGTTACCAACAGCTGAAGTTCTCTTGCATGTTTCCAACAACTTCAAACATTTAATCATTGAATTTTTCAGTCTATAAACAATGGTTTCTGGAATAAATTCATCAGACAAGAATACATCACTGACCTTAACACATGTTGAAGCACAGGTACTGTGTTGAAATATGATCAGTAGCCCAATGGATAATGCATGCAAGAATATTTAAATAAGATTCTATTTTTTTCTGCCACTTAACTGTCCAGGCCATATTGATTCCCATTATTTTACGAGACAACGTCTGAAATTTATTTTGGCTGAAGTATCAATCCAATGGCTACCATTTTCTAACCCTCACTAGATAGTTATGGTGTGAGAGGATGTGTCTGCTAACTTTGCACCTTTGTTTATAAATGGAGTTAGCAGAAGACTGAATAATTATAGGACTCGGTCTAACCTTGACAGTGAATAAAGTATTGGTATCATTTCTAAGGGGCACAATAAACTACCACTTATAAAGGCATCACTTAAAGACAGTCAGCATTAATTTGTGAAGGATTGTACTAGACTAACTTGACTGAATTTTCTGAGAAAGGGGACTGATGATAGTTGATGTGAATTATATTAGTTTTGGTAAGGATTTTAACAACATCGCATGTGGCAAACTTAGTTTTAAAAAGAAGCCTGACAGAATATATCAAGATCGATTCAAAGTTGGCTCAATGGTTACCTCCATACTATAAAGGATAACAGGTGATTGGGGTTTTGGGACTGGAAGGTTGTAGTCAGTAGAATTCATTACAAGTGTTAAGAGCAAGACCAGACACCCCACAAAGTATATTACGGAGATAGCCTGGACCCAAACTTTTATATTTTTTTTAAAAAGGCAAGTGGTAAGGTGGTGCATTCCAGTCATGATTTAATTGGTCCACCACTAAGCGTTAATTAAAACACACTTCATTCTCATAATACAGCTAAAATATAACAAAGAGAACTGGCATAACTTTACTCTATTGAAATACTTATCAAGATAATGTATTATTTAACCACTAATCATCAATTGTTTTAATATAAGCAGCGTCTCATAAACACGCTCAGACATAGTAGGAACTGCCGATGCTGGATTCTGAGATAACAAGGTGTGGAGCTGGATGAACACAGCAGGCCAGGCAGCATCAGAAGAGCAGGAAAGCTGATGTTTCAGGTCAGGACGCTTCTTTCCAACAGAGACAATTCAGTAACACAGTTATTATTCTTTTGTACTATCTCTCTTTCCAGTCTTTAGAAAGCAACAATCTCCTTTTAACTTTTTAAGAGGAAGCCTCTCTGTCCGAGACTTCACTCTAATAGCAGAGAA
>NC_063350.1:19442194-19443248 GCF_021869965.1 Rhincodon typus | reverse complement strand
AAATAGCTTTGTATTAAGTGATAATTTTTTCTGTTTATTTTTAACATTACAATGTCTTAATATGCCTTTTAATATTACAACGAATATGTGGTGAAGTTGAAGTAGCTTAATGATGTTAATTTTAATAGTTAACACTTGGCTTTGAAATAATCAACCTTGAACAATAGTTAGGTTCTAGGTGATTCATATACCATCTGTACCTATCAAGGCCACACTGAAATTTAGGCAGCACGGCAACTATAATAATGAGACATTTTTGTAAACCTACTGTAGCTAACTTTTGTGATTTAAGTGTTAAAGGCAACCTGTTTCCATTTGCTTTTTGTTTTGCACTGGTCCTTTGAGGGAAAGATCTTATTGAGCATCATCTCTATTTTTAGCCAGTGGATAAAATTTTTATCTTCAAATTTCTTATGCTCATGGAAGGCTATAATTTCTGCCACTTGGTATGCAAAAATAATTAACTATTTATATAGAACCTTTCCTGACCTCAAGATATTCCAATGTGCTTTAAGGACAAAAAAAATCATTGAATTGTGAGCATTGTTATAAGAAACATGACATTACTTTGCACATGGTAAACCATCTCAACGGCAATATGATAATGACCAGATCATCTATATTGTTTGATTTTGTTTTGAGAAGTAATGATGGCCAGGGTTAACTCTTCCGTTCTTCTTTGATGAAAGGATCTTTCCCATCCAAAATTGAGTAGATGCGACTTTGGTTTGATGCCGTGTGAAAGGCGCTATCTCCAATAGCACATCACTATCTCATGACTGCACTGGAGAGTAAAGTTAGGTACTTGTCTTCATGTTTCAGGAGTAGGATTTGAACCTGTAATCTTTTGACTCAGTGAGAGTGCTACCCCTGAGCCATGGCTGACGCAAGCAAATTATAAGTGAATTGTACTGAACTGCACCTTTCTACAAGTTGAAAACTCATGGCTTGTGATTTTCAGAGGCAGTAAGAACTGCAGATGCTGGAGTCAGAGATAATGCAGTGAAGAGCTGGAGGAACACAGCAGGCCAGGCAGCATCAGAGGAGTAAGAAA
>NC_063350.1:19394700-19441794 GCF_021869965.1 Rhincodon typus | reverse complement strand
TTAGGTCAGATCAGCAAACCTGTACCACTGGATAAGTTTCTATCACTTTTCTGTTGAGTTTCAAATAAGTTAATAATTCCCAAGCTAAGTTTCCTTCTGATAGAGAGAGATAACACTCAAGACGGAGTTGACCTTCATTCCTAAGTGCAAGGAGTATGTGCTTTTGGGTGTTCATTTTATTTAATGTATCGCTTCTTGAAATTAATGAAATACATATTGAATAGGATGAGGCAGAAACAGGCCATTATGTCAGTCAAGCATACAAACATGTGTTTCATTGCAAACCAAGTCAAATTCCACTCTTGTTAACATCATTACAAAATAGAAACCACAGTGTGCTTTTTTTTTAAAAGCAGCAAACATTTGTTATCAGGCAAAAAATTATTTTCCTCCTTTACAATTCTGTCTTTTCAAGATAACTTGGGATAGTTGTTCGATAGTAGTGTTGTATGGAACTCTTTGTCAAAAATGTGAAGTTTTTTTTAAAAACTGATGTTTTCTTTATATTAATTAAGATCTATGTGTTGCAGTTTAATATGCTGATAAGCACTAGGCCAAGGGAAATAAATTGTAGTAAAGTAATTTTTACCTGACACAAGTGAAGTATACTATTTTCATTAATTATTTTATTTGACTTTTTGTACAGGAATGGATACAAATTTCTTTACTGCTCTGCCCGTGCCATTGGAATGGCAGATATAACCAGGGGATACTTACACTGGGTTAATGATAGAGGTACTGTGCTTCCCAGAGGACCACTCCTGCTGGCTCCGAGTAGTTTGATTTCAGCACTACACAGGTAGTGAATCTTTTCAGTATTTATATATTTTTATCAATAATGAAGTTGCCATCATATATTTATCATTTTAAATTTAATTGTGCTTCAATCATCACTTAAACTTAAAGATGCAGTCACTTTTAATGTGGGTAATTTTTCCATGTGTTTGCACTTCGTGGGGAAAAAAATAGTTTTCACTTATGGTCATAAGAGACTTTATAACAACAAAATTGCCTGTTTGAGCATTCCTTATTACGTGATGGTGGCAGTGATGGTGTCGTCATTGTTGTCACCAGAATTGTCAAAAGCATAGTTAATAACATATAACATTATTCATGTCAAAAATCAAGTGCATGAGACGATTACAACTTCAGTCACTTTTCTATTTATTTTTTGTAAATTGAGGATAGTATTGCTGAAAAGTCAATAAAAGGAAAGAAAGAAACTGCTTTCCTACCTTTTTAAGTAAAAATGACCGACATGGTACTATATTCATGCAAAGTACCAAAGCTATCATTCAATAACTTTATTAGTCAATGAAGTTATTTAATGATTATGATAATTAGAAATCTATTAGGGAAAATTAGATAAACCTTTATTGAGTCACTAGGAGTGTTTGGTGGTGGTCTGTAATTGATATCAATTGCTGTACATTGAGATTTGGCATCATTAATCCAAATAGAAAAGTTGGTTTTAATAAAATCACAAATTTGACAATGAATGCGGTACATCACAATTCCAAATAATGGGGAAAATCTTGATGAATTGAGTGACTTTCTTTTTACAATGTTCTTAAATTCAAAACTCCAGATCATCTCTCATGTATATTTTTAGGAATTATGTGAGTGCCTAAGGGTCCAAAAACAGTTGGTAGGCTGCTCACCTGCATACACATCTGACTGGAAAAGTGGGTGCTGGAGAAATGCACTATGTCCCTTTGTAGGCCTACTACTCCACTGACTAACATAAATTTAAACACTTTAGCCAGTCACTAATGTAGTCAATGTAGTCTGATGAAGGGTCTAGGCCCGAAACGTCAGCCGCTCTGCTCCTATGATGCTGCTTGGCCTGCTGTGTTCATCCAGCCCTGCACCTTGTTGTCTCGGATTCTCCAGCGTCTGCAGTTCCTACTATCTCTGATTAGATATTATCAGTGTTGAGTTTAAAATAAAAAGATCCATCATGTAGGTTTCTTTAATAAATGATAAAATGATTGACTTATCAGGAAAATGATTTATTTCAAAAAGATGTGAAGCTAATTAACACAGTTTTAAATATGAAAATCTAATTAACCACTTAATGTAAAATTTTCCTTGCCTCTGATCCCGACTCAAAACATGCTGCTCATTTGACTTCTATCAAAATTAGCAGAGCATAATAGAGAGAGTGTTTCCTGTTTAATGAATCTCCTTTTGAATAATGCCTTTGAATTGTAGTGATGGATCATTCTGATTGTCAGAGTATGTATTTTATCCACGTTTATTAGGACTAACCAACATTTTTTTGTAGTAATATATTTCTGTATAATGCCAAAGACTTGTTTCTTCTGTTTTCAGGGAAGTTATTGAGAAGAAACCAGAAGTGTTCAAAATTCATTGCTTGAATGATATCAGGAATCTATTTAATCCACATAGGTGTCCATTTTATGCTGCTTTTGGAAACAGGAGTAATGTAAGTGAAGTGTCTTTTAAAGTAAGAGCTGAATGCACGAGCAAACAATCTTGCGACTAAATACTGTTATAATCCGATTTCTCCCATTTTCTGTGCTCATCTGCCCCTCATATATACCGCTCATCACAGTAAAACTTCTGGAGGCAGGCTGGGCAGGTGTTATCCTTGTGGATTTCTCAGAGGACATTGGTATCCTATGATCAGCCAACAGGAAATGCTTGCAGCCATTGGAAGTGGACAGTGTTGGTTATACGATTTCTTCAGGGCGGAATGTTCATACCATGCTTGCTAAGAATTGATAAACCATCACAATTGAAGCCAGCAAATTCCATGTGTCAGGCAAGTCTGGGGCTTGGATTTGCATGATTTTAACAGTGAAACCAGCACTGTTTTTGCTAACCTGCCTGGCCAGTATGATCCAACAGCTGATTCATGAAAGCTTTTCTTTGTGAATGAGGCTTTATTCAAAAGCTCAAGTCGTTTCTTAAACTGTTTGCTAATTTCAATTTCATTTCAATTGCAGGATGCTTATGCATACAAACAAGTCAGAGTCCAAGAAAGCAGAATTTTCATAGTAAATCCCAAAGGAGAATTAATTCAGGAACAAACCAAGAGCAACAAATCATCGTAAGTAGCCAGCAACACTAATCAAAATACAATCAATTTATTAACTGTATACTTAAACATATTTAAAATTATTTTTTGTAATCATTGCAGACATTCAAAACAAATAATTACTACAGTAGAATGCACAACTGGAATTACACCTGAATGAGTAGATCTGTCGATTACCCTTGAGAAAGATCATGTTTCCAATCCCTATTCCTCGGGCTTTTTGTGACTAGTGGGCACGACAGTTCCTTTATTGGTTGCACCCTCAAAAGGCGAAATGTGTAGTTTTTTATTCTGTTATGGAACTGATACAAATCAATCAACAGTGTGGAACAGCCGATGAGCTTTACTGGTGCAAAATATTTTTTAGGGTTTCTCCTCCCAGTCTTGAAGAAATTCTGATTTTTGTATTGTGTACATTTTCCAGGATTTTGAAGAATTAACATGGGAAAAAATTATTTGATTAGTCCCCTTCTCTCTGTTCTGCCATTCAGTTTAACTCAGTTCGATTATAATCGATCAATACCACAGCTTCATTAACCCACCTTTGTTCTACACATATTGATATTTTTACCCAGTAGAAAGATATTGGTCTCAGTCTTGAAAATCTCAATCCAACAGCCTTTCCACTAGCCTTTTGTGGAAGAAATGAAGTGTTTCCTTGCTTCAGACTTGAATGACCTGAATTTAAGGTTATACTGCCGCCTTCTTGGTTCCCCCGGTAGAAGAAATAGTTTATCTAAATCTGTCTCACTAAATCCCCTTTTCATTTGAAATACCTCAAGTAGATCATACCTATCTGCTAAACTGTGGTTCCAGTGATGATTACAAATATGAATGATATGCTTAAATAGTACTGATGTTGCACTTTAATGCTACAAAGTGCAGGGGTTGCAGGGCTATTTGTAGTCTAATGTTGTCAAAATTACAATAGCATGTTCCTAATTCTGGGTCACCCTTCATGGTTGTATTTAATGTGTAATAGTGGAAAGTAAATTAGAATAAATTGTTCAAGTGTCATTGCCAAAATGGTAGCCATTACTTCAATCTTTTGACTTGTTACTACTGTTTATTGATTGAACTATTGAATGCAACTGTTATTGATTGTTGTAAAAACCTATTTGGTCCTCTGTCTTTTAGGGACAGAAATGTATTGTGCTTACTCAATCAGGCCTAATTGTGACTTTTAATTGCCCTTGAGATGGTCCTAGCAAGCCATTTGGTGCAAGGGCAATTAGCATGCTCAATCCTGTAGATGAGCAGAAAAGAAATGTTTTATATGTCTTAAGGGTGATATTATCACATGTTTTGTATGCCAGTAAAATGATTTGTGAGGATGTTTTGCCTCTATTTCTAAAAATGTTTGTTTTTCCCCACAGGTATCCAAGGTTGGGTGAGTTAGTGGAACATGTATTTCCACTAATAGCACAAGAAAGAAGCTCAGCTTTTCTCTACCCTGAATACAGCCATTTTGCATTTTGGCGGGAGCCACTTTGTGAACTTGATTCAGATGAGCTCAATGAACTTAAATTCAGTAAAGAATAATAAGTCATTGCAAGAACTAGAACTATCAGCAACATCAAGGCATGCTAGTGCCTTCAATTCTGATTTGATCTGCCTTCTGATTTGATCTGCCTTCTGATTTTAATTTCAATGAAGTGGAAAATCTATAACTTATTTAACACTTAAAGTACTCGTTGCAATTATTATCTGAGTGAAATCAAGTGGTGTTTCAGTAGGTACCACTTGTGACAAGTCTTGCATTACTCTTTCCCCATCGAGCTGCATTTATGCAGTTTTGATTGTGTGCTGAAAAATTAAGATGCAAATGAAGATGCATTACAGACTACAAATCACTTGAAAAGCCATTGCACTTATGGCACAGCACTTTCATCTCTGTGGGACAATTCCCATACTTTCTTGTATTTCTGTGATGATGCAGACGACAATCTATTTCCTAATTTATAGATTTCCTGGTTCCCATCAAAACTGGATGTTTGTTGCAATCCCCACACATAATATTGTTTCTGGCATTCACTGCAGTGGGCTGCTCTAATAAAGTGGAAACTTGTAGTAATGCTTGGTTATCTGACAAAGCTGTGCCTGCATGTAGCATCAAGGAAGCTGCTTTATATGGATGAAAGTTGGAAAGGCTGACATAGAAATCGAGCACTGAAAAACTGGGGAGATATTTTGATTGTTTGGCTTGGACTAAACTGAAGCCTGGAAAAGGGGTGAGGTAGACTGTGCAACCAGAGGTCTTATCAAAGAGCGGTAACAAGACTAGAGTTGATAGAGACCTGGCCATAGAAAAGGAGGGGGAAAAAAAGAGTGAGGCAGTTGGACACCTAAGCACTAGACATTTAGATGTAAGACAGATAAAAATGAGAATGAGTACAAGCATCATGATGCCTGACTGCAGACTAGAACTATTTCTATGGTGCAGAAGTTTAGTAGAAAGTAAAGAAAATCTACAGTTGGGGTAGCCTGCTGATTATTTGGTTCCTCTTCGCATGCCGTTCAACAAGGATGTAGTAGTTGTGGAGTTTTAAACAGCAGGGTATAATTGCACGTTGTAAAATACTTTCTTCACTCCTTTTTAACACTATGGTAAGTAGAGCAAAATATGATATATTTCATATAAATTGCATGGAGTACAGGGACTTTGAGAACTCCTGTCACTGTACACTACAATTTTAGATGTGGCATAAACAAAGATCTTCGCTCAGTTTGATGTTCTTCCTTGATTCACCATTTGTAAGATTCAGATTCAACCAGCTGTTTTTTTTTCTTTTGTTGGTTTGGTGTTGTTTGCCGTTACAAATAAAATACTGCATTTACCTGTCCGGAGTTGTTTCAGCAGGGAACAACTTCCATAACAAGTTTGACCCAAGTGCATATAGTATAACATATGTACTGGAAGTAACAGTGAAATTACATGCAAGTAAATTGGTAGTAAAATTTAGCAGAATAAGCCATAAAGAGCTTTATAAGGAGGAAATTTTCAGTATTTTAGATGAACCTTTTTAATGATTTTACTAATCCTTAAATTGTGTGGTATAAATTTGATTATACTGCAAGCCCAGTCCAAGAACTCTTTTGATAAAAATGCTATTAAGTTGTGTAAGGCATGTTGGTAACTTAAGATAATGAGCACAGAATTGCAAAACAAAAACTTGTGAACTTAAATTCTTCAACTAACTAACCTCAGTTACAGGTGATTGCTTTGTATGAACTATGAGATCAAGTGACACGAAAAGCAATTTCATTTTGAAAACAAGAAAAAGTCCTGTTTCTCCTGCTCAAACCATTGTTGGCTTAGTTTGCAACTAATAACTGTGCAACCAGGTACACTATAGTTCCACTCCATTTGGGGCTAGGTTTATGATATTGAGACATCTCCTTGGGGGAGGAGGGAATTGTAGAAAAATCTTTTAACCGTGCAGTTTCATTGTGGAACAGTTATTACACTGCAGACGTTTGAAATTTTCTGTTATTCCACTCTATGGATTTGAAATATTTGGGTTGCATTTTGATCTAAATGCAGGAGTTATGCTGTCATCATTCAGCAAGTACTGATTGGACATTAACAGACCATTTGAAATGTATGATCTTTCTATTGCAAAGAATCATTTTTTTAGTTCATTTTGTATTTTAACTGTGCTGCACATGCTCCTTGTCTGAAATGAGCTTTTAGCTCATTTGTTTTGGTAACTTCCATAGTAATATGTAACTTACATGCTAAGTTATTTAACTTACGCAAGTTATGTGACAAGTTACTTAAATGGTATGTTATATATTACATAGCAGATATTCATTTGATGTAACACACCTGCTGTGGATCAGGGCAAAAGATAGTACAGCGCAGAAAGCACTGCTTGCAAGCAATAGTTTGCCTACTTGGCTGGAAAATACTTGCTTCTTAAACTGTAATGCAAGATAATTTATTAAACTGTCAATTCTATGGGAGTTTTTAATGCAGTTATGAATGTTGATTAAAATAGACACAACCTTAAATAGTGAACATCCTACATGCGCTATGTTAATATTTATGATCCAAATGAAATTTGTTGTTTTATGGTATGTTAAAGCAAGCAATATGCAAATCTGGAAAATCATTTCATAATTAACCTGTAATATGGTAAATGTAGCCAAACTTCCAAATTAGATTTGCTACCTTGACGTTATTATAATTTAAATGAATATGTTTCCAAATGTGATTTGCTACATTGAAGTTGCTATTATTTATATAATTATTAAAGTGAATATGTTTCAAATATTGCTGTTGAAAATTTCTTGGGTATACATAGCATATTTAAAGAAATGAACTTAATAAGTGGTACTGACGTGAATTGTTATTTTCACCGTAAGATGTCAGTGTTTGCATCTCATTCTAACAATATGAATTAACATTGACTTTTAATTGTACTTGCTAAATATTCTGCATCAGCATTTTACTATCAGAGAAAAGTGTGTTTTCTGCTTTTGACAAAAGGTTGATTTCACATTAAAATTCACATTAAAACTGGGCCAAATCCAGTGCAAAAATCTATTCATTCTCTTGAAAATCTCTTGACCTCCTCCTTACAAAAAAACTAATGCATCGAATTTCAATGAAATGTAACAAACTGAGCTTAAAATACAATTCAGGATACGTAAAAATCCGATTAAATCTTTTTTGTAGATATCTTTCCTTCATTTAAAACATTTTTGGTCTGTTGGTCTGTTGTGAGCTGTTGCAAAGTAAATCCATCCCACGCGTAATTCTAACCATATATTTGATTGGTTTGGATCCAATAGTTTTAATTCTATTTTTGGATGAAACACCAGATTCGTCTTGGTGCTTTTAGTTTAACTTTTCCGATCAGTGATCTCCCACTTATTCCCTGATTTCTTCAATTGCAGAAATCAACGAAGAATAGGTAACTATTTTTAAGGTGATTTCAATTACTTTGGGTTTAATTTACAGCTTTTACCTCCCAGTTGAGTGGTGCTTCCTTTGTAGCGTGGCAACTCCCCAAATATCTTTTTGACTCTGGGTAGTTGAAACCAGTCAGTGAATATTTGGCATGTAAAGCAACTGAATATTTGAACTGTGTGGCTGACAGTTCAGTGTTTTTCAGATGTTGTGATGTAAGTCAATGGAAAGGAAATCTGCTGGCAACAAGACATATACAACTTAACCTGTTCTGTTTGGACATGTGCCAGGTATGTTAATACTGGATTACTGTCTTGGCAAAGCATGTAACAGAAAAACAGTGTGTCCGTGAATGCCCTAGGCAAGAACGATATACACGTTTACAGTGGACCTTTCAGTACTAGTCAACAGATGGGATTGTACGTTTGATAGTCATCTTTTAATACAAGAAGCTGTATGTATTTTGTTGCCACCTTTGAGAAAAGGAAGTTGGAATTGATTTTGTTGCTATTGGTTTTGTTGCTAGACTCCGGACTGCTCTGCATTATTGTTCAAAGGAACCTTTCTTTTATAACTGGATAATATTTCTGAATTCATTCCTGACTTCTCTCTGGTTTGGTTACAGGGTTAGTGTCGCATGTTTTCTGTTACTGCCACAGCAGTTACTTTGCAGCAATGCAACATGTGGAACTGCCCCATTAGCATTAGAGTTACCATCTTTACTTAAATGCAGAACCACCAAGGCTGCACCCCAAAGAATCCTACTTGCTTATTTTCATATTCTAATCACAAATGATTTTAACTTTGTTTTTAATCCATAAGTTTTGCATTATTTACATTTACATTTACCCCTGTGCTCTGATGTTCCAAATGTTATAAATCTGAGATTTATAAAATTATGTTTTGGACTGTCTTTAAACTTCAGTTAAAATGAAAGGATGTGAATTCTGCCTGGCAACAAGCCTGACTTAGTCAAGGGACTGACTAAGCAAGGTGCAAAGCACTTGCACCAGCTGTGCTCACACTAAAGGCTTGTTGACTCGAGGCTTTCATGCAGAATTGAGTAAAGAACAGCATTTGGTATGATCAGCAGAGGGATGATATTGCAGGCTGTTCACGAGGAACCAAAGACAGATGTGAGCGGCAGATAATTCAAGTTAAAGAGATGTCTTTTGTGGTCATCTGAAGAATCCCGGAGATCAATGCTGGTTTTGCCGGGGGGAAGAAGAAATATTGGATCAGGCTTTACTGCAAACTAAGGGAAACACCTGGAGACAGTCACTTAAAGTTATTACTCAGTGAAACAAGGAAACATGAACTTATTGGAATCTGGAAGTGACTGTGGACTGCTTGTTGTAAGGACTGCAAATCTGTAGAGGGCGTGATGTGTATTGTGTGTAAAATGGAACATTCCTCTCTCAGTTTTAAAGTTCAGGTCACCTACTAAAAGGAACTAGCATGTAGTCAATAATGCTTTTAGTAAATTGTTAGAATAAATGTTTTAAAATGTGAATCTTATCAAGTCATCCTTTTCAACTATTGATCGGAAGTTTGAATTTCTTTTTAAACTTTACCATTGGCTTAGAGACAGACAACAAATAACTGTTTCTTTGCATTGCATTGCAATGGTAATTCACACCCTTGAGAAGCACACAACTTTTTTGGTTAAATCAGTCATATGTCATGATAAAGCACAGAATGAACGTGTGACCCACCTTGTGTATTATACCAACATGTTTTTATCCATTAAACTAGCAAGTTTCATGCATGAAATTTAAATGCGAAAATAATTTGATTCCATTAGAACACGTACACGTATAATTTCAAACCATATGTTTATTGTAAACATTAAATTAAACAGTAGAAAATGTGTATTTAATTTACAGAAAATAGCACCATTACTTGCTGTTCACAAAGTTTAGTTCCATATGTTCAAAGATGTACACTAATATACAAAACAAGAGGACTTCAAGTTCATACGTTGAACAATTCTTCAATATCAGCTACAAAGTAAGAATTGCAATGTAATGCTAGTATTTATTACTAAACATGATAAACAACTATACTTTTCTCATTTTAATGCATTTTGCGACAAACTGTTTTAAATTACTACAAATATGGCAAGTCGATGATTTATCTTGAACAAGGGATGTCTTTCCCAAAATACCAAATCAGTTGATCAAAGATTTGTCTATTCAAAATCTGCATCTGAAAGCTTTTCTTGTACAAAGCTAATTTCAATTAAATACTCTAATCCACAAAACCATCCTTGACCTTTCACAACTATTCATTTAAATGACATCTTCTGTGTTGATTTAAATTTTTAATCCCTGGCACAAAACTGTGATTGAATTTTATAGATCCATTCGAAAGTTCAAATCTTGGACTTGGCAATTGGTAAAATATAAAGTAAAGACTATATATATTTATCAAATGTTCAGTGTCATTTCATTGTTGAAGCCAACTAAACCAGACGACAAAGGTTAGCAAACTAGGTGTAAGTTTGTAATTCTTCTGCACACAAATGTACAAATGCGCGCACACACCCATACACACTGTCATGCTCTCATTTCTGAATTTGATGAACATTTAGGAGTACTGACCCTAGATAATGCTTTTCATTGCTGTACATTTTTTTGTCTGAATCTCTGTATTTTTCATACTAAAATACAATGATAAAGACACAAGATTTCATGCATTGTTTCATGACAAAATTGGCCAATATTTAGGATGAAGGTCAGTTAACAGATTTTCAAGAGAAGAATTAATTTAAAGTTTACACTTACAAAATAACACTGATTTCTAAATGGATGTTTTATGCTACCTGAGTCAATACTTTTGCTATTATGCATAAAAAACACTCTGGTTTTATTACCTAATATAATGGCTAATTGGCTAATGGTAGCTTACATCCTGATGAACAGATTGACGAGCAGTGATGGTGCTAGTGCAGTACAGATCATCTAACTAATGCACAATATTTGAGCACCAAATATTGAGTGTTTTCCCAACCCTTCCAGTAATCATCTTACATCAGATTGCACTTGATGTTATTCAGTATGGTGCATTTTATTATTTTATGAGGCACTTTCTTTGAGAGAGAAGAAAAATCGTGAGTTTAAATGGGTACTGACTGGGGCATTTCTTTGAAGATGCTACATAAAATCCTTAACCTATTAACCCTTTGAGCACAGAGACTTTAAGCTTTCTAAGTACAAGCGTATTTTTGCATTAACTATATAAAATTGTAAATTTCTGAAAATGTATTACAAAATAGAATATGTACAAAAGCAATGAACGCTTCTTAAACATTGTTCCTAAATTTTTAAAACAGTATTATCAATATTTTTCTATATTTTCCCTGGTTCTCAAAGGGTTAATATAAGCATAATCAAAGGCAATGATCTGAAGCTGTTGTTTTCTGAAGATGTGACCATACTTAATTGAAAAGGCAGCAAACCAAATCTGTGTTTTGCTTAGTGGTGCTAGATTAAAAAATATTTACTATCCACAGACCATTTTGACTAGTGTGGTTCAGTCTGCTAAATGTTTAGATTTGAAATTAATATTTCCAGTTAGTTCACTGTTTGCTCGACAAGAAGCATTTTAAAATCAGATATTGGCCAGTTCCTTCAGTTCTAGCTGCTCTCATAATTTACCTGGGCTTTGTCAACTGTGCATTTGTGAATCATTTAGCAGAACACCACTAAATGTGCAGTGTAGCTCATCTGTTCCTGTGTAAGCTAATTTTCCTGACATGACGACAACACTCACTTCATCACCAGTTTTCAGATTGAGAATTAGGCTGAACACTGCAAGACCACCTCCAGAATGATTCTCAATTTTGTCCATGGCAATTTCTAATACTTCAGTCCTGTACCCTGCTGTGTCCACTTGTGCAACACTTACATTGGATACAGTCAGCACAGCCTCAATGCGTTCATTTCTCTGCGGAGTCAGTATAGCACTAATGAAGTACTGTCCACTGTAGGGAACGGTAAATATACCTGCAAAACAAATAATTCTGGTGAGTGCAATTTTGGACAAAAAAATTTCAAAAGAGAATAAAATACACAGCAACTTACAAAATGCCTTAAATGGCTTTAATTGGACACCATGCCACATATTTCAGCAGGTGACCAAACCTTGAGCAAAGAGATATGTTTCAGGAGCACAAAACAGGAAGTGATTTAGAGATTGGGTGGTGGGGCTAGGGAAATTCCATAATTTGTGCCAAGGCAGTTGAAGACACAGCTGTAATAGGGAAATTACGGATGCATAACACATTTTTACTTCTAACTCTAGAGTGGAAGAACTCCGAAGGCCTGTGGAGAGAAAAATAGAGTTAATGTTTTGAGTACAGCAAGACACTTTTTGAAATGAAAGAGTAATATTGGATTGGAAATATTAACTTTGTTTTTCTCTCAACATGTGCTTTCAGACTCTGAGTTTCTCCAGCATTTTCTACTTTTACTTCAGATCTCCAGTATTTTACATTAGAATCACAGCTGGTAGAGGGCAAGATCACAGAATGACTTGAATGCAAGCATGATGATTTTAAAGTTGTGGCAATGCTGGATCAATTGTCCGTAAACAGGACAGCTCATTACTCAAAAACAGTGCAGTCATCATTCTCGTTCTTGTTTTTTCATTTGAAAAAAGGCATTTGTTAGCAATCAGTTAAGGTCATCAGATGAGTTGTTGAAAGCAAGCTGGTAAAGAACTTCTTGGTACTAAGTATGAAATTACTGATTTAGAAACCCAACTCTTACCCAAATATATATGATGAAACTAACCTAGTCATAACAGTTTCTCTTTTACAAGAATTACATTTTTATTTTTGGAGAAGTTGAAATCCTCCCTTTCCCTTCGCCTTGCAATCACACTTACTATGTCGGAATCTGCTTCAACCAGCTGCTACCAGAGAAACTGAGTTTGAAATTATTTTTATAACTAAAATTTGTCAATAAATATTAACCAACATGGAGTCAATTAGTTAATTTTTGTAGTCTAAATTTTATTAAATTTATCAATCCATGAAAAACAAAAGCCATTTACAATTTACACAGTTCAGAAAAAAAAACTGAGCAGCTTTTTGAATGGCACCATTGTGGATCATCAACATCATACTCTTCAGTACTGATGATTTCATCAGCAATATATTCCACAAATAGTCATTGTCTAGGTGTATTGGATATTTTGTTATTCTTTATGATTAGATCTCCTCAACCCATTCAGATAGGCTTGCAAATGTCAGAGAACATATGCAGTCTTGGGATAAATAATTTGCTGATTTTTATCAAGGAAACCTAAAATCTTATTGAATGCCTTCTCTGATCATTCAGTTATTCTTTTTTTTTTCTTATGCTATCCCAAGGCTTGTTTAGAGAAACATCTAATGGTTGTAAAAGGCTAGCTGGAATTCTGGGAATCACAGTATGATCTAACTTGTGGCAACAACATCATCACCTTTCAGCATGTCCCAGATAAATTTTTTTTTCCTTACGTAATTTTTTGATTGGAAGTTCCAAATTTTCCTTAGTCATATTTTCAACTATTTTACATTCATTTATTATGTTGAATGTGGACAACAACTACTATTTTTGTGTTTGCTGTTTTGAGAGGGTTTTACTCTTGAATATCATCATTAGCTTAAGTACTGCCTGTAAGACGTACACTCAGAACATGGCAAATCTTTTTCCATGGCCAGTTTTCATCACTATTTCTCTGCCCATTGTTTGATTGGCTGGCATGTCACTGTTTATGGGAGTCTTAACCATGTTCCCAATACAGGCCAGTCTATGTTCATTCTTTTGTCTACGTTTGATTTATAAATTGCTGAAATGCTTGAATTTCATTACATTCTGTTGGGAGGCAATGAAATCTTCTGTGACAGAAAAATTGTTTCTCATAATTTTTGCACTTTTATTCCTGGGTATTTGTCTATAGAAGTTGTGTAGAAAACTTCCTTGAATTCTCTAGCTACTGCTTAATAGCTAGAGCTAATTATTAGTCTGCTCTATAATCTCACTGATATCAATTCTGAGATGGGTTGTGTATGTGCCATTCCATCCTCTATACCAGCTTGCCATATTTGAGGGCATGATTGGTAGGATCACAAAGCACACTGGTGGTAGTCTCAATATCTGGTGTTGAAATGTGCAGACGTGAGGAACTAACAGACTTCAGTGTGCGCTAAGCTATGATTCCATTAGTGAGTTTGCACCAGGATGAGCTTGACTTAAGCAGCAAGCAGTTGATATGTTTAATTTTGGGCTTTTTGGTTAAAGGTCAGGGACTGTCCTGTACATTGTGATATATGAAAAATGAACTTTTTGGCCAATACTCCGACTGGAGTCAACTTTTACATGAGATCAACCTATATTTATATATATCCAACTAAATATCTTGTCAATGTATATTTAACAAATCAATCACTTGTCAGGCAATGGAAGTGGTTGCATCACAATTAAGTTGAGTTGTATAATTTTGGTAAAGAAAATTAAGACAATATTTTAGACTAAAGACCACTATAAACAGGAAGACTTGCAGGGAAATGAAGCAATATAGGAATAGTTTTTGGTTACAACAAGATGAAATTAAAATTATTTGAGCTGATAAGGAATGATGATGAAGTACAATTACCTGGAATGCTTGGATTGAAGATAGAGACTATCCAGGAAGAGGGGGTAAATTCACAGAGCTAATGTACAGCAGATGGTTCTCTATTCTCTGCTTCAGGCAATGACTTAAAATTAAACGAAACTCCCCTAATGTGGTTCATCATTACTCACCTGCATGGAGTATCCCCAGTGATTTTAGAAGTTAATGAAGCCAATGTAATTTGAAAAATAACTTGTAGAACTGCATATGTATAATTTACTGTTTTTATTCCGTTTGAGTAGTTTCAGAATTACTCTTCAAAAGAACTATGAACTTGGCTTCCCAAAGGATAAGCAGTTGGTAAACGATATTGGCATCTCTCCATTCCCTGTACTGAGGAGAGCTTATTGAGCTTTCACCGTTCAGCTGGGCAACAACCATGGCTCTTGCTATTTCTTCTGTGTGATCAGTTAATTTAAGTAACACCACATATGTTTTATTGCTGCAAATCTGCAAGTTGAATTAATACAATTATGCACTTCAAAATAAGTGGAGATATCACTGACCTTTAGGAAGTAGCAGGTTGTTATTAAATATGTGGATGGACTAGTTATCAGATCTCATTTAATGTTCAGTTGTGAGCCAGAGAGGGAGGAGCATGTTTTTCATCTGACTGCTGTTCGACTATACTAGGTTATGGACTGATATGACACACAACAGGGTAAATTTTCTAACTTTCGTCCAATTTCTTAATTTACCCTTTTAAAGTAATCTGCTAGATCAGAATAAGAGCATGCTGTACTTTTTCCACGGGCTGGTAACAAGTAGGAAAAATAAGTTATCAGCAAATATAGCATTATATTGTGCTCAGAAATGAGTCATGTACATAATATCTCCAGACAGTATTCTAACCCCATCTGTGCTGGTGGAGGGCTGAACCATGGAAGGTGTGCTATCTTGATCCTTATTTCTAATTGCCTGTTGAGGAGCAACAAATGGCGAAAAGGTGGGAACACATCTCAGTGCTGCAGTGGATTGTGCATGCTATACATCAATCTTAGAAAAGACAAGTTTTATGAATTTCAACAATTTGCTGAGCAGAAATGGTTTCGGCTCTGCAGTCTGCTAACGGTTTTATGCCAAAGACCACAGCATCAATAAAAAAAACTGTAATTGTGTCAAATGATACGATACCTGTGCGGGGCTCATAGTGACTTCCATCATTGATGAGAATTTTGTTGAATCTTACAACACCGTTATCAGCAGGGAAGGGCTTTTCAGTCAGACCCACAGAAAACGTAACATGTTTTGCAAAGGATGGAAATCCTGTAAATAAAACTTATAATCAATGGACACAGAAGAAAAATGCATTGCAATGAAAATAAAAACTTGGAATTGGCTGATTTTACTATTTTAATTGAAAATCCACATGAAAACCTATGACGTAATTTGTGACTAAACATTCACAGCAGTGTTCAATAATGGAAAACAGTCATGCATATTGAATCTATTTCGTGAAAGCAGTCTTGGGATAAATAAAACTTGCTGATTTTTATCAAGGAAAAATAAAACCTGGCCAGCTGCTTACTACCAGTACAGGAAATGTTTGTGATGGAAAGAATCTGTCCAAAGCACTTTCTATGTTGGGAATGTTCAACCAACTGTTTGAATGATTTCAACTTGAATTGTGCCTCTCTTAATCGTAGGTAAATCAATTCTATAACATGAAATGACCCCGAGGCTCCCTGTATTGAGAATCGTGAGATGTGGCTGGAATAAAGAATTAAAACACTGTCCTTTTGAAGTGGACTTGAGCCGTAGACAAACGGTCTGTTTACCTTTTGACCGACCAATGCAGTTAAATTTTGACCGTTCTCGATTTCAGATGGACACAAACATACAGTAGGAATCTGAAGTGAAACTTAGCACATTTAGCAAGGAAAATGTTTGCTGGCTCTCATTATTCACACTAAACTTAAATACATGCACCAAATTCAAAAATTAGAACAAAGTTCAGAAAGGAAATACCTCTGCATTCAATATAGTTCATATATATAGAAGTGTTGCTGTTGCTTTCTCATGCAAAGACCCTCTTGTACAGCTATGTTGATATGACTACAGCATGTGAATAAATTGTGGCTGGGGTTTTTTTTGCTTCTGCACTTGTCAGCCCACAATCTTCCTCCCATTCATTAATGGGGGATAATACTTTGGTCTGGTAATTGCTGAAGCAGAAACCCGTGGCCAGGTGCCATTTTTTAACTAAGAAAACTGGACACTGTGGTAAACTACTGAATATAAAATCCTGCCAGCTGGAAGGGATGCTTTCATTTCGAAGATTTTAGTCGTCTTGACTTCAACAAACACACACACTTCCTGCTTGAACAGATATTTGTTTCTGATCCTAAAAGCCATCCTTTATACCATGTCTTGGAGATGTGTTCGAGAGGATGAGTTAACACACCACATGCATATTTTTGCAGGATGATATTCTTTTCAAAATGGTGCAAAATATACACTGAAGATTTAGCGCTAAAGTAGTTGACTATTTGCATATAGCTAACTGAAGCACAATAGCTGTCATACTAAAATTAGAATAAATATCTGTAAACTTAGGATGTTGGGAATGAATTAATTGTCCTTGATAAAGAAAGGCTGTGTTATTTCTCGGCTTTTGCTATTAGATGAACAACTTTCCTGCTGTGTACTCGTCTATTCTGCAGGTTTTAACAGAATTCAAACATATCATTATGAAAATCTTTGAGTGTAATGCTTTGGCCTAGATCTTTGGTTAGCAACAAGCATTGCTGCTCCTGACCTGATGATACGGCCCATTTGTTTCAGATTCTTCTGATCCCAGTTGGAGGAGAGCTGAGCAGCGCTGAGTCTCCAGCCTAAGTCCAGCCAGCACAGCATAAGGTACGCCCTATGTTTACGGCACTAGCAATCATATTCAGTTGGGGTGGGGAAGTGATTGGAGTGGTTAGTTGTGAAGTTATTCGGCAGTTAAATCATGTGTTAAATACTCTAACATTTTCTTGGTCAATATTTAGGTACGCCCCATGGATCTCACTCAATTGATCATTCTGATTTCAGAGTCAGAAATATTTGTGACAGGTCCCAGGCAGCGAGGATTCTGCTCATCAGAAGTTTAAACTCACCAGGCAATTCCCATGTATGTCTTTGTGTTAGACATGTAGAGTCATACAGCCTCTTTCTGTGTTGTAGTATTCTTTGGCCCAGCATATTTGTGCTGGGCACCAAACACCTAGCCACTCTAATCCCATTTTATGGAATCCCTACAGTGTGGAAACAGGCCCTGTTTCTCAGCACTTGGCTCTAACCTTACATTGCTACGGCTTTTCAAGTATTCTGGAGTGTCCTGACACATATCCCATCCCCAAAAGAATGATTTGGGCCCACAAGAAACAGCAGAGGTAAGGCATTTGAATCATCGAGCCTGAGCTGCCACTCAATAAGAGCATGCTGATCGGATTGTAGTCTTCACTTTCCTAACCCCACTCATCCCCCAAATAACCCTTGAGTCCCTTGTAAATCAAAAATCTGTCTAGCTCAGCTCTGAATGCATTCAAAAGCCCAGCAAAGAAATTCCTCTATATCCCAGTCTTAAATTGCTCTCTGTTTCTAGATTTCCTCATGAGGGACAGGAGGGTACACAATGTGTTTAATTTAAAAGTGTAAAGAGAAAATATTAAACAATTCTCACATGCATCATGCTTTGAAGTAGAAATCATATCAGAGCACTGCATGGAACCAGATGCAAAGGGATGGAAAGCCAGAGAACAGATATAAGGAAGGGCTTAACCAAAGTCAATCAGGATATATCATTTATCAACTGCTGTGTATGAGTAATGCACAAGTCTGAACGGTAAACATTATGGAACAAAGTGTCTATTTAAATCTAAGGGATCTTGTTATAATTAGATCAACAAGCCAATCTGATCCTTAAATAAGCAAGGAATAGATTTGTCCCAGGAGTGACTGGAAGAGGCATGAGTATTGGCTCTGCTCATGTGTAGCAAGGTGAAAGTACAGAATTTGGGTAAAATTTTATAACAACTAAATTATATTTAGCTATATGAATGGCATAAACATGCAAATGTGCTGTTGCTCTATGAAAGTGGCTTTCACCTCCCTTAGATTTTTTTTCTACCATTAACAAATAATTCACAATGGGTATATGCAAAAAGAAAAGACAAGAGTCCCCTATTTAGTTCATGATCTGTTGTGCCGTTAGTTTAAATTTCCAGTTAACTTACTTTTTAAAATTCAATACAAGCATGAATATAAATGCTGTAAGTTCTACTAGCTGCTGATTATTCCTGACTGGCACATTGAAAATATTCAGAGATAGCAATTCAATACTGACAATTGACTGAAATACACTGTTTTGTTGAAAATCAGCCAAGAATCTAGAGGATCGCATCTTAAATGCAACCATAACATTTACATAGTGGCTTTAACATAGCAAAATGTCCCAAGACACTTTACAAAGTGCTGTAAAGAAAAATGTGTCACTGAGTGATGCAAGAAGATATTAGGTGATAAACAAAAACCTGGTTGCCGTGGTAGATATTAAAGAAGTGCCTTCATGGCAGAAACATATAGGAAAGATGTAGAGCTTTGGTCTCTGAGTAGTTGAGGTAGTAGCTGCAAATGGTAGAGTGATTGGAAGTTGGGATTGCACAAGAGGCCAGTATTAGAAAAATATCAAAATCTTGGACTGGGGAGAAAAGTGAGCAAGGCCATGCTATAGCTGGAGAAGGAAGCAGCACAGGCAGTTACACGGATAGTCTCAATCTTTGTAACAAGAAGTTCATGAACTTCTCGGAATTGTGTCCGTAAAGGAGTTTGAGAGAGGCATCCAAGGCAGCACTTTTATTGAAAAGAAGCAAAGAAATACCTCTGCATTCTATAATGCTCCTGGAATAGCGAACAGCTTTGGAAGGATAAAGCTGACTCTGAAAGCACCTTACGTAGTCCAGCCAGATCTGATGATGAATGGTGAACCATATGTCTGCCATGACCATTCCAGTCTTTTTGGCCTTAAGAATGTTAGAATTTGCGGTGGGGGGGTGGTGGGAGAAGATAGGGTGGTTACTGGGGGAACCACCAGGATGAGAGAGAGTAAGGCTTTAACCAAGAATAAGGGAATTAAAAAAAGAGGTAGAAGATTAACTCAACAGACTAGTAGCTGCAGGAATGCTGTGGTGAATGACATGGATGGAGGTAGCCCAAGAATGAAAAGTTTTGAAAGTCACACGTAAATTTTAAACGCTTCTTAAAAAAACAGAAATGGGTTGGGAATTATTCAAAAATGTGGAATTTTATCTGTAAATTTGGGACCTTAACCTTTGGTAATATTCTGCACAATCTGTGTTTAAATATCAAAATACTGACAAGAAAATAATTGGTAGTAGCTGGTAGTTTAAAAAGTATTTTTTGTAATTTTACCTGATCCAGGAGGGCCAATAGGTCCTTGTAGACCTGCAATTCAAAATGACACTGTTAGGGTTTTGAAAATCTGCCACTCTAGTACACTCTTTGATTCCATCCATTTTTATATTGGCACTTTCAATTTCACAAGGAGCTTTGTCTAAATATGGAAGTAATTTCTTTTCACAAAATATAATAGACAGATATCAAGAACACTTTTAGTTTGTTATTCCACATGAAAACATTATACCATTAACACTATCTCCTCCACTTCAGTGAAATAAGAATTGGATGCTGCTGTCATCACCATTGATGCTCATGGTTGCTGCCCCTATTCGCAGCAGCTTTTACTGTTCTGCTTCCACTCTCTTCCTGCTGACGAGAGCTCAAAGGTTGCGAGTGGGGCAGTGAGACAGTTGACTAAAGGAGCAGTGAGTGGGAGGTGATTGAGGTGACAAGTGAGGCATGAAGGGTTATGAGTGGAGCAAAAATTAGTAGGCATCCTAAATGTTGATCACTGCTGCAGGCAACTACCTGTGGTGTTGCTGGCAGTGAAGCCAGTGTGCTGGAACTACAGTTACAATGTGTGTGCGCACTCTGCAGTTGTGCTGTAGCGAATGTAGGTGAACCTTAATCAGCGTGTTAATGTTGAATTACTAACCAGATAATGCAAAATAGGTCACTTGGTGATTTCAGGAGACTAAGTGACCTTTCTAATCCAGGAACACCAGACAATCTCGGGGAAGTTGATGATTAGAATTGAGATAATTTTCTTTCTTTTCAGTAAGAGAAAATATGAACTTGATACAACAATTCAAAACAAGGAATTAACCTTGCTAACTATCTGGGATTTAAATAAAACCAGACCTTTAACCTAATGTGCATAACTTGTTTTTATCGCTGAACTTGTGTGCAGAATGTGTTTGTTCTGCAACAATGCCTGTATTGTTATTACCCCAGTGCTCTGTCTTTGTTAGTGCACAGTGTTGCTTCATATGCTTGATACTGTGTATGCTGTGGGAGTCTCTGGAATCTAATTAATCTGTATCAGACAAACTGTGGTCACGGATTTACTGATGAATTCATATAGTTTGGATATTTTTTTCCTATCTGAAATGCTTTAAAAATCACTGCCAAAGTACAGAATTGGATTATATAATTGAACAAATGTGGAATATAATAGGATCTGAAAACCACCAGCTGATTCCCTAGTTACCCATTTTGAACAATTTAAACCTAAAAATGAGTTTTCTAATTCTTTCCGCTTTTTAAATAATTTGTTAGTCTTTCAAAAATATTCCATAATCAGTTCAAAGAACTAGCACAGACAAGGGGAAGAAAGGTCTCCTTCTCTGCTCCACTATTCTGTCAAATTTCACAGCTTTATTCAAATGTGACTTGACAAGCTCCTGTATAGAAAACAAAGCAGTGTTAATGCATTGATCTGTGTGAAATAGCTCTTTCTAGCTTTAAATCTACATAGTAACCAATAGCAATTTACTGCTGAATTGGGTTTTTAAAGTAAATATTAAAGTAAGTTCTAGTGTTCCATATTCCCCACTAAACACTCAAAATCATCCAGATGAACAAATGTTCTACTGATTATCGTCATCTCTGCATTTAATGGTCTAAATAATGGTCTGCAAAAATAAGCATGATATACAGTTATCAGCGAATTTACAAGACAAATTAAATCCAGTATTTCTGATGTGATCCTAAATAGGTTTAATCTGTTATGTGAATTAAAGCAGATTCCCTAAAATTAAATAACTACATTGAATACATTGGCAAGATCTAATCTTCATAATTTTTTTTATAAAGCCATTATGATAGTGTACATCATCTTTAATAGAAGTTGCATGACGGACTGCAAAGTGTAATAAAGATACAGAATGAATTTCTATAGTCTATAATTCAATTAAAGAATGCAGATGCTGAATTGTAAAACTTAGTGATTTGTGAACAACTAGTCCTCAAAGTGCACATGTCTAATATAACATGGCAGACATTTTTAAAAGGGCATCATATTAACAAATATGCTGTTGTCATATGAAAGCACCATAACACAGGACCTCTAATGTTATTTGTGGTTTGGATCTTTTCAACCTTGGAATAAGCAGCATATCATGAAAGGATCCATAACATGATACAACAGTTGCAGCATGAAAATGCTGTTTAGCCCCTCATCACACTGCCAGCTCTTTGACAGCAACTCAGTAAATCCCTCTACCCCAGTCTTCCCCATTTGCAAATCTTTTCTCTTTAAATGGTGATACAATTCCCTTTTGAAAGCAATGCTTTAAGTTGCCTCCATCATACCCTCAAACCATGCATTTGAGATTCTAACCACTCAAGTTAATATGTTTTTCCTAGGCTTTTTACCTGCAAAATTGGATGTCCACTGATTCTTAATCTTTCTGTTGACGGAAATAGTTTCTTCCCATTTACGCTGTGGAGACTTCTCACTTATCTAATCTCTTCGTCTTCTTTGGGGAGTTCCAAATTGCCAATCTAATTATGAAATAGAATTCCCTCACGCCTGCAAAGGTTCTCCAACTTTTCTTGTATCCTCACCATTATGCTGTCACATTCTTCCTAAAGTGTAGTATTCAGAGTTTAGCACAATATGCCAGCTGAGGCAGATGGAGTATTTTATAAAAGTTCATATAACTTCCTTGCTTTTGTATTCCATGTCTCTATTTATAAAAGCCAGGACCTCCTAGGCATATTAACCACTTTCTAAATCTGTCCTGCTACTGTCAATGATTTGTGCACGTGCACCCCAGCTTACTTTGCTCCTGCACTCCCTCTAAAATCATACCAATCATTTTATATTGCTTTCCTTCACTGTTCCTGCCAACATGCATGACTTCACATTTCTTTCCAATAAATTTCATCTATCACACGCTCTCTCACTCCACCAAGGTATGACCTTTTGAAGTCAATCCATATCCATCTCTCAAAACATTTCCAAGTTTCTCATCTGCAAATTCTGAATTTGCACCCTCCATGCCCAAGATTAGGTCATTAACACGGATCGAGAAAAGCAGTACTGAGGGAAGCTAACTGTATAAATTTTTCCAGCCTGAAAAACAACCGTTTGCCATTAGACTCTGCCACTTGACACTCAACCAGCTTGGTATCTGTTGTGCTGACACTGTCCTTTTTATCCCATTGGGTTTAAAATTTGCTGACCAGTTTGTTATATGCTACTGTATCCAATATCTTTCGGAAGACTACATCAACAGCATTACCACTTCAAGCGTCTGATAGCTCATCAAACAATTCAATCAAATTAGTTAAACATGATTTGCCCTGTGCTGAATTTTCTTAATTAATCCACATTTCTCCAAGTGACAGTAAATCTGTGACAAAATGACTGCTTCTAAAAGCCTTCCTACCACTGAGATTAAACCATTGGTATGTTCCTAGGGTTTAGCCTTGCATTATTTTTGAACAAAGGTGCAAGGCTCCAGTCCTCTGGCACAGCCCCTGTAAGGGAGCATTAGAAGGTTGTGCCCAGTGTCACCTCAGTTTCCACCCCTGCTTCCCTCAGTAACTTCAGATGCCTCTCGACTGTTCTGCTAACTTAGCAACTTAAACTTCAGCCATTTTCTTTCTAATTCCTCCTCGCTAGCCTTTCCTACATCTCAACTATATTCTCTTTCATTATAATTTGGCTGAAGGATACCCACACATCAGTAGTAGGTGATCCAGCTCACTAAATTACCCACTGTGGACAATTGATAGAGCTGCTGGAATGCTGTGTAAGCAAGTAGGGCCCTTCTGGTTGTGGGCTTCTGATCCCTCGCTGGTGGAGGGCCTTCTATTGGATTTCTTTAATTGGACAGAGCTCCCAGAGGTGGAAAATTGATTGGATGCCTCCTCAAACATTGCCCCCAGTGCTGGCATTTGTGGAATCCCAACCCACTCAAGTTTCCTTCCAATGGCAGCATGGAGCTGAAAATGAAAATTCAGCCCCAAGTAACTCATTCATTTCTCTTTCCTCTTGCCCACTGTTCAAAGTGAGATGTTTCATAAGTTTTGAATAGCATACTTAATGTAATTGTTTCTTATAGATCAAATCAAAGTGGTTTTGTGAAGGTCCTAAATTAGTGGATTATCTTTATGTGACTGACAGCAGACTTTATAAGCAGATGCAGTTAATACAATACTAATATGTGGCTTTTGCTCACTTGAATTGATTTAAAGTTCTTTTTTTAATCAAAAATATTTCAGCGATTTATTCTGTTGTTTTGCTTTTAGGTTATCATTATTTCTATAATTAGAATTACACTTTAATATTCCGATTGACCTCAGTTAGTCCTCAACGTCAGAGTATAGCTTTTGTTCCAGGAACAGAAATGTAAGTACTTGAACTGGCATTGACTGCTCACTATAATAGAAGTTCTGAGGTGATATACAAGATGCTAAAAATCCCAAGTGCTCCAATATTAGTGCAATAAAGCTTCTATTGTTAGGAAGGAGAGAAATTTGAGCACATGTACATAAGCAGGGTTGGCTGAATCTAAATCCACATTCTTAACATTTGTTTTCAGAGTGATGAATCACCCCTTTGAATTCAAATCACATTGCATTGTCCTTGTCATGAAACTTGAGAGCTGCAGTTTCTGTACGTAAAACTTGAATCTGTAGGAGTCAGCGGTTGTGGATTCAAATACTACTGCAGGACCAGAACAGAATGTAGGCTGAAAACAGGAATGGCTTTGAGTAGGTAATTGCATTTTTCCAGTCACTAACTTTCAGACAAGATTTAAACCAAGGCCCGCTCTCGCGTTAATGATCCTCTATTACTGCTAAACTGAGTGCCCGAAACTACTCCTTGAACCAAGGAAATGAAAAAAACTGAACATCCTCTGATCGTTTATTCAACTTATTGTTTGAGTACCTTACTGTGTGGAAATTGATGGCATTGTTTAACCACAAAGCAACAGTGGCTACAGTTCAAAAGTAATTAACTGGCTGTAAATCAATTTGGGCATCCTGAGGACATAAGAAGGTGCTATAATGATCCAAGTTCTTTTAATCGGATCATGACATATGGTTGAAATGGAGCTGATTTCAAAACAAATAAACACAAAGTAGCCCTGTTCAGAAAAAAAAACTTTGGAACCTGTTCCAGAGACTCTGCCATATATTTCTACTGATCAGTATAGTTGGACACCCTGTAAATAATGAAACATTCTTTTAATCTTTATAGGCTAAACAGTGGTACTATTCACTGCTTTTAATGGAGACCCAGCTGGTACAGTCAATAGCCAATTTTTTAAATTAAAGTAACAGACCTCAATCTTCTCATTAAAATTATATGAATTTGGTGAGATTGTGACATAGCAGATGTACTGAAATTACAGAACAATTTGCTTCCAGGAAGGACCTATGAATGACAAACAGCTGGCTTTCGCAAGCTTAACTGCAACTTTTTAAAATAAAGTATATGTACCAGAAAACAGTAAACAGCTTGTTTCAGTACACCAGTGTCCTATGTAATAATTTATTTTCAGTTTATAAATATACTTTGTTATAATCAGATTTATTGTAGAAGACCAAGAATTTTTATAAGAAACACAGCAATTAAGCCGAGTCTGCTCAGCCGCAAAATTGGCTGATTTTCTTCCGGATTTCCAAGAGCAAGAAATGCTATTTGTTGGGCCACTATGATCACCTTTGTTGAAACCCTGGGAAAGTTTCAGCTTCCTGACCCATACAGTTCACACTTGGGTATACCTTGAAAAATCTGAGCCATGTGTATTGATACTGAAGAAAGCTGGAAAAAAAATTCTGCACTTTTCCCCTTCCCTGATCATCAACTAGTCAACTTTCCACATCAAGAGCTACCTTTCACTCAGTAATCCATTTTTTCGCTGTTTTCATTTTACTGCAAGGTGCGTTTTAAAATTCACACAAAGATTAATTATTTATTTTGTATGGTGTCATCTCATAGAAGAGCAGAGGTATATTGAAAGCAGAACCAAAGAGGGCAAGTAGACACACATATTTAGATGGGATCTAAGATCCGGTATTTATTTTAAATGAAAATGAAAGACTGAATCTTTAGTTTGGTAGTCAAGCCCGCAAAGGAAATTTCTAAATCTCAGCCTCATAGAAGCACTGTTTTCCACTATTGTTTCTTCAATATCTAAATAGTTAATTAGTAAAGATGTTGGAGACTGAACCACAGTTTTAGAAATTAGTACAACTGTGTAAAAAAAAAAAGGGAATCGTGTGTAGAAAGTAGTTTGATGAATGTGGGAAGCAGGAGGTACCATTAACAGCAGCTTCTTTATACACATTTAACATTGAATAATCTGGAGTTTTCATCAATAAGTGGTGCTGACATACTGTATATTCCTTCCCAATAAAGTACTACTATTTGAATCTGATTAAGCAAGTTGAAACATTTCAGATTCTGAGGTGTTATGAAACATTCCTGAAACAATGTCTTTGAACAGCAAATATTAGAGAACAATTTTTCTGCCAGCAGTTGACAGATGGGGGCAGCATGTTGCAAGGACTGCTTAATATTTGGGGTCATAAGGGGAACCTCAAGATACAGGCCCTTTTACTTTGTGTGAACTGAATTAACACGCACTTGCCAAAAAAAACCTGAATGTTAGATTTTGAATAGATCTGCATTTGTTATAACTGTAAAATTTTTCCATCTTTTGTTATTTATTGGTTGCACGTCATACTAAACATCTGTAGATAGCAAGGTTAGGTCTTAAGTCATCCTTACCTTTGCTACAGCCTGTGTGAAAGCATGTAAAAGAAATGTTTTGAAGTCTGAGTAAGGTTAGTATTTGTGAACATTAATTACTATCTTGCCCATTTGTTTCTTTTATTTAAACCTGAAGGAAAATCTTTGAAGCGTGAGAGGTCACTGCTGGAGGAGTGTATGGGAGTTTCTTTCCTCTTAAGTTAAACTGGTACACACCATGCAGCCTCAGGTTATCATACATGAAATTTAAACACAAATCCAATTAATTTTTACACATATTAAGTTGTTGAAACAGCTGATGCTAACCTAATGGCATCCTTGAAACCACTACTGACTTTTTGAGGGGAGTTGGAGGTCTGTTCAAAGCAATGTATAACACTGAAAGTAGTGCCAGACGGTCAATATAAACATCTCTACTCCCCCAACTGTACATCTAAAATCATCACATGGCTTGAAGTGTTGGAGCAATGTTATCTTACACAGTTCAATTTCTAACAGATTTCAATAATCCTTTTCTTTTTTCCATTTTCTTCCTGCATGCTATATAGAAGTACACAAAGGAATATGTCGTTTGTTCTAACTTATTACCACATTATAAAGTTATGTGCCTGTGCCCTTCAAAGTATTATTTTCTATGAAAAACCATTCAGACAGCATGAACTGAGCTGATGTGGTGTACATGAGCTCAGCCTCTGAGCTGCTAGGCATCATTAATAATCTACAGAATGCTCCATGTGTGGGCAACAAACAGGCATTGTTGGGAAGTTTCAACTCTCCTTGGTGTGTGTTAGTGAGTTGACTATTGTAATTTTATGATAATTGAAATTGCTCTAATTTTGTGTTTATAAGTATTACATGAGATAAATGATACGTGAGGTGGAGGTAGCATTTCTTTGTTCGTGATCCTTTAATTTTGCATCATTATGTCTACCACAGAAATGAGAAAGGTTCCTGTTTCTGTGAAGTAAGTCACAATCCAATATTGAAGTTATTGAGGTCTCCTATTGGTGGTGCATAAAAAGTTCATATAATTAAAATTAAATTTTAACTCAATTTGCAGCACAAAATGTAACCATTTTATGGTAACCCAGGATGACTGTACAATGTGAAATTATTAATTATAGTCTAGCATTCAGTAATGGGATGTTGATGGTTGTACAGTATCTGGATAATTTCAATACTTTTAGGTAAGCAATTAGTAAGCGTTGCACAGAGGGTAATTTTGACCGTTTTAAATGAACTGAAGAATATTTGGATTTCTGTTCTTGGATACTGAAGCTTTTATAACTGGAAAAAGTTTGTTTCCTTCATGAATATTGATGGTTTGACTGAACTCAAGTTACAGAGACCATTTCCATGAGAAAAGGCTAAAAGAAATTTTAAGAGATGGTAAAGATTATTAAAGGTTTTGATGAGGGAGTGAGATTACAGGAAAGACTATTTCCTTTGGTTAGTGAGTTAATGACCTGAGGTAATTAATTTACAATGCTGACAGGGAATGAGAAGTTGGAAGAATTTGTTTACACAGTTTTTAGGATGCACCCCAGGAAGTGGTTGACCATGTGTATCCTTTAAGAGGAAAGTGCATTAATAACTGAATCAGAAAAAGATACAGGAAGACAGCAGAGCTGTAGAAGTTGTTCAGAACTGATCTAGCAAAATGTTGACATAGACAACATTGGCTGAACATGCGGTAGTTGAACTGTAAACTTCAACTTTTCTATCTTGTGTTATATAGGTATGTGAATTTGGCAGTCTAAAGTAATCACAACCATCATGCTCGCTTGCATAATACCATATATAATGATACACAGTGGATTCCTTTCCTTTCTTTTATTTACAAAGTGTTGCTTTGCTTTTAAAATTAAAATTTCAGTCTGTATCTTTGAGCATTCATAAGAAAATAAGTAAGACTGAAAGGAGGTACACTGGCCTGAAAGTCTGCTTTGCCATCCAATAAAATCATGGCTGAGCACCTATCTCGACTCCACTTTCTGGCTCTATTCCCATATTCTTTGAAAACCTAAAGTTATACTCAAAAGACAAAGCATCCCTGGTCCTCTGGGCTACAAAATTCCAAAGGTTCAGGATTATCTGAAGAAGAAATGTCTCAACTCAGTCCTAAATGCCTGACCTTTCTCCTGAAACTATTACTTATCTTTCTTTTGTAGAGAAACTAAATCTCTTCCACTCGCCTCAAGTCCCAACCTCAGCCAAGTTTAAAGGAAGTAATGATTTTGTTTCAGAACCGGATCCTTGTAACTTGCTGTAAAGGTAGTCATCCAATTACTGGATTCAGCTGATGATTAAACAAACTGAATTTCACCTTTGCAGTTTATGAAGCTGTCTAAACCCTTTTCTTTGGATTACTGCTCCACAGTAGATGTATAGAATAAATGGTGTGTATAATGGGTAATTGTCTCTATGCTTTTTCACTATTGTACAGACTTATTTCATAATGTTAGTATGAATATCGGGTTATGATTAGGAATTTTGAAGAAATCCTATAAGTTTGACCTAGCTATTTTACATCCGATTTGTAAAACTGTAGTGAAGGTACAGCATTGTTGATGCTTACCATCTAATGCCCGATTTCCGATGCCTGTTATTCTTGTATGGCACTCATTGACTGAATCTCTCAGAGCAGTGATGTCTTGATTGTGTACCATGAGGGTTAAATTCATGCGGTCTAAGTAATTCCACAAATCACCAGCATGATTATCCAAACCATCCTTAATATAATCCAGACTGTTTAATACTGCACTTAGTTTGTTGCACACACTCTCCATCTGAGCCACTCGTCTGTCAACCTGTGACACTTCCTTCTGGATATCTTGAGCGTTGTGTTTGCAGTTATGGAGATCTGACATTATCCGATGGTTAATTCGTTCCAGATCACCTTTGAGCTCATGGACTCGCTTGTCATTAAAAAGGAGCTGAGAACCTTGGCTGTTCACTATCTGTTGGATCAGGTGGACTTCATCTGTCATTTTGCGCTCGTGTTCATCCCACGTTGAATTGGCAAACGCAAAGTCATCAGCATATTTGCTGACAGAGTCTTTGATCCCTTTTAGGGTCTTGTTCACGGAGTTGATGTTGATCTTTAGTAAAGTAATTTCTCCCTGCACGGCACTGGATTCTTCTTCCTCTTTAATTTTTCTGTTTATTTCAAACATAGAGTAGTTAAGTTTGTTAAGTAGACCAGAGTTCTTATCTAGTTTTGTCACAATATCTTGGCAGTTTCTGTGGCAATCATCAATTTCTGTTCTTAGAGTTTCAATGTCACTAATAATTGAGGTACAACTAACAGGACACAGATTCTCCAAAACTTCTAGTCTTCCTTCCAAATCAACCAGGCCATCATTAGTTTTCTTCTTAATTGTTGAAATCTCTGTTTCTAGCCTTGGGATTACTTCTCCTTCTAGGCTGGCAGGAATAGATACATTGCTCAACTCCTCAACAATAACAGTAACTCGGCCTTCAACGTCCTTTAGTTTATCATGTAGGAATGTCTTCATACCGTCCAGCTCAGTTCCAAGATGTCCCTTCATGTTGTTTTCTATGAACAGACAATTTTCTTCCAGTCTCCTCTCTGTGGCATTGATTTTGGCTTCAATGTCATCTAGCCTACTGTTGTACTCATTTTCGAAATGAATACTAGGGAATTGCGGCAACTCACTCTCAAACCGAGTTGTTAATGATCTTTGATAGTCTGAGATTTCTTTTAGGTTCCGTTCCAGGGCATTGATTTTATCTGACAAGTACTTGACTTTGTCACAGCAATTTTCAGTTACAGTCAATCCACCAATCTGAGTTTGTAAGTTATTAATCTCCTTTTTTAGGTCAGATTCTTTTCCACTAATCATTCCTTCAAGGCGTTGATTTATGTTCTTCTGTTCATCACACTGTTGTTGGATTAAGTTTACTTTGTAATCACAGACAGTTTGCAAGACATTGAATCTGTTTTCAAATCCATCAAGTAGGTCAGCTCGGAACTTGGTGAGCCTGTCATCTATAAAGCTGTTGAGAAAATCCCCAGTTGCCGTAGGTGTAGGTGGTCTACTGGCCTCCAGAAGTTGGCTGATTTGGCGATCATGACGAATCACCATCCCATAAACGTCATGCAGCAAGTCACTGTTTGTTTTCAAGACATCCTTATCCTCTGGGATCTTGCCTTCCAAGTCTCCCATCGCTGGTGGGTGTCCTTTACTCAGATTTTTCAGGCTTTCAGTTATGCATGCAAAGTCTTTATCAGGACATTTTAGATTATTCAGCCATGATACAATCATTTTATTGGTGTCTTTCTGAATGGATTGTCTGAGACTGTCACTGATCCCACTCACCATGGATTGGAGTCTCTCAAACGATAGTGTAAAATGTCGCATTTCATCTTCCAAATGATCGATTCGTTCTCCGTAGACATCTGGAGCCTTGGGACCTAGGAGGCATAAATATTCTCAGATTAGTGGATTTTACAATTTAAATCTAAATTGAACTAAACTGAATAACTAATTAAATTGAATAACTTTACCACTATTTAGTATTCAGTCTTAGTGAAGCCATTAAGCTATGGAATTATAAGCCACGTTCCATAAAAGTTAGCTGTCTAGATCAATCTGAGCAAATTAGTTACAGCATAATATTGCACATATCATTGTGATTTCTCATGGTGTTATGCAGAAGGGATCTGGACAACAGATGAATTGCTAACTTGTCATATTCCTCTAAGGCCTCTGTTAACCCAAGAAGGCACATAGGTATCACCTGAAGTGAATCAATTACTCTTAGTTACAAAAGGTTTTTGGATTGCTGGGCGATTAGCATTTATCCCTGAGTCAGAAACTAAAGTCCTTTCCACCCTCTCGCTGGCCATAAAAAATACTTAAGTTACTTTTAGAAGAGCTTTCGAAAACACGATATGCGTAATTGATGAAGGGAGGGTTTATGATACAGTGATAGCCTTCCTATCTAGAAGCTCCAGGTCAAGTTCCACTCTAGGTCTTGATGAGCATGGAAGAATTGTTCATAAATGTGGCCAAAAAGGTTGAATACCATTCTACATTTACTACCAAAACACCTGATACCACACGGGAGGAAGGAGAAAGCCTCCTGTTGAAGGCAACTGCAAGCCACTCATGTACTGGACCAAGCATAAATCATAGACCAACCCAATCCATCGTCACCAACCACCATTTAGGCACGCTGCCTGGAGAGAGGTTTCCAAGAAAGGGCAGTAAATGAGGTTGGACCTTCTCAAATAATATAGAAAAACATCTGTTTTACGTAACTGCTTTAGGAACAACCCAAGAGCCGATTATAACATTTTAACCTGATCGTAGAGATTATCCTACATATCCTAAACATATCAGCAGATATTAGAACTTTTTGCTCTCTTTATTTGTTTGGACATGGAAATTAAATCATGGAGTCAGGTGACCTGACAATGTAATCAACATTCAACATAGAACGGTATAGCACAAGAATAGGCCTACCACGTCTGTGATGACCATAATGCCATTCTAAACTATTTCCATCTGTTTGTATATGGTCAGTATTCATCTATTCCCAGTCTATTCATATGTCTGTCTAAATCTCTCAAATGTTGCCAACTTATCTGCTTCTACCACTCCTTTGGCAGTGCATTCCAGGCACCTACCACCCACTGTGTAAAAAATGTACCTCACACATCTCCATTAAACCTTTCTCTCTTTCACCTTAAATCTATGCCCCTTAGCATTTGATGTTTCAAATCTGGGGAAAAAAAGACTCCCACTATCTACCCTATTCATGCCTCTCAAAATTTTATATACTTCTATCAGGTTGCCCCTTATCCCCTAACACTAGCAAAAACAAAACCTCGCCAATCCAGTTGATGTACACCAATCCAGGCCACATCCTGGAAAAAGTGTTTTGTACCTTCTCCAAAGCCTCCACACTCCTTCCTGTAGTGTAGTAACCAGAACTTCACAATTGTAAAAAATCATGTTATTGCAGGGCAGATCCTTTCACAAATGAATTTATACATATGGCCTTCATAGCAATGAATACTTTATGATTTGAACTTTTTGAATAGTTGTGAGCATTGTTTAATGCTTTAGAATTTGCGAGTGCCCAACATTACCCTATCAAATTAAGAATATTTTCCTATTAAACAATACAGCTCTTAAAAAAAGGGAAATGGGTGAAATTACTTGGGTTATAGTGTGAAATCTGAGAGTGCACTGGCAGACTGTTTCAGATGCTACACGTTTATTTTTCTAAATCATTGGAAATTAAATGTGGGAAATGGCCTATCGTATGAGACTGCTCAAAGCTCGGGGCTATCCTTTTACTCTTCATTATTACTTCCTAAATGCACTGAAGTGTTGCATATCAATGATCAAATACAGTGACATTGTTTTTTCCTCTACTGCTATTTATTCAGGGGAAGATGCCAAACCTTAAACATTGGATTGTACATCTATTCTTTATTAATGGTTCATCCAACAAAATCAGAATTGCCTATGCTTTTGTCAAGCAGAATTTCCGCATCATAGCTTCGAACTTACTTAAAATTTGCACAAAAACAACAGCTAAGTCTGGCATAAAGCTGACCAAATTAGCAAAACCTCCATTGCTCATGAATGCTGTTCCCACTTATCAGGCAAAAGATGGAAGAATCCAAATTTCCTTATAAATGCCCCATTCAAACAGGCTGTAAATTTACACTGGAAAGTTTAAGAGGAGTAGGGTTTAAAATAATCTTTGTTTTATTTACACTTTGAAAAGTCAGTTTGGATCTTTCTCCTAAGAAAGACCTAACAGCCATGAGAAAAAGTTGCATGAAAACTGAAGTGTATTCATTTATATACTCTTAAAAATATTAATTAATGACCCTAATGTTTTTAAAGGGTAGTTTGATGTGCATGAGCTTTAACTTTCATGCATAAGTAAGGGCATAGAGAATGCAGTATTACACATTGGGCCTTCAATTCAAACCCCAAATAATGCTTTTTAAAGACAAAATCCAGTGTATTCTAAATGAGATTCTTGGGGAATTTCACAAGTGTTTTAACATAGCAACACCATTGTAAGAAATTCTAGACTAATACTTAAATGTTTCCCATTCATTTGAACTGTTCTCATGTTACGGACACTAGCTTTTCAGAACCTCGGGTTCTAATTCAGGATTTACCTCTCATTGAGGAAACAGCACCAAAGAAAGAACTTTTCAAATAACTCAGATATATAAAAGGAAAAATGAAATGATCTCGGCTGGGTTATAAGTGGTTGAGTTTGGCCATTTCTGAATTAAATCTCAGTTGGTTGTCTTGTTTTATGTTTATTCCAAATTAACAAAAAATGTATTATTGACAGTCAAAAAAGATAAGATTACTCTGGCATCTTAAAATGTAACTAGCTTCAGGACCAAAAGATATGTAAAGCAATATTATGTACCTCCAAAAAACATAGACAAAAGTTCCTGAATGAAATTAAAACTTACCATAATAACCTTTTCTGGGTCCAGGGTGTGATGGCACAAGTTCAGGCAGTCCTGTAGCACCTTCCCGGCAAGTATCACCAGAATATCCTGGACAACATCTCCACTCTAATTCTGTAACAGTCTTGTATCCTATTTTGTATTTGGGTTTGTAAAATGTTCGATACCTGTATGGAGAGAGGATTATTTTTGATCAATAAACAGTTATTTACAATCTGAAGATTTAAAAAGTTAATATTTGACATTTTTAAATATAGCAGTAATAAATAATTGTTTAACAAAGATGAAAATGGTGTGAAACATACATTTGTCCTGATTTTCCAATTTAGTCAGTTATTGTTTACTTTGAACTTTTACCCCAGTACAAATTGGCTCAGGAAAGGCTGTAGGTATACAAATTTTCAGTGGTTTAGTTTTATTTGAGAACCTAGTCATAAGACAGTAAAGATTAAAATACTACGATGTATTTTGCATGACAGTCTTGAATGAAACAATGTGACATCTGTGCTGAAAGCTATTCCTGACATCAAATTCACTTAATGAAAAATGTAATCTATCAGTCTACTATCCTGAATAATGTACAGGTAGAACTCATTATTAGAATGAATCACCCTTTCTGCTACTCTTTAAGCTGCTACTTTGATGCTTTTGCATTTTTCCTTTTACAGTATACAATATTTGTCTCCTGTAACAGAACATTTTTGTTGCTGATATTTGGAGGGAGTGACTAGCTGATCGCTTACACGTGCAAAAGTATCTCGGATCCAAGCATACCTAAGCAACTTTGAACATAGTTCCGTGTTTTCAAATATCTTTATTATAACTCAATTAAATGACAGTTGGCAAGTAGATCTCAGTATTTGATTGAGGCTCAAAGTCAGACTTGTTATTCAGCTCTCTCAAACAACTAAAAATAGCCCAATGAATGAAACAATATGTTTTTCATTAACTTTGTTAGCAAGAGAACACACAAAGAGAACAAATGTGAGCTGGCTTATGTTGCACAACGGCTTGCACCTGACTTTCCATATCTCTCCTAATTGAATATCTTCAATTCATGTTTATTCAAATTGATGGGTTTTAACCTTCTTAATCTAGCGTGTAGACTCATACTAACATTTTGTTAAATTTGTATAATGCACATTTGCACGTAACATTGTTCATAATACAATTGATCTGTCACTTCTTTTGGCAATCATTTCAATTCAATCATAATTGACAAAGATACGGAGTTGTTTTTTTCCCCAACAGCAAGGAATTTAACGACTAATTGTTGCTGTGAGACAGTTACAAGATGTGCTTATATAGTACTCTGCATAATGACGGTTTCTGATAGTGAGACTTTGGATTGAAAAATGGTGGTTGAACTTGTTGGTGCTTTAAAGCTAAGGCAATCTTGCCTTCTGTACAACTATATAATTTTTACATTACTAAACTTACCACCCATCCTCAAGCAGTTTTACAATCCAAATTTCACATTTTAATTTCCAATGACAGCAATACATAAGATAGAATTGGTATTTGTGTAATGCTTGTCATATCCTCAGTACATTGCAATGTACAACTAATTAATTAATTTTGAAGTGCAATCTTACTCAATTCAGCTGGCATAGTCACTAAACTTATTTCACATAATGGTGTGCTGCTTATCTTCAAATAGCATTCTGGGACCATTTGAATCTGAGCATCCAGACCAAACAATCCTTTAATTCAGCATCTTCTTGACACTGCAGTGAATGAACAGTTTAATTTCAAATGAACCTGAGATAACACAGTGTGGAGCTGGAGGAACACAGCAAGTCAGGCACCATCAGAGGAGCAGGAAAGCTGTCGTTTCGGGTCTGGACGCTTCTTCAGAAATACAGCTGATGATTTTTCTTCTCTGAATTAAGTATTTAAAGTGAATTGATCCATGGATCAATAGGTAATTTAATGGTAAAATCTTTGGGAAGATTTGTTCACCATAATTTAGGGTGACGTGGGGGCTCAGTGGTTAGCACTGCTGCCTCACAGCGCCAGGGATCCGGGTTTCATTTCAGCCTTGGGTGACTGACGGTGTGGAGTTTCCATGTTCTCTCTGTGTCTGTGTGGGTTTCCTCTGGGTGCTCCAGTTTCCTCCCACAGTCCAAAGACGTGCACGTCAGATGGACTGATCATGCTAAATTGCCCAGTAGTGTCCAGGGTTGTGCAGGCTAGGTGGATTAGCCATGGGAAATGTGGAATCAGGTGGGGATTGGGTCTAGGTAGGATGCTCTTTAGAGGGTCAGTATGGCCTGTATCTACACTGCAGGTATTCTATTCTATGATTCTTAATTATGGAAAAAAGTCAATGGTTATTTTGGATGCCCTGGTTTTGATGCTGGAGTTCAAAGTGAAATTTCTTGGAAAGTTACCAACAATTCTAATGGTGTGATCACTATTCTCTCAGATTGTTATTTCTTTGAAGCCAAACTGGAATCCTAATACAGTCTTATTGCTATGACAATCTGAAACTCCAAGTCAACTAGTAGTTTTAATAAGAGTCAACAAAATCAGACATACCCAATTCAATTTGATGTCCTTTTCCAAGCAGCTGTCTATGCTTAACAGATGTAGTGAAGAATATTATTATTATAATATTTCATGGCTGCTTATCAGTCAGAGAAGTCTGCTTTAGCTATTTTAACATTCTAATTTTATACTTTCTCAGCTAACTCCTGTTTATAGAACACTTCACGCAATAAGATTGGTGTACTAACCAACTATCAGTACCATGACAAGGAAGAAATGTCCAAATGTGACTACCTGACTATATATCCAAGGATCTTCCCTTTATCTAGAGAACATATACTTCTCACTAGTTTAGACGTGAAAATATTCCACCCTCCTTTAAATCAGACATAAAAATGTTTAACTTCATGGAATACATAAATGTCATCAGCAAACAACAATGCAAGGAACACACCAAACACTTCTTTAGCTACTAGTTACTGTGTTTATTGGAATATGAGCTGAAAAGTGGCCATCAGAATAACTGCACTTAGTATGACCGATACTCATTGATGCTAATACTGCAAACAATAAATTGTAACAATACCATAAGGAACAGTTATGTAATAAGCAAGCCTCCCTGGTAGCTATCAATACAGGAAACCATAAGCCACTATAATTTTGATTTACATTGATGCTAAGGTAGACACGATTGTTTATATAATCTGGGATATGAAATTACTCCTATTAAGATATATGTTACTACACTGCTGACAGCATCTGACATAACAAATTATTTGTTTTCTTTACAGTTTAAGTAGTTAAAAAACCGTTGAACTAGAAAACACATTGTGTAAATTTCTGCTACAGCAGACGTAACATCTGCAGCATAACTTGCACTAGTAGCTAACCTGCATTTCAACAGCAGCTGCCCTTCATTCTTTGGGGTGTGTGGTAGCATCTGCTCAGTTTTTGGAAGAAGCTATGCTAGTAATAGAACCTGGCCAATATGAAACATCTTCCCGAACACGCCTTTGTTTCTAATATTCTGCATATCATTCACTGGTTACATTAATACCTGGCTGATCATCAACTGCTGCGCTGTTAGTGCCAGTCTATGTTTGCCAGCATATGCACTATCCTTGCCTTTCAGTTAAAAGCTGTCTCATTGGAAAGCCACCCTTATGACAATGATGCCACCCTACCGCTGTCCTTACTATTTGACAGATATGCCTGTTTAGGTAACAACGTCCTCTTGTACTAG
This sequence comes from Rhincodon typus, assembly GCF_021869965.1. NCBI lineage: Eukaryota > Metazoa > Chordata > Chondrichthyes > Orectolobiformes > Rhincodontidae > Rhincodon > Rhincodon typus. The sequence continues at coordinate 19,403,803 of NC_063350.1, read as the reverse complement.
ACAAGCAAATGATTGAATCCTATAATATGGAAACAGGCCAAACAACCCAACATGTCTAGCTATTTCTTTAAAGTCATCATAGTCATTCCGCTTTTATCCATAGCTTTGAACTTTTGTTTTACTCTTAAATATAAGGTCCAATTCCCTTGTAAATTGTATACCATTTGCAGCACCCTTTCAGGCTGTGCATTCCAAATGTAACAAAAAAGCTGTTTTTTTTTCATAATTACCCCTCTAATTCTTGCCAATGATCTTAAATCTGTGTGCTTCTGGTTACTGGTCTACTCACCAGTTGGAAACATCTCTTGATTTCATGAAAATCCTTCACAATTTTTGAATATTTTAAAGAAAAACTCCAGTTAACCTCCTACCTGTAAAGTGATCAAATCGTTTTTCCAGTCTCCCTTTGGCGTATCCAACAAAGCTAACGCAATTAGAAAACTCCACCTTCCTCCATCAAAAGATTGTTTTGACTGTACTGTAGTGGATTAAATGTGCCAGGGAACATGATTTACTCCTTCAAGTTCAGTCTTAAGTGGGAGTCTTTGTTCAATGCGACCTCTATCACGAACTGAATGTAATGACATTTAAATGGGTAATTGTGGTGCTAAATCATATCAATGTCATTAAAGCCGTCAAAGGTATTTTCCGATGAAAAATACCTGGCATTTTCTGACACTGGGTGTTGGAGTTGAGGACGTGCGGCGGTCCTTTACTGACCAGCAGATGGCAGAACTGCGCCACTGCTCAAAGTTTCCTTTCCCTCAGCAGTGCAGTTCCTCAGAATCTTATTTCATTTTGTTTTGTCAATTTAGGGCAACTGTCTCAAATTGTTATATCAACGTACGCAAACAATCCCGCTTTTTAAAATAGTCGAGTGTATTAATTTTCACAGGATGCGAACACACTCAGTAGTATTAAGCCAGGAACATTCAACCATCAAGTTTTAATCAGCTCAGAGCATTCGGCGCAATCCTCCATTGAATGTTGCACAAAAGCAGTCATTTAAAGCTGGTATTCTTTTGTGCACGTGAAGCGACCTAGGTTTATTTTGAAACCATGAAAAATCACTTGTGGTTTTGTTTAAAGGCGACGCGCAATTGGAAAAAAGTCACACAGTCTCCAACTTAAAATGATTTGTCCCAGATTGAAACCTTCCCCCCCCACCCCGAGCCGATGGATTGGGGGTCCCGTACAAAAAAAAAATAAATCTGGATAGCGCATTTTACTGCGATAAGGTATTTTTAAAAAATGTCTACAGCGTTCGCAGGCACCTCTAGACTGGGAACAAATATACAGATACCATGAGCTGTAATTGCAAATTAGCAGCCCATTTCCTCTCGGACGCCTCCTGTGTTACTGATGTGGTGTTGGCGCACAGTTTGGAGGTTTTGAAGACTTACATGACCACTCCTGGACACTTCAGCTGGCCCCAAGCACACTGGCGGTACTCAGCTTTCACATAGGTATCTGTCCCGTCCTGCATTGTGCAAGTGACATTTTTCTTCACGATATAAGCACAATAGTTCCTGCAGTTAAAAAAAAACAAACCAAATTTACTTTTGTTCCCTCTGTCTCAGTAACTGCAGCAATTTACAGCAGCAACACTTGATGCCAGTTCTCCTCCCCACCTCGCAGAAATGAAACTTTGAACAAAGGCACGGATTGATAACTGAACGAGGTTTTCTTGTGAAAAATAAAGCACGTGCAATTTTCCATGATGCATCAAATGTGCTCTTTCTAAATCGATCAGGAGATAGAGCATGTAAGTATGGTTTGAGAAGGTGGAAATAAATCAGAAGTGCACATTGCTGCCCGTCGCGTTTGGCGTGCAAATAAAGAAAAGCAACATTATGCATAAAAATTACATAAATATGTGGAAGCTTCGCACTGCAGGCGGTTTGAAGAATTACTGACTTGAGCAAAGCTGAAAAAGGGACTCACTTGTGCCGGCCGGAGACTCGTCCCGCTCCTTTCAGGCTGGGGCTAGACCCTGAGGTGAAAAGGTTATATCGGTAAGGGGCGTAGAAGCTGCCCTTGGCATCGATCAGAGCGAGGAGGATAGTGGTCAGCAGCAGACAAGGTAGGATTACTGGGCCAGAGCCCGCCGTGTTCTCCAGCATAGTGAGAGCTTCACTGGGGGCAATCTGGAAGTTACTGCCTCTTCACTCACACCCCACACACGGGGCGGGGGGGAGGTGGGGGTTGTGGAGGTGAAGAAGAAGATGCAAGATTGCGGAATTCACTGCCAAAGTTGAGTGGTCCGGTTCAGAGTTCACAAGTGTCACTGGGGCCAGCGTTAAGGAGAGAGTGCAGAGGGTGGGAGGGGGGTGTGGGGAGGTGGGGAGAGAGAGAAGGGTGTGCAGGGAGAGTCCTGGTTTTCAGAGACGACAGGTCAGCAACTCAGATCTGAGATGGTGCAGGCTGCTGGTTGGGGAGGCGAGCGATGAGCCACACGCTTCCAGCTCTCTATGTTGTCAGCGCTGATCGCGTCTACCTCCACTTCCAAGAAGGAGCGGACCCGTGCAAAAGTGGGCGTTTCGTTAATATTTAGTTCAACAGCAACCCCCCCCCCCCCCCCCCCCTCCTATCCTCACAGCGCTGCCAATGAGGGAGCAGTCATTCTGCCTTCCTCCCTCCTTCTCCAAGATACACCGAGCCCCTCAGTGACGAGTAGCCCTCACTACCGTGATGGGGCACGAGCCAAACTTCTGATCCCTTCGAAATGACAGACTCATTTCAAGCACAGATATTCCCCGGTCTTAGAGCCGAGTCTTCTCCCCAGTCCTTCTGCAGCAGGCTCACAGCGCCCTCCTCTCTGTACCTTCCCGTTTAATTGCAGATTATTAAAGGGAGAGAAACCGCAGGCGAACAAATTTGCAGAAATATAATCCAACTCGAAGGGGGAGGGGGGGAAGAGTTAAGAATAAAAGGTTTCGACAAATTAAACAGTCTGCTCACTGAGTAGGCATGTTTTTATTTATTTGATGCTGGAGATTGGGTTCTTAGGCGGCAGATATTTCTGGGCTAGAGAGTGAGAAAGAAGATGGAAGGTGATTTTGTATTTCTAAACACCACCTCACACCACTGGATTATCTAATAACATGCCAGGCAAGAGGAGAGAGTGAAAGGACATTACCACAATGTGGGGCAGGTTAGACCGCAGGGGTCACCACAGTGCACAACTCCTGGTCCCAGTTTAATTAGACAGGTTAGTCAGACTAAATTTTTTTAAAAAAGCGAAATAACTTGCGGATGCTGGAAATCAGAAACAAAAACAGAAATTGCTGGAAAAGCTCAGCGGGGTTTGGCAGCATTTGTAGAGTGAAATCAGAGTTAACGTTTCAGGTTCCAGTCACCCCTTCCTCAGTTAAACAGGTCACTCACTGTCCGCAGTGCGCACTACAACCGCAGTTTGGCTCCTTGGGTGGGGGGTTCGGAGGAAATAATTACCAAGGCTTTAATGTGGAGGGAAAGCTGAAGTTTGGAAGGAATACTGTTAACCAGTAAGCGAGGAATGATTGGAACGCAATGTGTCAGTCAGAAATTGTTCAGATTGTGAGATCTCTCCTTATTGCAACCTGAAAGCTCGGAGAATCACTGCCCTAATGTTTGCTGACAATTCATTCGGAAGCACGTAGAAATATTATACCGTCTCAGACAGGGAGAGGGTACCCAGATATTCATAATACTCCATCGCCACTCGGGGATGCTGCGTTCTCTAATGCAGTACAGACAGGACTCTGAGTCCCTGACCCCGAGCTATTCGACCGGGAACTGTTTCGCACACACCTCCTGGCTTGCGTGGTCGTACTGACATTTGAGTATCGCGCTGGTCGGTGATGAATAAATCGGAGCCAAACTATTTAAGTTACAGAGGCTAGGCGGTTATAAAGGCACCTCTCTGAGCGTTAAACCAGTGCTATTGAATTAGAAATCAAACACACACACACACAGTATAGTGTTCAGAACTGTCACTGGACCCGAAACGTTAACTCGGTCTTCTCTCCACAGCTGTCGCCGGACCTGCTGAGTTTCGCCAGCCATTTCTGTTCAAATGACGCAGACACTGCCAGACTGATGGAAATCCTTTGTCAGGTCGGCTCATTTCCACCAATATTAAAGAACTGTTACGCCGTGCAATCTCATTGCAAACATTACAGGCCAATTTTTTGTTTTCTCTAGTAACAATCATCTCTCATCTTCTTCTAGAATGTGCCATTGCAAAGACGTTCTGCGAAGAGTTGCAGATTTTTTATTTGGTTGAGGTTAATCTCCAGCAGACAAACAGGAGGCTGGAAGAACACAGCAAGCCAAGCAGCATCTGGAGGAAAGGAAAAGTCAACATTTCAGATATTACCCTTCTTCTGGACTCCTGATAATAATCGAGATCTCACAACAGTAATTATAGTATAGTGTAAAACATACAACATAAAATTGAAAGTTACGCATTGCAGACCTTCATAGTTTTAAGTATCAACTGCTGATGGAAGACCATCAGCTCAGTGAAAGGTGGTCAGGCACTATCCTCGACCAAATCATAGAATCCCTACAGTGTGGAAATAGGCCCTTCAGCCCAACAAGTCCACACTAACCCTCACAGCATCCCACCCAGACCCATCCCCATCTCGCTATAACTCACCTAATCTACACATTCTTGAACACTATGGGCAATTTAGCATGGCCAATTCACCTAGCTTGCACACCTTTGGACTGTAGGAGGAAACCCACACAGACACAGGAAGAACATGCAAACTCCACACAGACAATTGCCCGAGGTTGGAATTGAACCCGGGTTCCTGGCGTGGTGAGGCAGCAGTGCTAATCACCATGCTGCCCACTGGCAAGGTTCAGTATCAGGACCATGTGCTGAGAGATGCAGCCACCATAAAAATTCAGTAGCACTGTCAGAGGCTCCCACTCTAGGACATTCATGGGCAAAACTCATATAACAGCCCACTCAGGCTTTATGTGTGACATGCAAGGTATGGAATTAATATACCTTCGGTTGTAAGTGTGGTAAGGCATCTCAGAACACTTATATATTCAAAGAAGTGGAGTCAAATTTGAAATCTTGTCAATTCTTTTACAAAATTTATTATAACAGTATTTTTTGGGAAAAAGATCTCTATTGAAGATTCAGTTTTCAAAGAGGTGTTAATTTATCCTTCAGATGAAATTAAATCTTTATGAGGATATAGGTGTCACTGGCAATGACAGCATTTTTTGTCAATCCCTGAGTATTCCTCAGAAGGTGGTGGTGATTTGCCTTCTGACCACTGAAGTCCTGTATCATGCTTCCACAGTGCTGGTAGATAGGGAGTTCCAGGAAATCAACCAGATTATAGAAGGAGTTTTGATACATATCTAAGCCAGGAAGATGTGGGACTTGAGGGAATCCTGAAGGTGATGGTGTTCCCATCAGTGACAATAAATGATATTCTATATTCTACTCTATGTCCTTTGAGCTGGTAGAGCTGCAGGTTTGAGACGTGCTGTCAAAGAAATAAAACCATGATACCATTTAGATGAAGGGATGTTTGGCCAAAAGGTACATTCAATGGGATCTTTTATTAAATGCTGATGTAACTCCATTCTTGAAATTTGCATTCTTCTGGTGATGCATGTGACCAAGCATTAAAGATATCATTTCCTTGGAAATTTGTAATAACATGAAAGTTAATGAAACAAACCTTGAGCTTCTAAGGAAGGAAGAAATTTCAGGGTTATTTAGTAGATAGCACTCTATTCAGAATGCCAATCATGTAAACAAAGCACATTAGGTTTCACTACTCACACTCGTGAAACTGTTTGAAATGTGCCAGCTTTGTCTCTGTAATCATCAGCTGCAACTCTTTTTTTGATTATCAGCACATCATGATCAAACCTCATCCTGTACATGTGCATGCCATATACAAACTTTTAATGAGGGAGTAGTCAACATGGTTAATCACCTGAAATTTCCGGAGGTGGGAAGGACAAATGAGCATAGACTGGACTATCCCAAAAATCAAAAGGGCTTTAGGGCAGTGGACATGTTCTGAAATGAAAAATAATCAATAACTCATGGGAGTCATGTTTCACGGTTGGTGTTTAAGGCTGTGGTTATACTCTAGCTACCGAGCTTACAGCTGGCAGCTGTGAATTTATATTGTCTGGCTGTGAATCTAACTCCTCTGGCCAAGAGGGAGCTCAGCGTTTGTGGTTCTACACACACAAGCAGAGCTCTGCTGCTAGTTGACACATTTAAAAAATTGGAAATGTGAGAACATGAGATAATTTTCCTGAAGGGGTCTTGCACTGCCCAATTTGTAACCAGCTTAGGGTTAGGTCCTTAGTTGTTTTCTGACTTCTGTATTACAATGAAGGTTTCAGTGAAAATGTACACTGACAGTGCTAAATATTATTGCTGAGCTTTTCTTCTCTAAAAATCAATGTCCAGAGTTGATTTATATTCAGAAGGCCAACGTGCATTCCTCTGAGAAAGTGCCAAATGCAGTTATTACAGATGTGCAATAAAGGTTCATCAAATTCTTTACAACTGCTAGATTTACATAGCCTAAACCAGATGGCCAATTTGTGATTTAAATTAATGTGCATCAAACTGACAGCAGCATAACTCCTGCAATCACTGAGAATGCAAGAGCCAAAGAATACACTTGCACAGGAATTTGCTGTTTCTGACGTAGATTGAGATTGAACTGCTGTATGAAGGTCGATGTGTGTCAAAACTTTCTGATCACAGTGCTTCGTTTGCATTTCCACAGATGCAAGGACAAGAAACTCTGGAAATTAGCTGTGATAAAGCAACATATACAGAGGCTAATGGTCAAACAATTATCCCCACTGGTAATTATTACCCCTTGGTGGGCCAAGCTAAAATCAACCTTCTTTTCTCATATTTCTTCTTCAGATAAATAAAGCCTCTCATTCCTGTTATCATTTCTGTGAATGTGTTCCATACTCTTCTCCATCAACTTAGACCACATCCCTCCACCCTAAAAGAATTGGCTACAGTCCATAAGTAAAACAAGATTGTGTGTTTTTTCTTTCCTTGTTAGTTTTCTTTCTTCTTAAAGTATTGACAAGTACTGATTCACAGGTAACTTCTGGTACCCTGTCCAAAGTGTGAGCACAGCCAGTGTGTATATTCAGGTCATTTGTAAAACTATTCAATTTGTTTCTCACCAAGCAATGTTCCAGCAGGGCACTGCAGGATAGTGTTTGCAAATCTTGCTGCTTTTCACCTCTTTAAATTGGAGCTGCTGTGATCAGTTATAACGCCCAGGTGAGATCAAATAACTTCCTGGACATACTTTGTCAATATAGCTTACTAACTTGTTGACTAAGCCATCAGGAAGCATTTGTTTAACTCCTTTGAAATTTTATACTTTTGACTCCTTCCCCTACTTTATAATTGCAATTATTTTGGGAATTTAAACAAAATTGTTTACCAGAGAAATGGACAAGTTCGCTAGCTACAAAGTGTTGCTTGTTTCCTGCATACAGTTTCATCAAACTAGGTCTTCATGCAACCCCACAGTTCTGACTTTGATAACCATGCATACCAGACTCCAGTGGGGCATACAAACTGCAAGAGGTTCCTACTTAAACCTAACAGTCACCTTATTTAGAAAGAACATCAGTTTAGGTTCCAGAGCATTGACAGCATCAGGATAAAATGCATCTGGCTAATACATTCATCTTTGTTAAGGCTTTAAACATAACCCCATTTTAATAAGACCCAGAAGTTGCTTCTGATAGTTGAGAATAACCCATTAGCACATCAAAGATGGGCATTCAAGGTACGTGAATTGTTGCAGAGGTAATCCTAGTAAGGCTGTATTAGGTCACTACCTTGTTCATATGGAAATAGAACTGTCAGTACAATAGACATTGTAGATATTTAAGTGATAGGTTTAAGCGATAGATGCATTTATTTCTTCTATTCTCTTTTGGTTCCTTTTAGTATTCAATGTCTAATGCAGTTGAACCTTTACTTTCCACAGCTAGCAAATGCTTTCACATGCTCTGACTTCTCAATGTATTTGTAGGGCACTTAGACCCCTTTTATTTTATAACAGTTGTTAATTTCTCGTGGAAGTTCGCAAGCTTTTCTAATTTTTTTTTGTGAAGTTTATATAGGAAGAGGAATCTACCATTCATTCCCTTGAGCCTGTTCCACCATTCAGCTTGATTATGACTGAACTGTATCTCAATTTCAATTACTCACCTTTGCACCGTATCCCTTGATACTTTAGTGATAAAAAAAACCTATCAATTTTGAAGGTTATACCAGAGGAAATATTTTATTAATTTGCTTTGTTACTATTTTAAACAATTGGATTAAATTGCCCCTCAGCTTTTAAACACAAGGGAATAGCAGCCAAGGTTACAATAACCTGCCTCATCAGCTAACAGACCCTGCCCTCCGCTCCCTCCGCTCCAATCCCAACTTCACCATAAAACCCGTGGACAAGGGAGGCGCAGTTGTAGTATGGCGCACTGACCTCTACATCGCCGAGGCCGGACGCCAACTCTCCGACACCTCCTCCTACCGCCCCCTTGATCATGACCCCACCCCTGAGCACCAAACCATCATCTCGCAAACCATCCACAACCTCATCACCTCAGGTGACCTCCCCACCCACGGCCTCCAACCTCATCGTTCCCCAACCTCGCACTGCCCGCTTCCATCTCCTTCCCAAAATCCACAAACCTGAATGCCCTGGTCGCCCCATTGTCTCCGCCTGCGCCTGCCCCACCGAACTGATCTCCAACTATCTAGACTCCATTTTGTCCCCCTTGGTCCAGGAACTCCCTACCTATGTCCGTGACACCACCCACACCCTCCACCTCCTCCAGAACTTCCAATTCCCCGGTCCCCAACACCTCATCTTTACCATGGATGTCCAGTCCCTCTACACCTGCATTCCCCATGCAGATGGCCTTAAGGCCCTCCGCTTCTTCCTGTCCCGCAGGCCCGACCAGTCCCCCTCCACTGATACCCTCATCCGCTTAGCCGAACTCGTCCTCACACTCAACAACTTCTCTTTCAATTCCTCCCACTTCCTACAGACAAAGGGGGTAGCCATGGGTACCC